>NC_041382.1:302038809-302089035 GCF_002162155.2 Triticum dicoccoides | reverse complement strand
AAAATAAGATGACCCTCGGGCTCCGGAAACCCAAGGGAAAAAGAGGCTAGGGGCAAATGGTAAAACCAAGGTTGGGCATTGCTGGAAAAGCTTTAATCAAGGCGAACTATCAAGGGGTTCCCATTATAACCCAACCGCGTAAGGAACGCAAAATCCGGGAACATAACACCGATATGACGGAAACTAGGGCAGCAAGAGTGGAACAAAACACTAGGCGAGAGGCTGAGCCTTCCACCCTTTACCAAGTATATAGATGCATTAAGATAACAAGATAATATAATGATATCCCAACAAGTAAATAAATGTTCCCAACCAGGAACGGTCTCCAATCTTCACCTGCAACTAGCAACGCTATAAGAGGGGCTGAGCAAAGCGGTAACATAGCCAATCAACGGTTTGCTAGGACATGGTGGGTTAGAGGTTTGACATGGCAATTTGGGAGGCTTGAAAGCAAGTGGTAGGCATTGTAGCATTGGCATAGCAAAAGAGCGAGCAATCTAGCATAGCAAAGATAGTAGTGATTTCGAGGGTATGATCATCTTGCCTGCACAGTTGTCAGAGTTGACTGGATCCTCGAAAGCAAACTCAATGGGCTCCTCGTTAGCGAACTCGTCTCCCGGCTCTACCCAAACAAGACAAACAAGCAAACAAGGACACAATCAACCACGTGCAAGGATCAAACAAGATGATGCAAAGATGATATGCTATGCGGGATGCAATATGCAAGTTATGACAGGATATGCAAGAACCTGGCCTCAACTTGGAAATCCAAGTGTGCCACTGGAAAGATGAGATGAAATCGCTTGAAAACGATATAAAGAACGCCGGAATCGGAGTTACGGTTTGGAAATGGCAAGCGATTCAAATATGACCACGTTCTGCGATTTACAGCAAGTAGCCATCTAAATGCAGCGAGATGAACATGCTACATCACCCAAACATGACAACAAAATACATGGCAGGGATGCGTTCAAGATGCTTAACAAAAGTCTAGCACTGAGCTACAACCAAATCATCCATTAACAGGTTCAAACAAGCATGCCAAAAATGCATATGGTAAACAGATCTCAGACTTGGTGAAATTAACACTTGTCTGGAATTTCAGATCAGGTAGCACACTTCGGAGCAACAAAACTACATGCTACAGGACCTGAACATGGCAAAGTAAAGCATGGCATTGAGCTACTCAAAGAGCTTAACAAAAGTCCCTTAGTGACCTTGAGCCAAAAGGGATCAGAAATACAATTGCAAGCATGTGAACATGGCAAAAACATAATCAGATCATAGACTTAGTGAAAACTGAAGCATTCTGAAAACAGATATTAAGTAGGCATGTTTACAAGCTCGATGCACTCAATACGGAGCAAGTCATGATAAGCTAAGCATACATCCACCAAGACTACACAAAATGCAAGCTAGACATGGCAAGAACAATAGCATAGAATGCAAGGATCAACTACAACATCATCGGCAAAATTGCAAACAAGTTGACAATCTGCCCAGATTCACAAAGTAGCAAAACTAGAGCTCGATTGACTCAAGCTAGGGTGCTCCATAATTCCAAACAAAGACATGGATGGATAGAGCACTACAAGATTAACAAAACATCCTTACTGATCATCCTCAAAAGAGGCACGGATCACTAGGAAACAACAAGAACATATGGCCATATGAGATAAACAGCTCAAGGACTTGGTGGAATTGCTAAGTCCCTGAAATCAGAATTAACAAGTGCACCACTTTGCAAGCTCGTGCTAGTCACCACACACATCACAAAAATACATGGGTTGCACCTATGGAAAGATGAAAAAACCCTTAACAAAACATATGAAGAGCATCAGGGCATATCATGCACACATTAATCATGGCAAAAATGACAAAAAGCTAAATGGAGCAGCAGATCTGACAATTATCTCAAGTGGCACTCTTCTAACAGCATTTCGGGCATCAAGATGAACTCAAACGAAAATGATGCAATGTAATGAAATGATGTACTCTCTGAGGTGAACATTTTGATATTCTATATGCCAAAAACGGAGCTACGGATGCAAAGTTACGGCACAATGAACAGGAGCATATGGATCTGAGATTTTTAGGACTTAGAAGAAAAAAACCACCTCGAGATAAAAGTCAACGATGCACGGAAGCCGAGGCGGTGGCGGATCTAGCCGGAGCTTCTCGCCGGAGAGGGGATCCGGCGACGAGGTACTCGCCGGAGAGGGAGGCCGGGGAGGCGCGGCCGGGCGCGGGACCCGCGGGGCAGCGAGGGGCGCGGGCCCGGGGCGGCGATGGTGGCCGCGGTGGCCGACGAACTGCGGCAGCGGGGCGGCGATGGTGCGGCGGCACTGGAGGGCAGGAGGCGGCCGGCTTCGAGGGATGTGGCGACGCGCGGGCGCGGGGAGCATCGCACTTGAGCTGAGCAGCCTCTTGCTTTAATGCCATGTTGTAGAATTCATCATACTTTTTCGGCTCAAAAAGCACGAGGGCTAGTTGCAGATCTTCTCTGAGGCCACCTCTGAACTGATAAATCATGCTCTTCTCGTCAGGGACGTCTTGCTTGGCGAAACGAGCGAGCTTCTAGAACATGATGTTGTATTGGTAAACAGACAAGCTGCCTTGCTTCAGATTGCAGAACTCCTCACGCTTACTCTCAACAACACTCTGAGGAATGTGGTGAGCTCTGAAGTCTTGGCGGAAATCATCCCAAGTAATCACACGACCTCCTCTGGAATCTTTGTATTGTTGATAGCACTCTGCAACTTGGTCTTTGAGTTGGAACGAAGCAAACATGACAAAGTCCATAGGCCTGACATTGCTGCACTCAAAATGTTTGCAGATATCCACGAGCCAATCATCAGCGTCTGTGGCCTCTGTTGGGGAACGTAGTAATTTCAAAAAAATTCCTACGCACATGCAAGATCATGGTGATGATATAGCAACGAGGGGAGAGTGTTGTCTACGTACCCTCGTAGACCGAAGCGGAAGCGTTGACGCAACGTAGAGGAAGTAGTCGTACGTCCTCCGGTTCAACCGATCCAAGTACCGTTACTTCGGCACCTCCGAGTTCTTGACACGCGTACAGCTCGATAACGCACCCTCGATCTCCGATCCAGCAGAGGTGCTGAGGGGGAGTTCCGTCAGCACGACGGCGTGGTGACGATCTTGATGTTCTCCTGTTGCAGGGCTTCGCCTAAGCACCGCTACAATATGACCGAGGTGTAATATCGTGGAGGGGGGCACCGCACACGGCTAAGGAACGATCAATGATCAACTTGTGTGTCCTAGGGTGGCCCCCTACCCCCGTATATAAAGGAGGGAGGGAGGAGGTGGCCGGCCCTAGGGGGGGCGCGCCATGAGGAGGGGGAAATCTACTCCAAGTAGGTTTCCCTCTCTTTTCCTTATCTTATTGGGAGGGGGAAGGAAAGAGTACTAGTATTAGGAAGTAGTACTAGTAGTAGTAATAGGAAGAGGGGGAAGGAGAAAGGAAAGGGGGGGCCGGCCCCCCTCCCCAATTCGGATTGGGCTTGGGGGGGGGGGGCGCCCCCCTCCCTTGCTCCTTCTCTCTTCTTCCTACATGGGCCCAATAAGGCCCATATACCTCCCGGGGGGTTCCGGTAACCTCCCGGGGCTCCAAACTTCTCCGGAACCTTTCCGGTGTCCAAATATATCCATCCAATATATCAATCTTTATGTCTCGACCATTTCGAGACTCCTCGTCATGTCCGCAATCATATCCGGGACTCCGAACAACCTTCGGTACATCAAAATACATAAACTCATAATATAACTATCATCGAAACCTTAAGCGTGCGGACCCTACGGTTCGAGAACGATGTAGACATGACTGAGACACATCTCTGGTCAATAACCAATAGCGGGACCTGGATGCCCATATTGGTTCCTACATATTCTACGAAAATCTTTATCGGTCAAACCGCATAACAACATACGTTGTTCCCTTTGTCACCGGTATGTTACTTGTCCGAGATTCGATCGTCGGTATCCAATACCTAGTTCAATCTCGTTATCGACAAGTCTCTTTACTCGTTCTGTAATACTTCATCTTATAACTAACTCCTTAGTTACATGCTTGCAAGGCTTAGGTGATGAGCATTGCCGAGAGGGCCCAGAGATACCTCTCCGACAATCGGAGTGACAAAACCTAATCTCGAATTATGCTAACTCAACATGTACCTTCGGAGACACCTGTAGTACTCCTTTATAATCACCCAGTTACGTTGTGACGTTTGGTAGTACCCAAAGTGTTCCTCCGGTAAACGGGAGTTACACAATTCTCATAGTTACAGGAACATGTATAAGTCATGAAGGAAGCAATAGCAGAATACTAAACGATCAAGTGCTAAGCTAACGGGATGGGTCATGTCAATCACCTCATTCTCCTAATGATGTGATCCCATTAATCAAATGACAACACATGTCAATGGTTAGGAAACATAACCATCTTTGATTAATGAGCTAGTCAAGTAGAGGCATACTAGTGACTATATGTTTGTCTATGTATTCACACATGTATCATGTTTCCGGTTAATACAATTCTAGCATGAATAATAAACATTTATCATGAAATGAGGAAATAAATAATAACTTTATTATTGCCTCTAGGCCATATTTCCTTCAGTCTCCCACTTGCACTAGAGTCAATAATCTAGATTACATAGTAATGATTCTAACACCCATGGAGTCTTGGTGCTGATCATGTTTTGCTCGTTAGAGAGGCTTAGTCAACGGGTCTGCAACATTCAGATCCGTATGTATCTTGCAAATCTCTATGTCTCCCACTTGGACTTGATCCCGAATGGAATTGAAGCGTCTCTTGATGTGCTTGGTCCTCTTGTGAAATCTGGATTCCTTTGCCAAGGCAATTGCACCAGTATTGTCACAGAAGATCTTCATTGGTCCCGATGCACTAGGTATGACACCTAGATCGGAAATGAACTCCTTCATCCAGACTCCTTCATTTGCTGCTTCAGAAGCAGCTATGTACTCCGCTTCACATGTAGATCCCGCCACGACGCTTTGTTTAGAACTGCACCAACTTACAGCTCCACCGTTTAATAAAAACACGTATCCGGTCTGCGATTTAGAATCGTCCGGATCAGTGTCAAAGCTTGCATCGACGTAACCATTTACGACTAGCTCTTTGTCACCTCCATATACGAGAAACATATCCTTAGTCCTTTTCAGGTATTTCAGGATGTTCTTGACTGCTGTCCAGTGATCCACTCCTGGATTACTTTGGTACCTACCTGCCAAGCTTATTGCTAAGCATACGTCAGGTCTGGTACACAACATTGCATACATGATAGAGCCTATGGCTGAAGCATAGGGAACACCTTTCATTTTCTCTCTATCTTCTGCTATGGTCGGGCATTGAGTTTGACTCAACTTTACACCTTGTAGCACAGGCAAGAATCCTTTCTTTGCCTGATCCATTTTGAACTTTTTCAAAATTTTGTCAAGGTATGTACTTTGTGAAAGTCCTATTAAGCGTCTTGATCTATCTCTATAGATCTTGATGCCCAATATGTAAGCAGCTTCACCGAGGTCTTTCATAGAAAAACTTTTATTCAAGTATCCCTTTATGCTATCCAGAAATTCTATATCATTTCCAATTAATAATATGTCATCAACATATAAAACTAGAAATGCTACAGAGCTCCCACTCACTTTCTTGTAAATACAGGCTTCTCCAAAAGTCTGTATAAAGCCATATGCTTTGATCACACTATCAAAACGTTTATTCCAACTCCGAGATGCTTGCACCAGTCCATAAATGGAACATTGGAGCTTGCACACTTTGTCAGCACCTTTTGGATCAACAAAACCTACAGGTTGCATCATATACAACTCTTCTTCTAGAAATCCATTCAAGAATGCAGTCTTGACATCCATTTGCCAAATTTCATAATCATGAAATGCAGCAATAGCCAACATGATTCGGACAGACTTAAGCATCGCTACGGGTGAGAAAGTCTCATCGTAGTCAACCCCTTGAACTTGTCGAAAACCTTTTGCAACAAGTCGAGCTTTGTAGACAGTAACATTACCATCAGCGTCAGTCTTCTTCTTAAAGATCCATTTATTCTCAATGGCTTGCCGATCATCGGGCAAGTCAACCAAAGTCCATACTTTGTTTTCATACATGGATCCTATCTCAGATTTCATGGCCTCTAGCCATTTTGCGGAATCTGGGCTCATCATCGCTTCCTCATAGTTCGTAGGTTCATCATGGTCTAGTAACATGACTTCCAGAATAGGATTTCCGTACCACTCTGGTGTGGATCTTACTCTGGTAGACCTACGAGGTTCAGTAGAAACTTGATCTGAAGTTTCATGATCAATATCATTAGCTTCCTCACTAATTGGTGTAGTTGTCACAGGAACCGGTTCTTGTGATGAACTACTTTCCAATAAGGGAGTAGATACAGTTATCTCATCAAGTTCTACTTTCCTCCCACTCACTTCTTTCGAGAGAAACTCCTTCTCTAGAAAGGATCCGATTTTAGCAACGAAAATCTTGCCTTCAGATCTGTGATAGAAGGTGTACCCAATTGTCTCCTTTGGGTATCCTTTGAAGACACATTTCTCCGATTTGGGTTCGAGCTTATCTGGTTGAAGTTTCTTCACATAAGCATCGCAGCCCCAAACTTTGAGAAACGACAACTTTGGTTTCTTGCCAAACCACAGTTCATAAGGCGTCGTCTCAACGGTTTTTGATGGTGCCCTATTTAACGTGAATGCGGCCGTCTCTAAAGCATAACCCCAAAACGATAGCGGTAAATCGGTAAGAGACATCATAGATCGCACCATATCAAGTAAAGTACGATTACGATGTTCGGACACACCATTTCGCTGTGGTGTTCCAGGTGGCGTGAGTTGCGAAACTATTCCACATTGTTTCAAATGTAAACCAAACTCGTAACTCAAATATTCTCCTCCACGATCAGATCGTAGAAACTTTATTTTCTTGTTACGATGATTTTCTACTTCACTCTGAAATTCTTTGAACTTTTCAAATGTTTCAGACTTGTGCTTCATCAAGTAGATATACCCATATTTTCTCAAATCATCTGTGAAGGTGAGGAAATAACGATATCCTCCACGAGCCTCAACAATCATTGGACCACATACATCTGTATGTATGATTTCCAACAAATCTGTTGCTCTCTCCATAGATCCGGAGAACGGTGTTTTGGTCATCTTGCCCATGAGCCACGGTTCGCAAGTACCAAGTGATTCACAATCAAGTGATTCCAGAAGTCCATCAGTATGGAGTTTCTTCATGCGTTTTACACCGATATGACCTAAACGGCAGTGCCACAAATATGTTGCACTATCATTATCAACTCTGCATCTTTTGGCTTCAACATTATGAATATGTGTATCACTACTATCGAGATTTAATAAAAATAGACCACTCTTCAAGGGTGCATGACCATACAAGATATTACTCATATAAATAGAACAACCATTATTCTCTGATTTAAATGAATAACCGTCTCGCATCAAACAAGATCCAGATATAATGTTCATGCTCAACGCAGGCACCAAATAACAATTATTCAGGTCTAAAACTAATCCCGATGGTAGATGTAGAGGTAGCGTGCCGACCGTGATCACATCGACTTTGGAACCATTTCCCACGCGCATCGTCACCTCGTTCTTAGCTAATCTTCGCTTAATCCGTAGTCCCTGTTTCGAGTTGCAAATGTTAGCAACAGAACCAGTATCAAATACCCAGGTGCTACTGCAAGCATTAGTAAGGTACACATCAATAACATGTATATCACATATACCTTTGTTCACTTTGCCATCCTTCTTATCCGCCAAATACTTGGGGCAGTTCCGCTTCCAGTGTCCAGTCTGCTTGCAGTAGAAGCACTCAGTTTCAGGCTTAGGTCCAGACTTGGGTTTCTTCACTTGAGCAGCAACTTGTTTGTCGTTCCTTTTGAAGTTCCCCTTCTTCTTCCCTTTGCCCCTTTTCTTGAAACCAGTGGTCTTGTTGACCATCAACACTTGATGCTCCTTTTTGATTTCTACCTCCGCGGCTTTCAGCATCGCGAAGAGCTCGGGAATAGTCTTGTTCATCCCTTGCATATTATAGTTCATCACAAAGCTCTTGTAGCTTGGTGGCAGTGATTGGAGAATTCTGTCAATGACGCTATCATCCGGAAGATTAACTCCCAGTTGAATCAAGTGATTATTATACCCAAACATTTTGAGTATATGCTCACTGACAGAACTATTCTCCTCCATCTTGCAGCTGTAGAACTTATTGGAGACTTCATATCTCTCAATCCGGGCATTTGCTTGAAATATTAACTTCAACTCCTGGAACATCTCATATGCCCCATGACGTTCAAAACGTCGTTGAAGACCCGGTTCTAAGCCGTAAAGCATGGCACACTGAACTATAGAGTAGTCATCAGCTTTGCTCTGCCAGACGTTCTTAACGTCGTCAGTTGCATCAGCAGCAGGCCTGGCACCCAGCGGTGCTTCCAGGACGTAACTCTTCTGTGCAGCAATGAGGATAATCCTCAGGCTATGGACCCAGTCCGTGTAATTGCTACCATCATCTTTCAACTTTGCTTTCTCAAGGAACGCATTAAAATTCAACAGAACAATAGCACGAGCCATCTATCTACATACAAACATAGACAAGCAAAATACTATCAGGTACTAAGTTCATGATAAATTTAAGTTCAATTAATCATATTACTAAAGAACTCCCACTTAGACAGACATCTCTCTAGTCATCTAAGTGATTACGTGATCCAAATCAACTAAACCATGTCCGATCATCACGTGAGATGGAGTAGTTTCAATGGTGAACATCTCTATGTTGATCATATCTACTATATGATTCATGCTCGACCTTTCGGTCCCCGTGTTCCGAGGCCATATCTGTATATGCTAGGCTCGTCAAGTATAACCTAAGTATTCCGCGTGTGCAACTGTTTTGCACCCGTTGTATTTGAACGTAGAGCCTATCACACCCGATCATCACGTGGTGTCTCAGCACGAAGAACTTTTGCAACGGTGCATACTCAGGGAGAACACTTCTTGATAATTAGTGAGAGATCATCTTAAAATGCTACCGTCAAACAAAGCAAGATAAGATGCAAAAAGGATAAACATCACATGCAATCAATATAAGTGATATGATATGGCCATCATCATCTTGTGCTTGTGATCTCCATCTTCGAAGCACCGTCGTGATCACCATCGTCACCGGCGCGACACCTTGATCTCCATCGTAGCATCGTTGTTGTTACGCCATCTATTGCTTCTACGACTATCGCTACCGCTTAGAGATAAAGTAAAGCAATTACAGGGCGTTTGCATTTCATACAATAAAGCGACAACCATATGGCTCCTGCCAGTTGCCGATAACTTCAGTTACAAAACATGATCATCTAATACAATAAAATATAGCATCATGTCTTGGCCATATCACATCACAACATGCCCTGCAAAAACAAGTTAGACGTCCTCTACTTTGTTGTTGCAAATTTTACGTGGCTGCTACGGGCTTAAGCAAGAACCAATCTCACCTACGTATCAAAACCACAACGATAGTTTGTCAAATAGACTCCGTTTTAACCTTCACAAGGACCGGGCGTAGCCACACTCGGTTCAACTAAAGTGAGAGAGACAGACACCCGCCAGCCACCTTTAAGCATGAGTGCTCGTAACGGTGAAACCAGTCTCGCGTAAGCGTACGCGTAATGTCGGTCCGGGCCGCTTCATCTCACAATACCGCTGAACCAAAGTATGACATGCTGGTAGGCAGTATGACTTATATCGTCCACAACTCACTTGTGTTCTACTCGTGCATATAACATCAACGCATAAAACCTAGGCTCGGATGCCACTGTTGGGGAACGTAGTAATTTCAAAAAAATTCCTACGCACATGCAAGATCATGGTGATGATATAGCAACGAGGGGAGAGTGTTGTCTATGTACCCTCGTAGACCGAAGCGGAAGCGTTGACGCAACGTAGAGGAAGTAGTCGTACGTCCTCCGGTTCAACCGATCCAAGTACCGTTACTCCGGCACCTCCGAGTTCTTGACACGCGTACAGCTCGATAACGCACCCTCGATCTCCGATCCAGCAGAGGTGCTGAGGGGGAGTTCCGTCAGCACGACGGCGTGGTGACGATCTTGATGTTCTCCTATTGCAGGGCTTCGCCTAAGCACCGCTACAATATGACCGAGGTGTAATATCGTGGAGGGGGGCACCGCACACGGCTAAGGAACGATCAATGATCAACTTGTGTGTCCTAGGGTGCCCCCCTACCCCCGTATATAAAGGAGGGAGGGAGGAGGTGGCCGGCCCTAGGGGGGGCGCGCCATGAGGAGGGGGAAACCTACTCCAAGTAGGTTTCTCTCTCTTTTCCTTATCTTATTTGGAGGGGGAAGGAAAGAGTACTAGTATTAGGAAGTAGTACTAGTAGTAGTAATAGGAAGAGGGGGAAGGAGAAAGGAAAGGGGGGGCCGGGCCCCCTCCCCAATTTATATTGGGCTTGGGGGGGCGCGCCCCCCTCCCTTGCTCCTTCTCTCTTCTTCCTACATGGGCCCAATAAGGCCCATATACCTCCCGGGGGGTTCCGGTAACCTCCCGGGGCTCCAAACTTCTCCGGAACCTTTCCGGTGTCCAAATATATCCGTCCAATATATCAATCTTTATGTCTCGACCATTTCGAGACTCCTCGTCATGTCCGCAATCATATCCGGGACTCCGAACAACCTTCGGTACATCAAAATACATAAACTCATAATATAACTATCATCGAAACCTTAAGCGTGCGGACCCTACGGTTCGAGAATGATGTAGACATGACTGAGACACATCTCTGGTCAATAACCAATAGCGGGACCTGGATGCCCATATTGGTTCCTACATATTCTACGAAAATCTTTATCGGTCAAACCGCATAACAACATACGTTGTTCCCTTTGTCATCGGTATGTTACTTGTCCGAGATTCGATCGTCGGTATCCAATACCTAGTTCAATCTCGTTATCGACAAGTCTCTTTACTCGTTTTGTAATACTTCATCTTATAACTAACTCATTAGTTACATGCTTGCAAGGCTTAGGTGATGAGCATTGCCGAGAGGGCCCAGAGATACCTCTCCGACAATCGGAGTGACAAAACCTAATCTCGAATTATGCTAACTCAACATGTACCTTCGGAGACACCTATAGTACTCCTTTATAATCACCCAGTTACGTTGTGACGTTTGGTAGTACCCAAAGTGTTCCTCCGGTAAACGGGAGTTACACAATTCTCATAGTTACAGGAACATGTATAAGTCATGAAGGAAGCAATAGCAGAATACTAAACGATCAAGTGCTAAGCTAACGGGATGGGTCATGTCAATCACCTCATTCTCCTAATGATGTGATCCCATTAATCAAATGACAACACATGTCAATGGTTAGGAAACATAACCATCTTTGATTAATGAGCTAGTCAAGTAGAGGCATACTAGTGACTATATGTTTGTCTATGTATTCACACATGTATCATGTTTCCGGTTAATACAATTCTAGCATGAATAATAAACATTTATCATGAAATGAGGAAATAAATAATAACTTTATTATTGCCTCTAGGGCATATTTCCTTCAGCCTCGACACAGTTACTGAAGGTCTTTGGCTGGTTTGCGAGGAACTGGTTGAGGGTAGCAAACTGAGTTTGATTGTTGCCATTGCCTTGATTTCCTTGGTTGCGCTCTTGCAAGAGTTGCATAATCAGCTGCGTGTTGGCGTTGGTGGCGGCCATCACAGCTTGCCATGCCTCCGGAGGTGGAGGTGGTGGCGGTGGTTCCGGATTCTAACGCGTTAGAGGAGCCATACTGAAGAGGGTGACATCCGTTAGCATCTTGAAAGACATATATTCAAGCTAAATCAAATGGATCGAAATTGCAACATATAGCCTTAACACTCAAACAAAATGAACAAATCAATTCCAAATTAAATGGTCACACTTTCATAAATTGAGAAGCCACTTAGATAGAGGTAGATGAATAAAATAACAAGGTACGGCCATGAACAAATACTTGGCAAGGATTACCCAATCACAAACCAAATATCCGCGGAAGAAATACTAGAGCTACAAGAATTCCCACCAATGAAACTCCCGAAACTTTCCGGTTATGCAATCAGGTGTTGGGGATACAGGGGAAGCATAATATCTCACCCAAAAGTAGCAAATCCTACATCCAGTTGTATCCATCCTTCAACACATAACCAAGAAACCTTCGGAAATCATTTACCTCAACCTTCGGAAAGCATCCGTTATACGACTTATGGCAATACTCCCGAACTCCCGCCCCAGTACTAGGTGGTGTCGAGGTTATCTCACCAACAACTGCATAAAAGAGATTTTCGATGTCGGTGAAACTCAGGTATTCCAGAACTGCAGCGATAAAATTGTGACGACAACACCTCAGAGCTCAACTCCCTGGGACACTGCCACAACCCCTAAATGTCAGGAGGCACCAAGAACAATGTTCTCGTCACAAAACCATCGGAACGATTCCAAGATACCCGCGTGATCCTAAATTTTTTTAGTGAAATTTGAGAAGAGAGGAGTCAAAACTCTACGTCAGGATGCCTCACCAGAGCGACGAAGGGACTAAGGAGTAAAAAGAATCCTACTCTCTGATATATATAATCCTAAAAGACTCAAAACATTTTTCTAGACTCAACAACGCCAACGATTCGATCAAGCGGGGGCTCCTAACTCGGGGAAGGCTCTGATTACCAACTTGAATACCCACGATGTGGCTATATCTCCCACGTGTCGGAGCACAACTTAGAGGCATAACCGCATTGTAGACATGTCACAAGAGGGGTAAACTTTACACATCCCATGTACTGAATAAGAAAGAGGTACAAAGTTGGCTTACAATCGCCACTTCACACAATACATAAATATAGCATTACATCATCCAGATACAATCAAGGTCCGACTACGGAACCAAAATAAAGACAACCCCAAATGCATAAGATCCCCGATCGCCCCAACTGGGCTCCACTACTGATCATCTGGAAAGGAAATGTAGTAACGTCCTGAGTCCTCATCGAACTCCCACTTGAGCTCAGTCGCATCTCCTGGAATGGTATCATCAGCACCTGCATCTGGTTTTTTGAAGTAATTTGTGAGTCTCGGGGACTCAGCAATCTCACACCCTCGCGATCAAGACTATTTAAGCTTATAGGTAGGTAAAAGGTATGTGAGGTGGAGATGCAGCAAGCACTAGCATATATGGTGGCTAATCTTACGCAAATGAGAGCGAGAAGAGAAGGCCAACGCACGTTCGAGAATCTATGATCAAGAAGTGATCCTAGAACTACTTACGTTCAAGCATAACACGAGACCGTGTTCTCTTCCCGGACTCCGCCGAAAAGAGACCATTACAGCTACACACGCTGTTGATCCATTTTAATTAAGTTAAGTGACAAGTTTTCTACAACCGGACATTAACAAATTCCCATCTGCCCATAGCCGCGGGCATGGCTTTCGAAAGTTAAAATCCCTGTAGGGGTGTCCCAACTTAGCCCATCACAAGCTCTCATGGTCAACGAAGGATGTCCCTTCTCCCAGGATGACCCGATCAGACTCGGCATCCCGGTTACAAGACATCTCAACAATGTTAAAACTAAACCAGCGAAGCCGCCCGATGTGCCGACAAATCCCGATAGGAGTCGCACGTATCTCGTTCTCAGGGCACACCGGATGAGCGCTCCGTACAACTAAAACCAAACCTCGAGTTTCCCCGAGGGGGCGCTGCAAAGGACTCTAGTTTTGGACCAACACTCAAAGGAGCACTGGCCCGGGGGTTTAAAATAAAGATGACCCTTGAGTCCGCGGAACCCAAGGGAAAAAAGGCTAGGTGGAAAATGGTAAAACCAAGGTTGGGCCTTGCTGGAGGAGTTTTATTCAAGGCGAACTATCAAGGGGTTCCCATTATAACCCAACCGCGTAAGGAACGCAAAATCAAGGAACATCACACCAGTATGACGAAAACTAGGGCGGCAAGAGTGGAACAAAACACCACGCATAAGGCCGAGCCTTCCACCCTTTACCAAGTATATATATGCATTAAAGTAGACAAGATATAATAGTGATATCCCAACAATAAACATGTTCCAACAAGGAACAAACTCCAATCTTCACCTGCAACTAGCAACGCTATAAGAGGAGCTGAGAAAAGCGGTAACATAGCCAAACAACGGTTTGCTAGGACAAGGTGGGTTAGAGGTTTGACATGGCAATATGGGAGGCATGGTAAAGCATGTGGTAGGTATCGCGGCATAGGCATAGCAATAGAGAGAGCAACTAGCAAGCAAAGATAGAAGTGATTTCAGGGTATGGTCATCTTGCCTACAAATTTCTCTGAGTTGACGTAAGCTTGATCCTCGTAAGCGTACTCAACGGGTTCCTCGATCACGTACTCGTCTCCCGGCTCTACCCAAAGCAAGAACACAAGCAAAGGGAACCACAATCAACCACGGTGCAATGCGCAAGCAACATGGTTCAAAACATGACATGATATGCGGGATGTGATATGCAATGCATATGCATGCTCCGGAAGGAAAATATTGAACCAGGCATCAACTTGGAAAACCAAGAGTGCCACTGGAAAGATGAGTTGATTTCAGTCAAAATCAATATAAAGATCACCAGAATCGGATGCACGGTTTGCAAAAGGCAAGCAAAACAATAATGGCACTAAACTGCGATTAACAGCACGACGCCATCTAAAATGCAACAAGAAACTAAACTACTGTACTCTAACGTAACAACAAAGCACATGGCAGTGATCCACTCAAGACGCTTGACAAAAGATGAACACTGAGCTACGGCTAAATCACACAATAGCAGGTTCAAACAAGCATGGCGAAAGTGCAAAAGATATCAGGTTCACAAACTTAGTGAAAATAACAACATGCTACAGGAACATATCATGGAAAAGAAAGGCATGGCATGAAACTACTCAAAGCATATAACAACAGTCCCTTACTGACCATAAGCCAAAAAGGATCATAAAATACAATGGCAACCATGTAAACATAGCAAGTTTCGTTAACAGATTCAGACTTAGCAGAAAACTGGACATGGCAAAAACAGAGCTACGTAGGCATGTTTGCGAGCTCGATGCACTCACCACAAGACATTGTATGAAAAACTAAGAATACACCCAGCAAGAAAACATGATCAATAAGCTAACCATGGCAAGAACACTCTGATAGCATGCATGGATCAACTACAACAACCTCGGCAAAATTGAATAACATGTAAACAATCTGCCAGGAACATTTTATAGAAAAAGTAGAGCAAGATTGAGTAATGCTAGGGTACTCCATAATTACAAACAAAGACATGGAAGGATAGAATATAACAATATCACAAAATCATCCTTACTGAACATGATCAAAAGAGGCATGGATCACTCTGTATCAACATGAATACATGGCATAAAAATAACATCAGGGAAAAGACTTAGAAGAATTCTAAGTCCCTGAAATCAGCAACATCACGAGATCTATTTTGCATGCTTGTGCTACTCACCACATTGATCACAGTAATACATGGCATACACCCCTGTAAAGATGGCATGGCATAGCCCAAAACACATGTAGGGCTCAAGTTCATAGGAGGCACACATTAAACATGGCAAAAATGACAAATGTCCATAATCTGTTAAGAAACAGAAACCAACATTTTATAGCACTCTTGCAGCAGTGTTTAGGGCATCAAGATGGACTCAAACAAGCATGGTGCAATGGAATGAAATGAAGAGCACATCCAGGTGAACAATTTGATATATTGCACGCATGAAACGGAGCTACGGATGCGGAGTTATGATGCGATGAACATGCCAGAAAATGTTAGGGACTTGGGCAGAAAACGGGGTCAACCTTCGGTCCAGATCTAGGGTTTGCCGGGTCCGTGAACCGAGGCGGCGCGAGCTCGCCGGAGAGGAGGGGGAAAGCGGATCCGGCGCCGGGGAGCTCTCCTCCGGCCGGATCTCGCCGGATCCGACGCGGGGCGAGGCGCGGACGCTGAGGCGCGGCGCCGGGCGCGAGGCGGCGACCGGGCGGCGATGACGGGGCTGCGAGGCGGCGAACGGGCGGCGCGGCGAGTCGGCGACGAGGGCTCGGGTGGCGGGGCGCGGCGCTGGCGGCGGAGACGCGCGGCGCGGCGTACGGGCCGGGAGGGCCCGCCTGGGCCCCGATGGGCCGGCGCGGGCGGCGGCGTGGTGAATTGCGCGCAGCTACCCCGATGAATGAGAAGACGACACGTGGCGGTGGAGAGGGAGCGGACACGTCCGTCGATGGAGGGGAAAATGTCCGGCGGCGCGAGGGGAATTTCTAGGGTTTGGACTGCGAGATTTTCGGAGGAGGGCATATATTTATAGGTAGAGAGAGCTAGGAGACTCCAAATGGAGTGCGGTTTTCGGCCACGCGATCGTGATCGAATGACCGTGAGGATGGAGGGGGTTTAGGTGGGTTTTGGGCCACTTTGGAGGGGTGTTGGGCTGCAACACACACGAGGCCTTTACGGTTCCTCGGTTAACCATTGGAGTATCAAACGAACTCCAAATGGCACGAAACTTGACAGGCGGTCTACCGGTAGCATACCAAGGCCGCTTGGCAAGTCACGGTCCAATCCGAGAACATTTAACACCCACACACGAAAAGAGACAAAAGGGAGACTCCGGAGGACATAGGAGTGTCAGAATGCAAAACGGACAATGGGGAAAATGCTCAGATGCATGAGACGAACACGTATGCAAATGCGATGCACATGATGACATGATATGAGATGCATGACATGGACAAGAGCAAAAACGAAGACAAAACCCAACCACGAGGGAATATCATAACTTAGTGCCGAAAATGGCAAGAGTTGGAATACAAATATGGCAAGTTACATACGGAGCGTTACAGTGTAGCATTGCCTTAGTTGAATTTCTAGCCATTAAAAAGGGAATTTTTTTCTTTGATTCAAAATAACATGCGAATGAGCTCTGAAAAAATGAAACTTGGCATGATGACATTATATGACCCTTATAGGGTATGAGAGTGTTACAAAAATCGGATGCACATTGTGTAGGAAAACATGTGCCTCCTGATGTCGCTTGAAGCTACGTCGGTATTTCCCCAAAGAGGAAGGGATGATGCAGCACAACTACGGTAGGTATTTCCCTCAGTTATGAAACCAAGGTATCAATCCAGTAGGAGAACCAAGCAACACTATGTAAATAGTACCTGCACACAAAGAACAAATACTTGCAACCCGACACATATGAGGGGCTGTCAATCCCTCTTCGGGAACGACACTAGAAAATGTCAAGTTGACGGGATAAAAATTGTGATAAATTGGATAAGTAGATCTTGATAAAACACGAAATAAAATAAGTAATAAAAAAGTGCAGCAAGGAATTTTTGGGTTTTTGGAATAATAGATCTGAAAACAAAAGAAAATAAAAATAGATCTCAAAGCAAATATGATAAAGAATAGACCCGGGGGCCGTAGATTTCACTAGTGGATTCTCTCAAGAAATAGCACACGATGGGTAAACAAATTACTTGTAACGCCCTCGATGCGGCTATATCTCCCACGTGTCGAAGCATGACTTAGAGGCATAACTGCATTGAAAGCAATGTCGCAAGTGAGGTAATCTTCGCAAACAATCTATGTAATACAATAAGGGAAAAGAGATACATAGTTGGCTTACAATCGCCACTTCACACATTTACATGAATAAGGCATTACAACATCCAAATACAATCAAGGCCCGACTACGGAACCAAAATAAAAGAAGAACCCCAAATGCGACAAGGTCCCCGATCGACCCCAACTGGGCTCCACTACTGATCAACTAGAACGAAACAACACAAAGGACAAGATCCTCATCGGGCTCCTCCTTGAGCTTGGTTGCGTCACCTACACGGTTCAACGGCACCTGCAAACTGGTTTTGGAAGTATCTGTGAGTCACGGGGACTCAGCAATCTCACACCCTCGCGATCAAGACTATTTAAGCTTATAGGAAGGGTAAGAGGTATGAGGGGGAGCTGCAGCAAGCAACTAGCATATATGGTGGCTAACATACGAAAATGAGAGCGAGAAGAGAAGGCAAAGCACGGTCGATAAACTATGATCAAGAAGTGATCCTAGAACAACCTACGTCAAGCATAACTCCAACACCGTGTTCACTTCCCGGACTCCGCCGGAAAGAGACCATCACGGTAACACACGCGGTTGATGTATTTTAAATAAGGTCAACTTCAGGTTTTCTACAACCGGACGTTAACAAATTCCCATCTGCCCATAACCGCGGGCACGACTTTCGAAAGTTCAAATCCCTGCAGGGGAGTCCCAACTTAGCCCATGACAAGCCGGCGAATAGGGCGGCGGCATCGAGGCAAACGGCAGCGAGCCCCTGAGGCGGCGGAGGGAGGCGTGCCGCTCGGGCGCCTCACGGGTGGCGGCGGCAACGCCCTGGGCCGGGAGGGCCCGAACCGGGCCCCGGCAGGCTTCGGCGGTGGGTGGAAGGCGCGCCGCTGAGGTGGCGCTGCGCGATTGGCGCGGGAGTCGGCGGTGGGTGACGTGGCACAGTGCCATTGGGCGGGAGGACATGGCCGGCGGGATGGACATGTTCGGGCACTGCCCGGAGATGTGTCCGGTGGCGCGAGGTAGAGGAAGACTAGGGTTGGACTGCGAAATTTCGGGGAGAGCCACATATATATAGGTAGAGGGAGCTAGGAGAGTCCAAATGAGGTGCGGTTTTCGGCCACGCGATCGTGATCGAACGCTCTAGAATATGGAGAGGGTTTTGGTGGGTTTTGGGCCAAATTGGAGGGGTTTTGGGCTGCAACACACACGAGGCCTTCTCGGTCCCTCGGTTAACCGTTGGAGTATCAAACAAAGTCCAAATGGTACGAAACTTGATAGGCGGTCTACCGGTAGTAAACCAAGGCCGCTTGGCAAGTCTCGGTCCAATCCGGAAATGTTTAACCCCCACCCATGAAAGGAAGGTAGAAAGGACCACCGGAGGAGATAGGAGTGCCGGAATGCAAAACGGATAACAGGGAAAAAGCTCGGATGCACAAGACGAACATGTATGCAAATGAAATGCACATGATGACATGATATGCAATGCATGACACACAAGCAATGACAAGGCAACAATAGCGAATAACTGGAGGACACCTGGCACATCGGTCATGGGGCGTTACAACACTCCACCACTACGAGAGGATCTCGTCCCGAGATCTAGAATGGCACTGGAGGGAAAAACGGAAGAGAAAGAGAAGAGGTAAAACTAAGCTGCTTCTTTGACCAATGAGTGGAACCAAAGAACCTTGAAAAGTTTTAACCATATAAATAAAGAATGCAACGAAGAAGAACAAAGTTGAAAGCACTCCGGTAGGGAAGAGAAATAAGGAATTACAAATTTGGACAACACTTCAGTTGAAAAGAGATGAAAGACTTGATAAGATGAAAAGAACTAGAAGAGATGACACAACACTCCGGTTAGATGGATAAGCACAGAAAAGAACATGATCTTAGATGAAACGAGATGATGGTTGAAGAAAGCAACATCGCAATGCCTCCGGAACAAAAGTAAGAATGTAATGGGATGAACGAAGGAAAACAAGGTCTCGAGGTAGCACGCTTATAACAAAAGCTAGAACGGAGTTGTTGGAAAACCCACAACGAAAAGAATAAGCTTGATATGGTCTTATGGAATACATCTCAGATTATGAGGTGACAACCTGCCACTCACGGAAAAAAAATTGGATTGGTATGACCATGGAGACGAGAAACTAATTTCACCAAGAGGATAAGAGAAGAACTTGGGTCATTTATGAGCACCATAAATAGCAACAATCCTTAGGGAAGGCTTTAGGTGAAATATAGCCCAAGAGAACTCCAATGACGAGATTGATGGATTTAAAATATCTCATTCTTAACAACATGTGAATCATGAAACATGAACTCAAATTATCAAGAATGACATAATACCACCTCCGATGATATGGTAGAAAGAATTGCCCTCCGAATTGGAAGATGAAGAAACTTGATCTCCTTTGAAAAGAATCTTGTTGAACACTTCGATAAGGAATTAAATCCTTTATGAACCATCATGTAGTGCAATCGTGAACAACTCCGGCAACAAAAGAATGATCAAACGGAAGGAAAGAGAAGTTGAAAAACACAAGGTGAATCCTTGTACCGATTTAGATGAATCTTTGTGATAATATAATTGCGAGAGCTTGGAACTCCAGGAAAGAAAGATGAGCACTTGAAACCAAGAATATGTATGATGAACCACTCCGGAATAAGGAATTGAATCATTTGGGTGAATCAAGAATAAGAATTATGTTATGCTCCTCCTTCACCAATTAAATTGATGACGAGCAAACAGATTGCATACAACTTATTCTCGAAGAAAGGATTAGGATAGATACGGCGCCAACTTGAGAAGGTCTTCAACTAACCACCGGTGGAATCGAAAACAATGGATAAATTGATATGATAACAAGGTAAGAGAGATCTTGAGCGAACCACCATAAGAACTGAAAAACGAACGAAATAAAGGAATGAAACACCGGTAAGAATTTTGAAATGAACGAAGATACTTGAGACAATCTAGATACATGAGAACGAATAGATCCTGAACTGATTAGAGATCACTTGAACGATGCACCGGTAAGATTGGAGAAAAAGAACTGAGAGCTGCAATGAATAGTATTTGAAATGATGGCCTCTGGAAAATCAAACTGAAAAGACTCCTGAATTGCACCGGATAGGTGAAAAGAATTCCCACAATCGAAAACAATTATGAGAGGATGGCATAAAGCTAGCACCATGAATCTTGAAGAGAATTGAGCAAGATTAAAGAGAAACTCTTCTTGGGTCTTCAAATGCAGAGAATTACGACGAGAAACACCGTCAAGGATTGTTGAGGCACTCCGGAGTTAAAATTGGAGATGTTGAACCAATGATGAAAGAGTTTTGAAAGATCTTGGAGAAAGACATAAGACTTGTGATAATTCATTCTTACGTCAAACTTCGAAATGAAATTTGAGGATAGCTCTGGGAAAATAAGAAGAGCCAGGTAAGATCCTGGAAAAGACCTGTGGGTTAGGGCCCACTCAAAAGAAAAACACCGTTGAATGATTTAGAAGATAGATTGCACCGGTTGAAAAGTGATGGCTTGAATGAGGTAACATCCTCGAAAGATCTTGAATGAATGTAGAGTGGAACCACGAATCTTCGAGATATCTTGAACACTCCGGAACAATTGAATATTGAGAAGTGGATGATTAAGAGATGTACCGGCATGAGAAGGTATTTGAAACAAGGAAAAAGGATATGATCAACACCAAATCTTGATTTGAATCCACCGGAGAAGAAAATAATGAAGAATGACGAACTTGAGGTTCCGTTAGGATCTTCGTGAGAATCACCGGATAAAAATATTGACGGAAAAGAATGGAGAGACTTCACATGAATAAAATGGACACTTGATTACGAAATTTGAGTCCTTGAAGAAAAAAGGGGTGGGTGGGTGGGAAAACAAAGGCAACTTGGGACGGATGAAGCAAAACACCATTGAGAAGAAGTGATAAATGATCTTGCGGATTTTGAAATGATTGGATCCACGAGAAGAGAAACACGCCGGTGAAAAGGATTGACAAGACAATCTTGATGATCAAGAAGGATTAGTATTCACATAGGAGTATGAGAACACCACTTAGACAAGGGATGGAATCAACATTGGACTTCGAAGCAACTCGAATACCACAACTCAAAACAAAAACAAAGGATTGGCTTGCAGAATAAGCCAGAACAAACATATGATAGAGATTTCGTCCGAAGTTTTCGTGGTGGGGCCTACACGGGCTCGATCGTACATCACCATCATGTACAAGGCAGTGCACATGACATACGAAGCGTCCCCGAGTCGGCATAGCCAAGGACTCTTTAAGACACAACGAGACCACTGTAAAACCAACCGTGAATAGGCGGACCACTAGACATCGAACCCCAATTTCATATCATACATCTGTCGGAAAGATATCCTAAGAGCTACTTGAATTCCCACTTATAAACTCCCGAAATTTTCCGGTTATGCAATCAGGTGTTGGGGATACAGGGGAAGCATAATATCTCACCCAAAACTAGCAAATCCTACATCCAGCTGTATCCATCCTTCAACACATAACCAAGAAACCTTCGGAAATCGTCTACCTCAACCTTCGAAAAGCATCCGTTATACGAGTTATGGCAATACTCCCGAGCTCCCGCCCCAGTACTGGGTGGCGTCGAGGTTATCTCACCAACAACTGCATAAAAGAGATTTTCGATGTCGGCGAACTAAACTCAGGTATTCCAGAACTGCAACAATAAAATTGTGACGACAACACCTCGAAGCTCAACTCCCCGGGACGCTGCCACAACCCCTAAATGACAGGAGGCACCAAGAACAATGTTCTCGTCACAAATCGATCGGAACGATTCCAAGATACCCGCGTGATCCTAAAAACAAATTTAGTGAAATTTGAGAAGAGAAGAGTCAAAACTCTACGTCAAGATGCCTCACCAGAGCGATGAAGGGACTGAGGAGTAAAAATAATTCCTAAACTCTCCGATATATAATTCCTAAATGACTCAAAACATTTTTCTAGACTCAACTCGTCCGCTAATTCGATCAAGCAGTGGGGCTCCTAAGGTCGGGGAAGGCTCTGATTACCAACTTGTAATGCCCTCGATGCGGCTATATCTCCCACGTGTCGAAGCACGACTTAGAGGCATAACCGCATTGAAAGCAATGTCGCAAGTGAGGTAATCTTCGCAAACAACCCATGTAATACAATAAGGGAAAAGAGATACATAGTTGGCTTACAATCGCCACTTCACACATTTACATGAATAAAGCATTACAACATCCAAATACAATCAAGGCCCGACTATGGAACCAAAATAAAAGAAGAACCCCAAATGCGACAAGGTCCCCGATCCACCCCAACTGGGCTCCACTACTGATCAACTAGAACGAAACAACACAAAGGACAAGATCTTCATCGGGCTCCTCCTTGAGCTTGGTTGCATCACCTGCACGGTTCAACGGCACCTGTAAACTGGTTTTGGAAGTATCTGTGAGTCACGGGGACTCAGCAATCTCACACCCTCGTGATCAAGACTATTTAAGCTTATAGGAAGAGTAAGAGGTATGAGGGGGAGTTGCAGCAAGCAACTAGAATATATGGTGGCTAACATACGCAAATGAGAGCGAGAAGAGAAGGCAAAGCACGGTCGATAAACTATGATCAAGAAGTGATCCTAGAACAACCTACGTCAAGCATAACTCCAGCACCGTGTTCGCTTCCCGGACTCCGCCGAAAAGAGACCATCACGGTAACACACGCGGTTGATGTATTTTAAATAAGGTTAACTTTAGGTTTTCTACAACCGGACGTTAACAAATTTCCATCTGCCCATAACCGCGGGCATGGCTTTTGAAAGTTCAAATCCCTGCAGGGGAGTCCCAACTTAGCCCATGACAAGCTCTCACGGTCAACGAAGGATATACCTTCTCCCGAGACATTCCGATCAGACTCGGTATCCCGGTTCTACAAGAAAATTTCAACAAGTTAAAACAAATCCAGCAACACTTCCCGAATGTGCTTACAAATCCCGACAGGAGCTGCACATATCTCGTTCTCAGGGCACACTCAGATGAGACATCCTACGAGTAAAACCAAACCTCAAGTTGCCCCGAGGTGGCCCCGCAGTCTGCTCGGTCGGACCAACACTCAGAGGAGCACTGGCCCGGGGGGGAGGGGGGTTAGAATAAAGATGACCCTTGAGTCTGCAGAACCCAAGGGAAGGTGGTAGGTTGTTAGTGCAAATGGTAAAACCAAGGTTTGGCATTGCTGGAGGAGTTTTAATCAAGGAGAACTGTCAAGGGGTTCCCATAATAGCCCAACTGCGTAAGGAACGCAAAATCCGGGAACATAACACTGATATGACAGAAACTAGGGCGGCAAGAGTGGAACAAAACACTAGGCAAAAGGCCGATCCTTCCACCCTTTACCAAGTATATAGATGCATTAATTAAATAAGAGATATTGTGATATCCCAACAAGTAAACATGTTCCAACAAGGAACAACATCTCCATGTTCCAACAAGGAACAAACTTCAATCTTCACCTGCAACTAACAACGCTATAAGAGGGGCTGAGCAAAGCGGTAACATAGCCAAACAACGGTTTGCTAGGACAAGGTGGGTAGAGGCTTGGTTTAACAATATGGGAGGCATGATAAGCAAGTGGTAGGTATCACAGCATAGGCATAGCAATAGAGCGAGCATCTAGCAAGAAAAGATAGAAGTGATTTCGAGGGTATGGTCATCTTGCCTGAAATCCCGCAAGGAAGAAGAACGAGTCCATGAAGAAGACAAACGGACATAGTCAAACGGGTCCTCACAAACGCGACGTTACCGAAACCAACCCGAAGAAGCAAACACCGGAAAGAAGCACACAACATTGTAAACAAACCACACATGAGCATGGTATGATATGCGAGATGCGGTATGCGATGCATATGCAAGATTTGACAAGGAATGATTGAACCTGGCCTCAACTTGGAAATCCAAGTGTGCCACTGGAAAGGTGAGGAGATTTCGGTTGAAATCGATATAAAGAACACCGGAATCGGATGCACGGTTTGGAAATGGCAAGCAAAACAAATATGGCACCGGTCTGCGATAAACAGCAAGTAGCCATCTAAATGCATCAAGTTAATTATGCTACAACACTCAAACATGGCAAAAAAATACATGTCAAGGATCCACTCATAAAGTTTAACAAAAGATGAACACTGAGCTACGGTCAATTCATCCATTAACAGGTTCAAACACGCATGGCAAAAATGCAAACGGTAAACAGGTTTCAGACTTAGTGAAATTAACACAAGCCTGGAATTTCAGATCAGGTAGCACACTTTGGAGCATGAAAACTAGATGCTACAGGAACTTAACATGGCAAAGCAAGGCATGGAATGAAGCTACGCAAAGAGCTTAACAAAAGTCCCTTAGTGACCTTGAGCCAAAAGGGATCAGAAAATACAATTGCAAGCATGTGAACATGGCAAAAACATAATCAGATTACAGACTTAGTGAAAAACTGGAGCATGCAAATCTGTTAACGAGTAGGCATGTTTACGAGCTCGATGCACTAACTACAGAGCATGGCATGACAAACTAAGCATACACCCATCAAGAATACATGTTATATAAGCTAGACATGGAAAGAACAAAAACATAGCATGCACGCATCAACAACAACATCCTCGGCAAAATCACTAACAAGTAGACAATCTGCCAGGAATCACGAAATAGCAAAAGGAGCTCGACTGACTCAAGCTAGGGTGCTCTATAATTGCAAACAACGACATCGATGGATAGAACACCACAATAATAACAAAACATCCTTACTGATCATCCTCAAAAGAGGCACGGAGCACTAGGAAACAACATGAACATATGGCATATTGATAAAAACAGATCAAGGACTTGGTGAAATTCTAAGTCCCTGAAATCAGCATTAACGAATGCACTACTTTGCAAGCTTGTGCTAGTCACCACACATATCACAAAAATACATGGATAGCACCTCTGGAAAGATGACAAAGCATATAACAAAACACATGTAGGGCTCAGGAGCATATCATGCACACATTAATCATGGCAAAAAATGACAAATAGCTATTTGGTGCAGCAGATCTGATAATTAACTCAAATAGCTCTCTTCCAACAGCATTTCGGGCATCAAGATGAGCTCAAATGAAATGATGCAATGAGATGAAATGACGTACTCTCTGAGGCGAACATTGTGATATGCTACACACACATATCGGAGCTAGGAATGCAGAGTTATGATGCGTCAAAGTATGCCAAAAAGTTAGGATTAGGAGGGAAAAAGTCAACCGAGATGCTCAGATCTAGATCCAGATCGGGGTTGCACGGAAACTGAGGATCTCAGGACTTCGAGCTCGCCGGACTTGGTCAACGCGGTGGCCGGAGCTGCGGGATCCGGCCGGGGTCGGAGGAGAGGACGACGGGGCGGCGGGCTCGGGCGCCGGCGAGGCGTGCGGTTGCCGGAGCGAGGCGGGGTGAGGTGGCGGCGCGGGGTGGTCCTGCGACCGAGGCGGCGGGGCAGGACGCCGGTGAACAGGGCGGCGGCGTTGAGGCAAACGGCGGCGAGCCCCTGGGGCGGCGGAGGGAGGCGTGCCGCTCGGGCGCCTCATGGGTGGCGGCGGCAACGCCCTGGGCCGGGAGGGCCCGAACCGGGCCCCGGCGGGCTTCGGCAGTGGGTGGAAGGCGCGCCGCTGAGGTGGCGCTGCGCGATTGGCACGGGAGGCGGCGATAGGTGACGTGGCACAGTGCCATTGGGCGGGAGGACGTGGCCGGTGGGATGGACATGTCCGGGCGCTGCGCCGAGATGTGTCCGGTGGCGCGAGGTAGAGGAAGACTAGGGTTGGACCGAGAAATTTCGGGGAGAGCCACATATATATAGGTAGAGGGAGCTAGGAGAGTCCAAATGAGGTGCGGTTTTCGGCCACGCGATCGTGATCGAACGCTCTAGAATATGGAGAGGGTTTTGGTGGGTTTTGGGCCAAATTGGAGGGGTTTTGGGCTGCAATACACACGAGGCCTTCTCGGTCCCTCGGTTAACCGTTGGAGTATCAAACAAAGTCCAAATGGTACGAAACTTGACAGGCGGTCTACCGGTAGTAAACCAAGGCCGCTTGGCAAGTCTCGGTCCAATCCGGAAATGTTTAACCCCCACACATGAAAGGAAGGTAGAAAGGACCACCGGAGGAGATAGGAGCGCCGGAATGCAAAACGGACAATGGGGAAAAAGCTCGGATGCATGAGATGAACATGTGTACAAATGAAATGCACATGATGACATGATATGCAATGCATGACATGCAAGCAATGACAAGGCAACAACAATGAATAACTGGAGGACACCTGGCACATCGTTCACGGGGCGTTACATTACTGGTGGGAAATTGATAGAGCATTGAATAATTATGACGATATCCAAGGGAACGATCAATATATAGGCATCACGTCTAAGATTAGTAGACCGACTCCTGCCTACATCTACTCCTATTAGTCCACACATCGACCGCTATCCAGCACTAGTGTATTAAGTTCATGAAAAATGGAGTAATGCAATAAGAACGATGACATGATGTAGACGCGATCTATTCATGTAGGAATAGCCCCCATCTTGTTATCCTTAATAGAAACGATACATGTGTGTCTTGCTGCCTCTTCTGTCATTGGGAAAGAACTCCGCAAGATCGAACCCATCACAAAGCACCTCTTCCCATGGCAAGAAAAATCATTCTAGTTGGCCTAACTAAACAAAATATTCGAAGAAGAAATATGAAGCTATAAAGAATTATGCATATAAGAGATCAAAAGAAGACTCATATAATATTCATGGATATAGATCTGATCATAAACTCAAAGTTCATCGGGTCCCAACAAACACTGCAAAAAGAGATACATCAAATAGATATCCAAGAGATCATTGTATTGAGAATCAAGAGAGAGAGAGAGCAAGCCATCTAGCTACTGCTTACGGACCCGTGGGTCTATGATGAGCTACTCACGTATCATCGAAGAGGCACCAATGAGGATGATGAACCCCTCCGTGATGGTGTCTAGATTGGATCTCGTGGTTCTGGAACTTGTGGTGGCTGGAATTGTGTTTCGTCGACTCCCCTAGGGTTTCTAGAATATTTGGTAATTTATAGGGTGAAGAGGTGGTGTGGGAGGTCACCGAGGTGGGCACAACCCCCTGGGCGCGCCTGGGCCTCCTGGCGCACCCTAGTGGGTTGTGCCCACCTCGGGCCTCCCCTCTGGTATTTCTTTGGACCAATGGGTGTCTTCTGGTCCAGAAAAAATCCCCAAAAGGTTTCACTGTGTTCGGACTCCGTTTGGTACTGATATTCCGCGAAGTGAAAAAGAAGCAAAAGCACTAGCTGGCAGTGGGCACTATGTCAATAGGTTAGTCCCGAAAAATGATATAAAGTTGCTATAAAATGACTGTGAAACATCCAAGAATGATAATATAACAACATGAAACAAGAAAAATTATAGATACGTTGGAGACTTATTAGAATCCCTAAGCTTAATTTCTACTCGTCCATGAGTAGGTAAATGATAAAAATAGAATTTTTGATGTGGAATGCTGCCTAACATGTTCATCACATATTATTTTCTTTTGTAGCATGGATATTTGGAATTTTATATGGTTCAAAGCAATTGTCTAGTTTTGACATGAAGATTTCAATACTCAAGCATATCAACAAGCAACCATGTCTTCCAAAATATCAACACTAAAGAAAGTTATCCCTAGCCCATCATGCTCAATCATTGATCCATTCATGAAACACACTCGCATATTAGCTACATCTAATGCTCAAGTACGATCATAGTGATCCCTAGTTAGTGCTTTATAAGATAAGAAGAGACTCAAATAAAAATAAAAATTGCATAAAGTAAATAGACAGGCCCTTCGCAGAGGGAAGTAGGGATTTGTAGAGGTGTCAGAGCTCAAAGCTTAAACTGAGAGATAATTTTTTTTGAGAGGCATACTTTTCCCATCAACAAAAACGACCGAGTAATTCCCAACACTTCTCATGCTAGATATATCATAGGCGGTTCCCAAACATAAAATAAAGTTTATTCCTTTTCCACCATTATTTCACAATCCATGGCTAGCCGTATCCATGGGTGCCTTCCATACCAACACTTTCCAAGGAATTTATTATTTGACAACACAAAGTAAATTTCCTTTTCATTTCGGGCATGGGCATCCCTATTACCGCTACACTCTCATGCAATGATAAGTGAATAAACACTCATCTTGAGAATACCACATCTAGCATGGAAAAATATTGGTCACTCCCTGCCGCTTCATGAGTGGTATGAGCACATAAAAAGGAAATTCATTTTGAAAATTAGAGATGGCACATGCAAATTTGCTTAGAACGGCATGGAAATACCGCATATAGGTAGGTATGGTGGAATCATATGGCAAAACCGGGTTTAAAGATTTTGGATGCACAAGCAGTATTTCTACTTAGTAAAAGTGGAGGCTAGCAAAAAGATCGAGAAGCAACCAACCAAGAAACAAAAAATCACATAAGCGAGCTGATGAGGACATGACTACCTTGGATACGACCAAACATATTGCATACATGCATATTTGTCAGGTGATTTCTAGCGCAAACTACTCAATAATCTATTTGTGTTATCTAGAACAAAAATACTTCACACACTTATGTGTTTTGTCTAATTGCAGGTGTATGAGACATTTGTACAATCCACATATGAAGATAAGGGAAAAGGAGAAGTTTAGGTTCTCTTCAAAAGTCCTCTCACGTCACTTTTGGCCAAGAGAAGATAGAGTCCAAGTCTCTCACGTTTTGGATTCAGATTCGGACTGCACAGACATACCTAACTCAAAACGCCAACAACTTTTTCATACGGACTCTGAATTGGGTGATTCTTTTTTTCTTGGAAAGTAGATTTCGTGCTCTTTCCATCCCAATTGGATTCACCTTCAAATTCGTCCGGAGCATTGAGATATCAATGAAACAATCTGACGCTGCAGCAGGATCCGAGTCAAACAACAAGTCCAAAGGTGTTGCATCACCTCCACTTGGGCCCATGAGCCTTGTACGACCTAGGGTTGGTTTTAGGCTGCCTTGGGACGTCCTTTCACCTCCTTGGCCGCCACCCCTTGCTCTTATATAAATAGATCCATCTAGTAGCTTTTTCCTTGGGATTTGTTTAGTTAAAAGTTAGCCATTGCAACTTCGTGTACTTCATTTGTGTCCAACGACCATACCAAGACCGCTTACGGATTCCCACCATTATCAATACTTCATATATATTCGCAATATTCAGATTTCAATATCATATTCTTGCTTGTTCTTTGATTGCTTGCAGGAATAGACCTTCGTGGTCAGGCTGACCGTGCTTTTGGCATCGTCAGTAACCTCAGGAGATTAGTTTAGCGATTGTTAAGGCGCAACGTCATGCATGTTTGTAGTCGGATCATCAAAGTCATCTCCACCTAATCCATAGTTATCATCTCATCGAAAGATCGGGACACCCTCGCCTCTATCAAGTGGTATCAGTTTTCAGGTTGCTCGGTGAGAATTTCCTATTTTTCCTAGATTAGATTTATTTTCTTACCTATTGTCCAAGAAAAAGCCACAAAAAAGTTAGATCTATTCATCCTTTGTCCAATCCAGTCTGAGCCTTTGCAATTTTCTTTCATGGCTTGCATAGTTGAATTATCGGTTGCATCGTCGTGTCGAGTTGCTGGTCTTAGTGTCTAGTTCGTTTAGAGTTTAGAGTTCTGTTCACATTAGTCACGCCGCCGCTGCATCGTTATCACTTCCGCTGTCCACCACCCATCCATCAATTTCCACCATGTGCTACCCACCGTTCATTGTCATAATAATAGTTGAGATCATTCACATCTTCGCTTGATCCAATTTGCATTTTATCTAGTTTGTTTTAGAAAGAGGGAGAGAAAAAAAAGGAGAAAAACGAGAGAGAAAAAAGTCAGAGAAAAAAAAGAGAAAGGAAAAAAATGTGAGGAAAAAAATAGAGAATAAAATAAAATAAAATTCGGATCTATCTAGACTCAAATCTCGTAGTTGAATCCGGATTGGAATCTGTTTGTGCACTGTTCAGTAAAACAGGCATAACTTCCGCATACGAAGTCCTTTTTGGCTCCACGAGTACTCAAAAGAAAGCTAGCGACGAGCCGCATCTAAATAGTTGCAGAAACTTGTTCAATATTTGGCACCTCAAAATCGGCTTCTAAGTAGGACTTTTTGCCCTTCGAAGTTCACGAACACAACTTATTCTAGTTTTTCAACCCAGTTTTAGAATTTTTTTGGCTCCTCATATCAACTCGGAATTGAGTGATTCCTTTTATGTTTGAAAGCTTGAGTCAGTACGATTGTTGAAAAAAATTATCAAAAAAATTGGCACAAACTTTTCCAGAGGAAAGTTGGAGAGAAAGTTGTTGATATATCCTTCTTGGCTGTTGTTTCATATCATTATCTTTACTGCTATTGTGATCTTCACTTATATCTTGCTGTCCAGAGCTACTTCATATCCTTTATTGATGCTAGTTGTGCTACGCCGTGACCTCTTTAGTGTTCTAGGCTCGCGTCTCTAGTCCGGTCTAGCCAAGGACCAGCACAGTACCGTCGTTGAACATTTATTCAACATTGCATCTTTGAATTGATTATTGCTAATGTTTTGCTACCATATATAGCCAACCCAGCTCCACATATTTCTACACCATGTATACGTACATTTCCCTGGCAATCACTTTACTCAATCTTCAGAGCTATTTGACACCGCTGGTTGCCGATCACCACCTGCTGCATGGTAAGAACTTGTAAGATATTGAGATTTGCTATACTGTGAGCGTTTTACCACCACCTCCAAGTAGTTCATAGGAACATCTTTTTTGGATTCTATTTCTTGTTTCTACTAATCATGACAGGATCCAGAGTCAATTCATGGGCTTTGTTGATCGTGGAAGACGTGCCACCACCTTTGCAAATACCACAACCGTCACAAGAGGTGCTAAAATATCCAAATGCACATGACTAGGTTAATGTATGTATACCACCATTTAATGGCCGTTTTAGACCTGCTTTATATATTGAATGGGAGTTCAACATAAAAAATATATTTGCTTCCCATAATTTTGATGTACATAAAAAGTTTAAGGTTGCGGTTGGTTCTTTCACTGGTTATGCTTTGGTTTAGTGGAGTGAATATTGCCGGTTACACCCTGATTATATACCTACTACTTGGGATGATTTGAAACTTGCCATGCGACATACTTTTGTTCCCGCTTATTATACTCGCGACATGATTAAGAAGTTGCAACATTTAAAACAAGGTAGTGACACGGTAACAAAATATTATGATGATTTACAAACTACCTTGTTGCATTCCTCTTTAGAAGAAAGTGAAGATGACTTTATGGATAGATTTTGGGGAGGATTAAACCGTGATATTCAAGAGATATTAATTCATGAAGAGTGTTATCCTATGGACCATTTGTTTTGTCTTGCTTGCAAAGCTGAACAGGAAATAAAACGACGTGTTGCCCACGAGGAGAACAAGCGCACAGTGCACATTCCAAGAGTTCATATGATTGTTCCTTCAACTACTAGGCATACTATGACAACCACATCCTTGTTGTGAGGACTACATCTCCTCCACCATGTGACACATTGCCCCCGAGAGTCGCTACATCATCTGAGTTGATCATAAGAGGTAATGACAAAGGTACTAATCTTCCATCTCTACATGAGAATGATGAATGCCTTGTCAATTTGAATGCACCATCTGATGAGCTACCCACTACTTTGATCGTACCACCTATTTTAGAGGACTATGTTGATAATTTGACATTGCCATGTGATCAAACAACTGAAATACCAACAATTTTGAGTGCACCCATTGAATTAACTGCTGATGCAAAAGAACCAATGTTTAATCATGATATGACCTCTAATCTTGGTGATGATTATGTGTCCAATGGCTTATTGCATGTTTGCTTATTTAAGCATGTTGTCGCATGTAAATTCGATGCAAGTAAGATTTATTCACCAATGTTGGGATGGTTTAATGATGAATATTATCAATATTTTGATATGAATAAGAGCTTCACTTATATGTGAAAACTGAGTTGCAATATTTTCATGCCTTCTACTTATGATAATATTTTGGCTTTGTATTTTATGATCTATGAAAGTTACTCATGTATACATGTGTCATATGTGCAAAAATCAAGCGAAGTAAAAATGGATGACATACACATATACAACATGTACACCTTGTCTCTTTTGTTAGCCACATTTCAGATTAAGCAACGCCGAGGACGGCTTTGTTTTCAAGAAGGGGAGGATGATGAGGAGATGACTACCTTGGATACGACCAAAAATATTGCATACATGCATATTTGTCAGGTGATTTCTAGTGCAAACTATTCAATAATCTGTTTGTGTTATCCAGAACAAAAATACTTCACACACTTTTGTGTTTTGTCTAATTGCAGGTGTATGGGAAATTTGTACAATCCACATATGAAGATAAGGGAAAAGGAGAAGTTTATGTTCTATTCAAAAAGTCCTCTCACGTCACTTTTGGGCCAAGAGAAGATAGAGTCCAAATCTCTCACGTTTTGGATTCAGATTCAGACTGCACAGACATACCTGATTCAATACAACCTTTTCATACAGACTCCAAATTGGGTGATTATTTTTTCTTGGAAAGTAGATTTTGTGCTCTTTCCAAACCAATTGGATTCACCTTCAAATTCGTCCGGAGCATTGAGATATCAACGAAACAATCTGACGCTGCAGCAGAATCTGAGTCAAACAACAAGTCCAAAGGTGTTGCATCACCTTCACTTGGGCCCATGAGCCTTGTACGACCTAGGGTTGGTTTTAGGCTGCCTTGGGACGTCCTTCCACCTACTTAGCCGCCACCCCTTGCTCCTATATAAAAAGATCCATCTAGTAGCTTTTTCCTTGGGATTTGTTTAGTTAAAAGTTAGCCATTGCAACTTCGTGTACTTCGTTTGTGTCCAACGACCAGACCAAGACCGCTTATGGATCCCCACCATTATCAATACTTCATATATATTCGCAATATTCAGATTGCAATATCATATTCTTGCTTGTTCTTTGATTGCTTGCAGGAATAGACCTTCGTGGTCAGGCTGACCGTGCTTCCGGCATCGTCAGTAACCTCAGGAGATTGGTTTAGCGATTGCTAAGGCGCAACGTCATGCATGTTTGTAGTCGGATTGTCAAAGTCGTCTCCACCAAATCGATAGTTATCATCTCATCGAAAGATCGGGACACCCTCGCCTCTATCACGAGTATTAAGCATAACTAACACCGAATAATGCACGACAAGTAGGATGTAATTTCATTGCATAACTATTGAAACTCGTGCTTGCATAGGGAATCACAAACCTTAACACAAATATTCTTACTAAAACATAATTACTCACCAACATGACTCACCTATCACTATCATCATATCTCAAAACTATTACAAAAATCAAGTTTAATTTATCCAATGATCTTCATGAAAGTTTTATTATATCCCTCTTGAATATCTATCACTTTGGGACTAATTTAATATGTTACTTTTGATAAGCTCAAACAAATTTAAGTGAAGAACATGAGCATGAAAAATTTAGTCTCTCAAAATAATATAACTGAAGCATGAAATAAATTCTTCAAAAAATTACTAACTCTCAAATAAATCTAAGTGATGCATGCGAGCATTTCTTGAAAAATATTAAAGGACACCATGCTCAAAAAGATATAAGTGAAGCATTAGAGCAATTCCATAGCTCAAAAAATTAAGTGAAGAGCATAGAGCAATTCTAACAATAATAGCATAATTTTGGCTCTCTCAAATAGGTTTGTCCAACAAGGATAGATGACACAAACTAAAAAGCAAAACAAGCAAATACTCATATAATACAAGACGCTCCAAGCGAAACTCTTGATATGTGATGAATAAAAATATTGCTCCAAGTAAAATACCGACGGTCGTTAGAAGAAAGAGGGGATGCCTTCCGGGGCATCCCCGAGCTTAGTTGCTTGGTTCTCCTTGAATAATAACTTGGGGTGCCATGGGGCATCCCCAAGCTTAGGCTCTTTTCACTCCTTATTCCGTCATCCATCGTGATCTCACCCAAAACTTGAAAACTTCAATCACACAAAACTTAACAAAACCTTCGTGAGATCCGTTAGTATAACAAAGCAAATCACCACTCTAAGTACGGTTGCAAACCCATTCATATTTTATTTTTGCATTATATCTACTGTATTCCAACTTTACCATGGCTTATACCCCCCGATACAATCCATACATTCATCAAAATAAGCACACAAAGCAAAGAAAACAGAATCTGTCAAAAACTGAATAGTCTATAGTAATCTGGAAACTTTATATACTTCGGTAACTCCAAAAATTCTGAAAAATTAGGAAAAATGTAGGCAATTTGTATACCAATCTTTTGTAAAATATTCAAAACATTTTGTTGCTTCTGTGATTCTTAAGAATTATTTTACAAGATGTAAAGTTTCTGTTTTTCAATAAGATCAAATCAACTATCACCCAACATAATCCCAAAGGCCTTACTTGGCAAAAACACTAACTAAAACATAAAAACACAATCATAACAGTAGCATAATTGTGCAAACACTAAAAAACAGAAATAAAAAGGCAAAAATTCATTGGGTTGCCTCCCAACAAGCGCTATCGTTTTATGCCCCTAGCTAGGCATAATTCCTAGATTCAAGTATTGTCATCTTTGGTTTCCAATTCCTCAATCACACAACCATAATTTTTTAAAGTTTTAGCATGCATAGTTTTTTATAATAATACTTCTAGGAATAGGATTGAAGAATTCATTCATGCAAGTAGGGTTTACAACTTCAACAAAGTCGGGGTGAATATTAATCATCTTAAGATCTTCTGTTTTATTATTAGAGATTGCACCCTTGTTCTTAGTGACTTGAGTAATCTTGCCAATTTTTGCGGGAGTTTTTTCAGTAGTTTTAGTAGAAGCAAAAGCCGAGCTTAAGTTAGTAAAATATTCTTCAAACTTACCAATCTAAGAAGGGCTTTCTTCTATTCTTTTGTTAACTACAGTTTCCTTCTCCCTTAGGAATTTAAAAACATCGCCCGCTTTTGACCCAAATTTATTAGCAAGATTTTGCATCTTTTATGCAAATTTTCAATTTGAACTAAGGTGACCTTCTTCTTTTTAGTAGCATCTAATCGTTGCATAACATGCTCAAGAGTCAAGATTGTTTCATTAATAATGATAGGTGCTGCACCCACTAGATCTCCCATGGCATTAAAAGCATCCAAAGATGGACACACTAAGAAATTCCCACCGGTACTCGTATCAAGGACAAATCTATACCAAGTGGTTATGCCCACATAAAAACTGCAAAGAAGAACAATAGTACATTGCTTACGCATAGATCTATTATGAGCATTGCAAATCCTGTACCAAGCATATTTTCGATTCTCCCCTCCCCTTTGTTCAAAATTAAGAACCTCGTTCTTGGCAGTACAGGAAACAGAGGAAGAACTAGCCATAATGACAAAGTAGGCAAGCAAGATTGCAAACAAAGAGATAGATCTGACGATAAAAAGATGAATGAAAAAAGAAGGCAAATAAAACAACAAATTTTTGTGAAGTGGGGGAGATGAAAACGAGAGGCAAATGGCTAATAATGTAAATTGCAATGAGATGAGGTTTGTGATTAGTAACCTAGTAGATATTGATGACGTCTCCCCGGCAACAGCGCCGGAAATTCCTTTTGATGTCCCTTGAAACTATGTCGGTATTTCCCCAAAGAGGAAGGGATGATGCTGCACAACTACGGTAGGTATTTCCCTTAGTTATGAAACCAAGGTATCAATCCAGTAGGAGAACCAAGCAACACTATGTAAATGGTACTTGCACACAAAGAACAAATACTTGCAACCCGACGTGTATGAGGGGCTGTCAATCCCTCTTCCTGTAACGGCTCCAGAAATTGTCAAGTTGACGGGATAAAAATTATGGTAGATTGGATAAATAGATCTCGATAAAAGGATAAATAAAATAAGTAATAAAAAATTGCAGCAAGGTATTTTTGGTTTTTTTGGAATAATAGATCTGAAAACAAAAGCAAACAAAAATAGATCTCAAAGCAAATATGATAATGAATAGATCCGAGGGCCGTAGATTTCACTAGTGGCTTCTCTCAAGAAATAGCACACGGTGGGTAAACAAATTACTGTTGGCCAATTGATAGAATATCAAATAATTATGACGATATCCAAGGCAATGATCAATATATAGGCATCACGTCCAAGATTAGTAGACCGACTCCTGCCTGCATCTACTACTATTACTCGACACATAGACCCCTATCCAGCATGCGTCTAGTGTATTAAGTCGATGGAAAAACGGAGTAATGCAATACGAACAATGACATGATGTAGACGAGATCTATTCATCTAGGAATAGCCCCCATCTCCTTATCCTTAATAGCAACGATACATGTGTGTCTTGCTGCCCCTTCTATCACTGGGAAAGAACACCGCAAGATCGAACCCATCACAAAGCACCTCTTCCCATGGCAAGAAAAATTGGTCTAGTTGGCCTAACTAAACAAAAGATTCGAAGAAGAAATACGAGGCTATAAAGAATTATGCATATAAGAGATCAAAAGAAGACTCAAATAATATTCATAGATATAGATCTGATCATCAACTCAAAGTTCATTGGATCCCAACAAACACCGCAAAAAGAGATACATCAAATAGATATCCAAGAGACCATTGTATTGAGAATCAAAAGAGAGTGAGGAAGCCATCTAGCTAATGCCTACAGACCCGTAGGTCTATGATGAACTACTCACGCATCATCGGAGAGGCACCAATGATGATGATGAACCCCTCTGTGATGGTGTCTAGATTGGATCTCGTGGTTCTGGAACTTGCGGTGGCTAGAATTGTGTTTCGTCAACTCCCCTAGGGTTTCTGGAATATTTGGGAATTTCTAGGGTGAAGAGGCGGTGCAGGAGGTCACCTAGGGGGTCACAACCCCCCTGGGCGCACTTGGGCCTCCTGGCGTGCCCTGGTGGGTTGTTCCCACCTCGGTCCTCCCCTCTGGTATTTCTTTGGACCACTGGGTGTCTTTTGGTCTAGAAAAAATCTAGCCCATTTACGGCCCATAATGCGGTATGTTATTGGCCCATGTTTGGCCGATCGATCATACGGCCCATAGAAGGCCCATTGATGCTACGTCCCATAGAAGGCCCATTTTTTCTACGGCCCTTAGAAGGCCCATTGTTTCTATGTCCCATAGGAGGCCCATGATAACTATAGTAAATATGTAGCCCATGGTTATTGTGGTCGAGTTTTAAAAAATAGGTTATTGCGGCCACTAGCAAACCGCGGAAAAAGAACTACACTGACTATAAGCAAACAAATAAACAAGACAACAAGGAAATAAAGAAGCAAGCAACTTACGCTAGGCTATCACGGCTATTACACATATTACATCCACTGGGCATCAAAGTTCACCACCAGTGCAAATATAGGGAACAAAGCCGCATATCATATACACTGGTTGTCAAAGTTGGCGACCAGTGCAAATAAACGCCGCAGCAAAACAAGTCCAGAACTGAAACCACTTCAGAAGAGCTCAAGAAACAATATCATGGGTACCCATAATGCTGGCAAGATGCTTAGCAAGCTTATTAACTTTCTCTTGTTTGGCGCTTAAATCCTCTAGCGCTTGATGTTGCACCAGAAAATATGCATCTGAATTCTGCAGGGACTTCCTCAGTCCTTCAGCTTCCTGTCACAGCACATCTGATCGATGTCTTTCAACTTGAAGTTGAGACTCAAGAAGACGAACTGATTCAAGCAGCAATTTCGAAGAGCTTGTGCCAGCAGTAGTGGCCAGTAACTTGAACACTTCATCAAGACATGACTTTTGGGTTCTCTCACTGTTGTCAAGATAGTTTTTATCAGCTTTCTTGGAGACCAACAAGGATGTCTCACTATCTTGAGCCTTATCTGCATTACTTCCTTTACCATTGCATAATGGGGTACTGTTCTCCAATATTTTGTCTGCATTCTAAAAGAGAAACAAGCAGACACATCACAGGTTTACCATGTTGTATATGAAACTCATTTTGGTAAATTAGTTCAGTAGTAAAGTGGACAAGATAATAGCATGAAACAAACATATATCTATGTACCATGGTCACTTTATGGTCTATATCATTCTAGTTTTTGTTGCCAAATCAAGATAGAGACACAGTTCAAATAATATTTGTTCAAGACAAAGCAGAATATACAGAATATAAGTGTGGGAAACTATAGAGCAATGACAACACTTGTAATGTGCATGACATGAGAACATAATTGTTTATTCAATTAAAACTGAAATCAATATAAAGCAAGTTACAACAGAAAACCAGTTAAAGAAACATGTTTAAAACATACCTGTTGCACCATTGGAGTTTCAATTCCATCCTTCAAATTTGAAAATAGTTGGTATGAGTAAATACAATGATGCAAGAGCAAAGGAGTATGAATCATAGCTACAGATCCCGACCTGAGAACAATCCTTCTTCTCCTTTAAGCGTTGAGTTGGGATTCGAAGTGGTCGTCCTCGTGCTTTGGGCACTGCAGTTCCCTTACTAACTGCTCGTGTTTGGGTGCTTTGTGGTGGATACGGTGATGTGTCAATTGGAACTGGGTTACTATCTGCTGGGGTTGGCGTTAGAAGGGGTGTAGCTAGTTCTCCGTCCAACTGGGTAGGGGTACAATATGCGAGAGTCTGGGTTAAGTGTGGTGGGGCTGGTTCTTGGGCAAATACAACCTTGGTTCTATCTGCATCAACTAGTAGTACTATCTTTTTTGAAGACAGTGTTGTTACTCCCTTGGATATTGCCGTCACCCTCTCCAATTCAAATGGCTGGTAAACAAGAAAAGTAATTGAATGTACAGACATTGTATGATAGACATGTGCAGTGGATAGTGGGGAATAAAAGAGGGCATGAAATAATTCACAGTTATGTTGTCTAACCAAATAGGATAGCATGACACAATTTCACATATATGATGGCTAACTAAACAGGATAACATGACACAATTTCACATTATGATGGCTAACTAAAAAGACGGAAAGACATAGTTCAAAATATGATGACTATGTAAACAGGATGACATGATATAACTATATAATGTGTTTATTAAATAGGTTGGCATGCCATAATTCACATACATGCTGCCTATGGAAACATGATAGCATGATATAATTCATGGATAGAATGACATAATTCAAAATATGATGACTGTAAACACTAAACAGGATGAGATCATATAATTATATGATGTCTTTATTAAATGGGTTGCCATGCCATAATTTAGATAGATGCTATGTATGTAAAAATGATGGCATGATATAATTCAAATATATGATTTATATAGTAAGCAAGTAAGCAGATGGAAATCCATATATGATGTAAAAACTAAGCAATGCAAGACAACATGCATGACATGGGTAATATAACCCTGTCAAGTTTGAGCATATACCTCAGGGGGGGGGAATAGGACTGGTCATCAGTCTCTTAATCCTCCTCTGAGGAGCTCTCTGTAACCAGCAAGATGTCTCCTTCAGCAGGTAGCACTGTCTGCTCCGAATACCTTGTTTTCACTCTAGATACTTCCATCACCGCTTCAAATGGCTGATGCACATGAAGAGTAGTTGAATAGACAAACGTTGTCAACAAATGGAACACGTAATAGAAAAAAATGATAGCATGATATAATTCACATACATGATGATTGGATAAGCAGCATGGCATTGCATAATTCACATATATAATGCCTTTGCAACAAGATAGCATTGCATAATTCACATATATAATGTCTTGCAACAACATGGCAATGCATAATTCACATATATGGTAATTAGACAGTAAACAGGTGGCATTCACACAAAGCATGTCTAAATTAATCAAATGACATAGCAATCCAAGACACCATACACACGATATGAGCAACATAACCCTGCCAAGTTAGAGCATACACCTCGGGGGGGGGGGGAATAGGACTGGTCATCTGTCTCTGAATCCTCCTCTGAGGAGCTATCCGTAACCAGCGAGATACACACTTCGTCAGATAGCATAGTCTGCTCTGAAGACCTGGTTTTCACTCCAGAATTTTCCATCACCGTGTCAAATAGATGATGCACATGAAGAGTAGTTGAATGTACTAACATTGTTGACAAATGTAATACGTAATGAAAAAAAGGTTGGCCTGATATAATTCACATTTAAGATGACTGGCTAAGCAGGATGGCATTGCAAAATTCACATATATGATGCCTGGCTAAACAAGATGGCGTTGCATAATTCACATAAACGATGAATAAACTAAACATATGGCATTCACACAAAACATGTCTAAACTAAGAAGATGACATATTTGATGTATAAAGTAAGCAATGCAAGGCACCATATGCATGATATAACCAACATCAGCATGCCAGGTTAGAGCGAAGACCTTAGGGGGTAAATATGAGTGGTCTTCTCCTTTTGAATCCCCCTCAGAACAGATATCTTCCTCTCGATTACAATCTGAAATGGGTGGAGGGGGGGCTGCCTTTGCGCCTACCATGGAGCGACGTCTGCATGAAATTTTATTGCCACACAAGGCTCTTCTCTTTTGCTCTACATGTTGATACGTCTCCAACGTATCTATAATTTTTGATTGTTCCATACTATTATATTATTTGTTTTGGATGTTCATGGGCTTTACTATACACTTTTATATTATTTTTGGGACTAACCTACTAACCCAAGGCCCAGTGCAAATTGCTGTTTTTGCCTATTTCAGTGTTATGCAGAAAAGGAACATCAAAAGGAATCCAAACGAAATGAAACCTTTGCGAGAGTTATTTTTGGAACAAACGTGATCCAGGGGACTTAGAGTGGACGTCAAGCAAGAAACGAGGCGGCCACGAGGCAGGGAGGCGTGCTTGCCCCTGGGCGCGCCCCCACCCTCATGGGCACCTCGCAGCTCCACCGACCTACTTCTTCCTCCTATATATATATATATATATATATATATATATATATATATATATATATATATATATATATATATATATATATATATATATACCCCGAAAACATCCAGGAGAACCACGAAACCCTATTTCCACCGCCGCAACCTTCTGTACCCAGAGATCCCATCTTGGGGCCTTTTCCGGAGCTCGGCCGGAGGGGGAATCAATCACGGAGGGCTTCTACATCAACACCATAGCCTCTCCAATGATGTGTGAGTAGTTTACCATAGACCTTCGGGTCCGTAGTTATTAGCTAGATGGCTTATTCTCTCTCTTTGGATCTCAATACAATGTTCTCCTCGATCTTCTTGGAGATCTATTCGATGTAACTATTTTTGTGGTGTGTTTGTCGAGATCCGATGAATTGTGGGTTTATGATCAAGTTTATCTATGAAGAATATTTGATTCTTCTATGAAATCTTTTATGTATGATTGGTTATCTTTGCAAGTCTCTTTGAATTATCAGTTTGGTTTGGCCTACTAAATCGATCTTTCTTGCAACGGGAGAAGTGCTTAGCTTTGGGTTCAATCTTGCGGTGTCCTTTCGCAGTGACAGCAGGGGCAGCAAGACACGTATTGTATTGTTGCCATCGAGGATAAAAAGATGGGGTTTATATCATATTGCTTGAGTTTATCCCTCTACATCATGTCATCTTGTCTAATGCATTACTCTGTTCTTATGAACTTAATACTCTAGATGCATGCTGGATAGCGGTCGATGTGTGGAGTAATAGTAGTAGATGCAGAATCGTTTCGGTCTACTTGTAGCGGACGTGACGCCTATATACATGATCATGCCTAGATATTTTCATAATTATGCACTTTTCTATCAATTGCTCGACAGTAATTTATTCACCCACCGTAATACTTATGCTATCTTGAGAGAAGCCACTAGTGAAACCTATGGCCCCCGGGTCTATCTTTTATCATATAAGTTTCCAATCTATTTTATTTTGCAATCTTACTTTCTTATCTATATCATAAAAATACCAAAATATTTATCTTATTATCTCTATCAGATTTCACTCTCGTAAGTGACCGTGAAGGGATTGACAACCCCTTTATGGCGTTGGTTGCGAAGTTCTTATTTGTTTGTGTAGGTATGAGGGACTTGCGTGTAGTCTCCTACTGGATTGATACCTTGGTTCTCAAAAACTGAGGGAAATACTTACACTACTTTGCTGCATCACCCTTTCCTCTTCAAGGGAAAACCAACGCAATGCTCAAGAGGTAGCAAGAAGGATTTCTAGCGCCGGCGCCGGGGAGATCTACGACAAGTCAAGACATACCAAGTACCTATCATAAACTCTTATCCCTCGCATTACATTATCTGCCATTTGCCTCTTGCTTTACTCTCCCCCACTTCACCCTTGCCGTTTTATTCGCCTCTTTTCCTTATCCTTTTCTTTCGCCATGACCGAATCAAAAAGGGCTAAGGGTTCTCTCCCGAGCGTCAGTACTTTGGATAGTCCCTTTGTTCTTTCTAAGCTCATAAATAATGATGCTATGGAAAGACCTACTAGGGTTATCAATGAGGGTTTGAATAATTTCTATGAAGATGATCCCGGAATTTTTTGGTATTTACTTGATGAGTCTTTAAAAGATGCTTGGGATAGGTTATTAAGGATCCGAGCCAGCTATGTGCCCCAATATTATATCGAGATATACCTGAAAAGCTTTTATGTTGGCTTACCCTCTTCATTCAAGCAAGTTTTAGACTCTATTTTTGAAGAAGGTTTTCTTGAGGGGGATCCCATAGATACCTATGAAAAGATGAAAACTATATTTGGGCACCCCATGAGTGAGAAGGTTGAATCCACCTCTCTTTTGTGCTTTTATCAAAATGAAATTATCAAAGAGATGAAGTCTAGCTTAGATGCAAATTTCTGTAGCATGCTTAATCTTTCTTCTACCATTAATTGCCACGTGCTTTCTTAGAATAGAAGGATAAATGCTATAGATAAGAAATTTTCTCTTTTCTTTCCTAATACCAAAGATGGTAATACCTAGATCTATTCTTGTTTTTATGCCTAGCTAGGGGCGTTAAACGATAGCGCTTGTTGGGAGGCAACCCAATTTTATTTTTGTTTCTTGTTTTTTGGTTCTGTTTAGTAATAAGTAATTCATCTAGACTCTGTTTATATGTGGTTTCATGCTTTTAATTAGTGTTTGTTCCAAGTAGAACCTTTGGGAAGACTTGGGGAAATTCTTTGCGATCTTGCTGTAAAAAAAAAGAAACTTTAGCGCTCACGAGATTTGCTGCCATTTTTTACTGGATTGTGCGATTAGGTAGATTATTTTTGCAGATCATTAATTCCTCACGTCCATGAACTTATTTCAGAATTTTTGGGGTTACAGAAGTATCCGAAACCTACAGATTACTACAGACTATTCTGTTTTTGACAGATTCTGTTTTTCGTGTGTTGTTTGCTTATTTTGATGATTCTATGGCTAGTATCGGAGGTTATGAACCATAGAGAAGTTGGAATACAGTAGGTTTAAAACCAAAATAAATAAATAATGAGTTCATTACAGTACCTTAAGTGGTGATTTGTTTTCTTATACTAACGGAGCTCATGAGATTTTCTGTTGAGTTTTGTGTTGTGAAGTTTTCAAGTTTTGGGTACAGATTTGATGGATTATGGAATAAGGAGTGGCAAGAGCCTAAGCTTGGTTATGCCCAAGGCACCCCAAGGTAAAATTCAAGGACAGCCAAAAGCCTAATCTTGGGGATGCCCCGGAAGGCATCCCCTCTTTCGTCTTCGTCCATCGGCAACTTTACTTGAGGCTATATTTTTATTCACCACATGATATGTGTTTTGCTTGGAGCGTCTTGTATAATTTGAGTCTTTTCTTTTTAGTTTTCCAAAATAATCCTTGCTGTACACACCTTTTGGGAGAGGCACACATGAATTACAATGCTCTATGTGCTTCACTTATATCTTTTGAGCTAGATAATTTTGCTCTAGTACTTCACTTATATCTTTTAGAGCACGGTGGTGGTTTTATTTTATAGAAATTATTGATCTCTCATGCTTCACTTATATTATTTTGAGAGTCTTTTAGAACAGCATGGTAAGTTTCTTTGGTTATAAAATTAGTCCTAATATGATAGGCATCCAAGATGGGTATAATAAAAACTATCATAAAAAGTGCATTGAATACTATAAGAAGTTTGATACTTGATGATTGTTTTGAGATATGAAGATGGTGATATTAGAGTCATGCTAGTTGAGTAGTTGTGAATTTGAGAAATACTTGTTCTAAAGTTTGTGATTCCTGTAGCATGCACGTATGGTGAACCGTTATGTGGTGAAGTTGGAGCATGATTTATTTATTGATTGTCTTCCTTATGAGTGGCGGTCGGGGACGAGTGATGGTATTTTCCTACCAATCTATCCCCCTAGGAGCATGCACGTAGTACTTTGTTTTGATAACTGATAGATTTTTGCAATAAGTATGTGAGTTCTTTATGACTAATGTTGAGTACATGGATTATACGCACTCTCACCCTTCCACCATTGCTAGCCTCTCTAGTACCGCGCAACTTTCGCCGGTACTGTAAACCGAAGATATACCTTCCTCAAAACATCCACCATACCTACCTATGATGGCATTTCCATAGCCATTCCGAGATATATTGCCATGCAACTTACCACCGTTCCGTTTGTTAGGACACGCTTCATCATTGTCATATTGCTTTGCATGATCATGTAGTTGACATCGTATTTGTGGCAAAGCCACCGTTCATAATTCTTTCATACATGTCGCTCATGAGTCATTGCACATCCCGGTATACCGCCGAAGGCATTCACATAGAGTCATATTTTCTTCTAAGAATTGAGTTGTAAGTAAATAAAGTGTGATGATCATCATTATTAGAGCATTGTCCCATGTGAGGAAAGGATGATGGAGACTATGATTCCCCCACAAGTCGGGATGAGACTCCGGACGAAAAATACAAAAAAGAAAAAAAAGAGGCCATAAAAAAAGAGAAGGCCCAAATAAAAAAATGAGAGAAAAAGAGAGAAGGGACAATGTTACTATCCTTTTACCACACTTGTGCTTCAAAGTAGTACCATGATCTTCACGATAGAGAGTATCCTATGTTGTCACTTTCATATACTAGTGGGAATTTTACATTATAGAACTTGGCTTGTATATTCCAATGATGGGCTTCCTCAAAATGCCCTAGGTCTTCGTGAGCAAGCGAGTTGGATGCACACCCACTTAGTTTCTTTTGTTGAGCTTTCATACACTTATAGCTCCAGTGCATCCGTTGCATGGAAATCCCTACTCACTCACATTGATATCTATTGATGGGCATCTCCATAGCCCGTTGATATGCCTAGTTGATGTGAGACTATCTTCCCCTTTTTGTCTTCTCCACAACCACCATTCTATTTCACCTATAGTGCTATGTCCATGGCTCACACTCATGTATTGCGTGAAGATTGAAAAAGTTTGAGAACATCGAAAGTATGAAACAATTGCTTGGCTTGTCATCGGGGTTGTGCGTGATTTAAATATTTTGTGTGGTGAAGATAGAGCATAGCCAGACTATATGATTTTGTAGGGATAACTTTCTTTGGCCATGTTATTTTGAGAAGACATAATTGCTTTGTTAGTATGCTTGAAATATTATTGTTTTTATGTCAATATTAAAATTTTGTCTTGAATCTTTCGGATCTGAACATTCTTGCCACAATAAAGAAAATTACATTGAGAATTATGCTAGGTAGCATTCCACGTCAATTTTTTTGTTTTTATCATTTACCTACTTGAGGACGAGCAGGAATTAAGCTCGGGGATGCTTGATACGTCTCCAACGTATCTATAATTTTTGATTGTTCCATGCTATTATATTATCTGTTTTGGATGTTTATGGGCTTTATTATACACTTTTATATTATTTTTGGGACTAACCTACTAACCCAAGGCCCCGTGCAAATTGCTGTTTTTTTGCCTATTTTAGTGTTTCACAGAAAAGGAATATAAACAGAATCCAAACAGAATGAAACCTTCGGGAGAGTTATTTTCGAACAAACGTGATCCAGGGGACTTGGAGTGGACGTCAAGAAAAAAACAAGGCGGACATGAGGCAAGGAGGCGCACCTGCCCCCTGGGCCTGCCCCCCCACCCTCGTGGGCCCCTCGTAGTTCCACCGACCTACTTCTTCCTCCTATATATATATATCCATACACCCAGAAAACATCCAGGAGCACCACGAAACCCTATTTCCACCGCCGCAACCTTTGTACCCAAGAGATCCCATCTTGGGGCCTTTTCCGGATCTCAGCCGGAGGGGGAATCAACCACAGAGGGCTCTACATCAACACCATAGCCTCTCTGATGATGTGTGATAAGTTTACCATAGACCTTCGGGTCCATAGTTATTAGCTAGATGGCTTCTTCTCTCTCTTTGGATCTCAATACAATGTTCTCCTCGATCTTCTTGGAGACCTATTCGATGTAACTCTTTTTGCGGTGTGTTTGTCGGGATCCGATGAATTGTGGGTTTATGATCAAGTTTATCTATGAACAATATTTGATTCTTCTCTAAAATCTTTTATGTATGATTGGTTATCTTTGCAAGTCTCTTCAAATTATCAGTTTGGTTTGGCCTACTAGATTGATATTTCTTGCAATGGGAGAAGTGATTAGCTTTGGGTTCAACCTTGCGGTGTCCTTTCCCATTGACAGCATGGGCAGCAAGGCACATATTGTATTGTTGCCATCGAGGATAAAAAGATGGGGTTTATATCATATTGCTTGAGTTTATCCCTCTACATCATGTCATCTTGCCTAATGCATTACTCTGTTCTTATGAACTTAATACTCTAGATGCATGCTGGATAGCAGTCGATGTGTGGAGTAATAGCAGTAGATGCAGAATCGTTTCGGTTTACTTGTCACGGACGTGATGCCTATATACATGATCATGCCTAGATATTCTCATAATTATGCACTTTTCTATCAATTGCTCGACAGTAATTTGTTCACCCACCGTAATACTTATGCTATCTTGAGAGAATCCACTAGTGAAACCTATGGCCCCCGGGTCTATCTTTTATCATATAAATTTCCAATCTATTTTATTTTACAATCTTACTTTCCTATCTATATCATAAAAATACCAAAAATATTTATCTTATTATCTTTATCAGATCTCACTATCGTAAGTGACCGTGAAGGGATTGACAACCCCTTTATCAGGTTGGTTGCGAGGTTCTTATTTGTTTGTGCATGTACGAGGGACTTGCGTGTAGTCTCCTACTGGGTTGATACCTTGGTTCTCAAAAACTGAGGCAAATACTTACGGTACTTTGCTTTTTCACCCTTTCCTCTTCAAGGGAAACGAACGCAGTGCTCAAGAGGTAGCACAAGTTCAGTTCCGTTGTGTACAATAACTGACATGCATAGGAATAAAACATAGTGAGATTATGTAAGGAGTGCATGTAGAAGTCCAGAGTGATGGTAGCAACCTGTGGATAGACCCAAAACCAATGATAGCAGGCAGATAATGGCTTCAGTTAAAAAATACAAATAATGGATTCTTTACAATTTGTTTCCCACTCAACATGAAAGTCATAGTAGACACCAGAGATTAACCAAATAGTAGATAGATACTATTGATGGCAGCCCCAATATGTAATCCACAACCATTTAAAAATTTAAGTTTGACCATTAGTTTGGAGTTGACTCAGAGTCTAATCGGTGAACAGGACGATAAAGTAGCATGTAATATTAAGCGATGCATAACTTAAGCAGACACGAAAGAGTGCAACCTCTCTTGTGGACCCGTGTAGTCCTCGAGGTCATCTGCTTGGTTGATGATAGTATTGCAGTTGTCATGGCTACCGGCAGCGGGGAAGAAGATCTGAGGCGGCGAAATATAGTCTAGAGGCCGGATCCCTGCTGTGCTGGACCCTTCTGTCGTTGGAGCAGCTAAGCTGGGGTGGATGACGATGCAGCAGGAGCGGGACAAACCACACAAGGTTTTCTTTAACAACTATCTGTAAGAGAAGTAATTTTGTAAGGGCTCGTTTGAATTGGAGGATTGTAACAACGTAGGGATAGGAAATACATAGTGATAGGATAGGAATGCACGTGCAAAACAGAGAATTTAAAAACACGAGATTTCTGCTAATCTGGGTGTTTGGTTCACAAGAATTGGAAGATCACATGATGCAAAGAAGCATGGTGAGATTAAGTCAAACCACAAGAAAATGTACGGTTATAATGGTATTATGCTACTATCTCTTATTCTTGTGCTTCATGAATAGGAATTTGAAAAGCAAGACAAGTGGATATTAAAATTCCTACGGTTTTTCTTTCAAGGAGGCACTAAAGGAACAAATCCTACAGTTTTCCTTTGCTCTATTCCTTTGAACCAAATGCATGAATACTAGTACCATAGGAAACTTTCTAATTTCTATGTTTTTCCTTCACTTTTCCTTTCAAGCACTGGCAATTCTAGTAGGCAGGCTTGAGCAAGGAAAAGCCTACACTCAAAAAATGTTTTTGTGCTACTTCTACTACTTTGGACCCAGGCCACTGCCCTACTAGCTTAACTCCTAGGCCTATCGTCAAATGCACAGCTCAAACGCGCAGAGATAAATAATGATGGCATTCAAGAGAGTCCATCACAGATAGCTAAGTTGCCTAGTACCTCACTGCTTGTCATATAGTAGGAGAAACTAATCGTATTTCACGTTACTATGTGTGCTCAGTGGACAATATATATAACATGTAGAGTAAAAAATAGATGCAACAAGTGTACAACCTCTTTGGCGAAGCCATATCGATCTCACATAATTGGGTTGGTCGGTGAGGTTGATCCAGCTGACTTGGCTGTCAGAGGAGGGGAATAAGATCTTAGGCATCTTGAGATGGAGCCCGGGGTACTGCTCCACTGTGATGGAGAGTTTCGTCGTTGGAGCAGCTCTGGTGAGTTGTCCGAAGCCGAGGCTGAAGCAGGACAAGAGAGACAATGTTAACCTGAGTGGAATTCTAATAGCATCTCCAATAGATGACGTATACATAACCACAAAGTGCTAGATGTAAAATACGCCAGGCGCTCATCTCTGAACTTAACGGCCGAAACTGAATTTAACTGTCGAAACTGAACTTAACTGTCGAAACTGAATTTTGCTGTCGAAACTGAATTTTACTGTCGAAACTGAACGCACTAGTAGCAGAAAAGTAGTAGCAGCAGCGTGTGCGAGAGATGGGGCAGCTGGTCGTGTACCAGTTCATCTTCAACCTCCACCCCCTGAGCCGCCAGCCACAACCGGCCAAACCGCCGCCACCCGCCGCCCGCGACCACCGGTGCGCCGCCCCGCCCGTCCCGAAACCAC
>NC_041382.1:302035559-302038456 GCF_002162155.2 Triticum dicoccoides | reverse complement strand
CTCCGGCGATCACCATGCCACCGTCCCAGCACCGTCGGCGACCACCACCCCAGCACTACCGGTGACCACCGCCCCCACCTTGAACCCTAAGATAGATAGTGGGGTACCTCTCCGGCGAGCCCCCCTCCCCGCTGTGGCTGGTTCTTCCTTAACTCCGGCGAGCCCCCCCACCCCCTGAAAATCGACTGACCCAAAAGTCGATTCAGTCGACTGAAGTGTAGCTAAATCGGAGCAGCATCGCAAGCAATAGCAAGAGTAAGAGCAGCAGCGTGAGCAAGAGAAAGAGCAGAGCATGCAGAGGACCGAGAGCAAGAGCAGAGCAGCAGCGCGAGCGAGAGTTAAAGCATCAGCAACTCCTACTGATGTGGACGTCACCGCCGAGGGAGCGACATCATGGAGGAAGTGGGTCGACGACGGTGCCGTGGATGGAGCCATGCCATGTCGGCTCGGGACCGAGTGCCGGCAGCACCGTGAGATCGAATTAAGAAGAAAATGTGGCGATTAGTGTACAACCTCTTTGGTGGCGCTGATTAGGCCTCAGCTTCATCTGAGGAAACGGTGATGATATTGCTCTTCCGGTGGTGCAGGTGAAGACAGCGGTGTGGGAATGGAGGTGGTGCGAAAGACGAGGGGAACGTCGGGGCAGCTCCTTGGAGGTGGAGGACGGGGTGGCTGAACCGGTGGGACGACGAGATCGACGACGGATCCTCATCAGGTACGTTGGATGAGGGACGTCGAGCTGTTGTTGTGGAGGACGTCGTTGAGGAAGAGGTTCCGGCTAGGTGGCGGACTGAGGAGGGTGTGGGGCTTCACGGGTTTTCGCGGCCTCAGTGTACGAATGGGTGGGCTGATGGGATGGAGTGGGGAACCATGGCTTAGGGACGCGCTTGTCCGAAATGTGGGGTAAGTTACGAAAGTGCCCCCACCAATTTGAGCTAGGAGGTTCTTTCGGTTCAGGGGTATCACGGGCATTTCGCGTGTCGGGATTTCACAGGAGGTGGGAGTTTTCGTGCGTGTTGTAATTTTGGGATAGCAAGGCACGGGTTGAGATGGAGGGTGTTTTTGGAGCACAACAAGACAAAGATATATCTTAAATATTTTAGGGTAACAAGGTGTGGGTTGAAATTTTCGGACAAGCCTAACGTGTACTGTACCAAATCAATTCACCCTTCTGTCGACGAAAAAACAAAAAGAAGTCAATTCGCACCACACAAGAGAGTCCGGTCCCGTGTACTGTACCAAATCAATTCACACTACAAATGCCATTCAAAATTTGAATTCATGTTATGTTCAATTAAAATATTTCGCTATGTGTATAATGCATGCAACCTGCTACTCAAATGAACGCTTTAGTGCATTCCAAATGTTTATACTACCGCTTCAATATGAACTAAATTTGAATTGTTTCTCTATTTGAATAAGATCTAGAATAATGATTGTTGTGAAATCAAACCATTTGAATTCGTTTCTCTATTTTAATAAGATCTACAATCATCATTATTGTCAAGTTAAACCATCGTTTGTGTATTATCTTCACATCACACCACATGATTACCATCGAGTTAGATATGAACTATGTGTACTATATGAACTCGAACTTGATTGTTTGAATCACTTTATGTTGATTTCAAATCACAGTACATTTCAAGCTCTAGCTAGATCTTCATAGTCTAAACCATGTCTCATATGTATAATGTGTTTATCACATAATGTATGGTGCCCCGCCCCCTACGCCTACAAGTATTTAGATGTGAGTTGCAAACGCCACACATTACCACAAATTCAAATAAAATGTGAGATTGTTCGATATATAGAATTATTTAGATTGTTCGATATTTAGTTGTAAGCTACAAACGCCACACATTATCATAAATTCAAATAAAATATGAGATGGTTCGATGTATAGTATGGTTTAGATTGTTCGACATTTAACTGTGAGTTTCAAATGCCATGCATTATCACATTATGGTATAACATGTGCAAAACCACAACACGCGTATCATCGCTATATTCATGCATGCATATGTTTATAACACTGTGATCTCCTATTCAAATATGTGAATCCACTTCCATATCAAATTATGATCTTTGTTAGTCTCTTACACCCACACAATCCTCTAACCTTTGTAGCTAGCACTAACTTTCTCTCGTGCATGCACACGCCCTCCTCGCCCTACCCCTCCCTCAGCATTCTATCCATTGCGCACATTAATTTTTTTCTTTAGGTCGTTCTCCCATAGTCTCCACAACTCCTTTCTGACACACACAGATCGCTAAACCTCTCCAGCAATGTCTGCCTACAACATACACACACACCTTACATCTCCTCCTTTCTGTGTCCATGCCTCGTGTCTCTCATACGGTCCCACCCACGTATAAACTCTCGCCCCTCTTTTCATCGATCTCACAATCACACACTCCTCCTCCTATCTAGCTAGTAGCTCGGCCTCTTGCACCACCTCCTAGCTCAATTCTCTCTGTCTATCCATCTCGCTGGGCCTTACTTGCCTCTAAAAAATGGATGTACATCGACCGATGTCCCTCTATACATATAGCTAGCTAGGTCCTTATAACTCGTTTTTCCCCACGCTTCACTCGATCTACCTCATTAGTTATGTCTCTCCCTTCCTCCGACAAACAAAAATTGATCTACCGATCTAGTTAGGTTTGCTTACCAAACACATGGTTCCCCTTCATCACCCATGCATGCGTCCCAATACATCTATCATGCACAGGCACACACAGAAACAAATCCCCACTCTTATTGGTAATATTGCAGTTCTACCCTCGGTTTGTCTAGTAGGCCTCTCCCACCATCTTCGAGAAGCAACTCCATCACCCAGCCAACACTCTACCCCTCTCCCTCCCTCTCTCCTCTCTCTCTCTCTCTCTCTCTC
>NC_041382.1:301876261-302035251 GCF_002162155.2 Triticum dicoccoides | reverse complement strand
GCTCGCTGTCCCAACCTATTTCCCGTTCTTCAGTTATGTATGGATCTTGACCGATCTCCCTCAAGACATAGTTGGGCCTCTCATTCTCAACACATATACGAGTCGTTCTACCTCTCTAGTTAGGCCTCTGCCTCCCCCCCCCACACACAGCGATACATCGAGCGCTCTAGTCATGTCTCCCTGCCACACACAAACTTGCCCTGTGCCCTCTGACATTCCGGTAGGTCAGTCGCCCTATATCTTTGACTTGCACACACACAATTTTGATGGCTCTCTTCATCGATCTCGCACCCTCCCACTTGATCCTCTCTTCGACTCTATCGATATCTATGACCCCTCCCTCTCTTCTCGTGGATCGCCCCCTCTATATATGATATAGATAGGCCTCTATTTCACACACATTGCATGTGTCGAATTTTTGTTTGAGATGTCATCGACACATATTCCCACAAATACATTCACGAAATCACCCCCAACAAAAACACTCACAAATGCACATGTCATCTATCTAGGTTTGTATCTCTCTCACACACACACGTAGGTGGGGGACATGCACGAAGAGAAGAGGTGCACACACGGCGCACGTACTCCCGTCTCTTTCCCAACCACACCCGCGCGGGTACACGGTGGAGCTCATTTTTGTACAAAAAGGCAGCCCACATGGTAATTTGACACGTGTACTGGTTGTCCACTTGATGGAGGATCATCTACCATGGGTGAACAAACAAATTGTGACTTGACGCTTTATGTTAAAAAAAGCGGTAAACCATGTGGGGCCTACCTTAGAGGCAAGGCTGTATACACTTGAGATGCTCTGTATGTATTACTTTTCATGCATCCCGTCAACTCGCAGAATGAGGAGAAGCTTGCTTAGTATGTCGTCTCCCCGCCCACAGACACGGTGGCTCGCAGGACGAGGTGAAGCTTGCTTACTACGCCTTACGCCCGCTCCCTCGCCCACGCGCACTATGGCTCACAGGACGAGGAGAAAATTTTACTACTCCCTCCGTTTATTCCTCTACCTTGGTTAGAGCGACTATCATATTGTTTGGAATATATGTCCTTTAGTAGATTTCAATATGAACTACTCCACTAGTACATACCCCAAACACTGATGTATACAGACGTATTTTAGAGTGTAGATTCACTCATTTTGCTCCATATGTAGTCCATATTGAAACAAACGTAATAGTACGCACTCTCCCTCGCCCCTCTACCCTCGCCCACATGGTGGACGTGCAGCAATTCATTCGGTCTCATATAGCCAGAATGATATATACTGCGGTACCATTATTGCTCGACTTCCCAAAGAGGCGAAGAGCCAATCGCAAGGTTAATATTCTGGAGATGCCAAGCGCAAGGTTTATAGGAGAACTAATAGTAGTAATACTAGTAGTACGTACCAGTGGTACGTACTGTATGAGGAAGAAGGCAACAAGATGTATGTTTTGCATGACAGTCTCTTCTTAGAGGACGCGCTAGACCTAGTGGACCTCATTTTTGCAATGGGACTACTCCCTATCATAGATGGCATGATTCAGCGGGCATAATTTGGAGCTTCTTAGTCTTAAACCCCATGAAGAAGTCCAATCGAAAGGAATAGTCATCCTCTACACGTGCTCCTATGTAAAATGAGTAAATGAGACAAAAAGAGAAAGAGACAAAGTAAAAAAATCACCAGCCTTAGATCCAGCCCTATTGTATCAGTGAATGATATTTCTACGTCGTGATTGACATGGCTATATTATTAACCATGCTACGGAGGTAGAAACGGATTTTTATTTATTCGCGGAGGTAGCAGTGGATGGATATTCAACAAGGAGTGAAATGATGGCTGCTTCCTCAGTCAAACATAGAGAAAGGTGGGCCTCGTGATTTCATGGCTTATTAGTCATTATTACTGCCAATAATCTTTGCCCATATATAATAACCGCATGGTAGTACAGTAGTGGGCTATTCTTTTAATAACTATGCTCGAAGAGAAGAGGTGCACACACCCACGTACGTAGTGTACTAGTAGCACTCTTTGCATCTTCCCCAACCACACATGTTACACGGTGGAGCTCATTTCTGTAAGCTGATGCAGACCACATGATAATTTGACGCGTCTAGTAGTAGTTACTCACTTATAAATAATGGAGGGTCGGAACCACGCATGAACGGTGCCGCGTCATTTATAAATAAAGTTTTTTTCTTCTGTGGCACGTACGCAATATAAATAGGTTCATATGAAGAGAAAAGGAAACCGCTCCACTATATACATAGGCAGGACGAGCCTACATGGTTGCTTGTTGGGGTTGCTCTCTTCACACTCTCTCGCACAAAACGACTGTGGCCACATCTCTAACATCCGGGCAGATCACGCCTACCGGGGGAAGGGGTGGATGCTTAGTGTCGATGTGATTGCTGTCGGTGTCAAAACCGGCGGATCTCAGGTAGGGGGTCCCGAACTGTGTGTCTAAGGTCTATGGTAACAGGAGACAGGGGACACAATGTTTACCCAGGTTCGAGCCCTCTCTATGGAGGTAATACCCTACTTCCTGCTTGATTGATCTTGATGAATATGAGTATTACAAGAGTTGATCTACCACGGGATCGTAATGGCTAAACCCTAAAAGTCTAGCCTGTCTGACTATGATTATGAAGAGCTATGTCTACGGACCTAGCCCTCCGGTTTATATAGACACTGGAGGGATCTAGGGTTACATAAGGTCGGTTACAGAGAAAGGAATCTTCATACTTGGTCGCCAAGCTTGCCTTCCACGCCAAGGAGAGTCCCATCCGGACACGGGTAGAGTCTTTGGCCTTTGTATCTTCAGGGCCCATCAGTCCGGCCCATATCCAATAGGTCGGACACTTGAGGACCCCTTAGTCCGGGACTCCCTCAGTAGCCCCTGAACCAGACTTGAATGACGAGGTGTACGACGTGCATATTGTTTTCGGCATTGCAAGGCAGGTTCCCCTTCCCGAATACTCCAAGATAGTCTTCAGTCACAATGAACGTGTATGGTTCTGCAACGCAAGCACCACACACAACCGCAGAGAATATAATATTTGCATGAGTTCAATCGGCTGACAACTTTATGTAATGTGACATCATGTTTGCCCAGTCATTTATTTCGAACCGTTTCTTGTCCCGCCGTTCCACGTTTCGAGGCGCGGTTTTTATTGGCACGTCTTGTCGAAGTAGAGATCATGTCCCCTTATCGCGGGATTCTCATCAATACAAGCGTGGATAACCCAACCGTTCCATTGGTATGATTCCTTAGCAATAGGCAGGTTTTCAGGCTTAGGTGGAGGCGTTCGATATCCGTTGCCTTTATAAAGGAGCCAAGGGCTGCCTTGTTTTGCGCCACCCTTTTCTTAGCCCTTCCAACTTCGAGTTCTAACACCCAAGGCTCGACTTCATCGCTTCAAGCTCCCCAATCATGTCCGGACCCAGCCCACAGGGCTGATGGGAGGCCTCCTCTGTTCCGGAGGAGGACATCACGAAGCTTCGCGCGGCCAGATACCTGACCGCAGAGATCCCCCATAGGCTCCCTGCTCGAGGATAGGTTATTCCCACTCCCAGATCCGGCGAGAGGGTCGTATTTATCTCCCACTTCCTACGAGGGCTAGGATTCGCTCTTCACCCCTTCGTCTGGGGCTCATGTTTCACTACGGACTAGATTTTCATGATCTAGCCCCAGATTCTTTCCTTTTCATCTCGATGTTCATCGTCACGTGCGAGGCCTCTCTTCGCATTCCCCCACACTTCGGCTTATGGCTCAAGACCTTTAGTGTGAAGCCGAAGGTAGTCAACGGGGAACAAGCGGAGTGCAGAGGGGCTATAGTGAGCAAACTTATCAATGCTCCCTGGCCAAAAGGCTCTTTCACCGAAACTCCTGACCTATGGTAGCGGGAGTGGTTTTATGTCACTGAACCCCGTGGTACCAAGTGGGCGGCTATACCTGCGTTTCGATCTGGCCCTCCGTTACAGCTTGTGTCATGGATTAATAAAGGACTGGACTGGAGATCAAGTGCAGACTCTACAGAGCCGCATCCGGAGCTTCCTTGAGAAGGATGTCAATCTTATCAACGTGGTTCAAGGAATGCTGGTCCGCCGGGTTCTGCCGTGCTAGCGACGACCTCTCCGTATGTGGGAGTTTAATCTGGAAGGACCACGGACCCTCCAAGACTTCTTTGGTATTAAACACAAGGGAATGTGGAAGCTGTTTTTCGAGAAACGAAAACAATGGCCGGACACCACCGAGGACATTGGCCTCGACCGCAACCATCCGGATACCTCGGTAAGCGCTCTATTTCCAAACAATTTTTCAGCAATGTATGCCATAGTGCGACACTGATCACACTATCCTCTTCCCGGGCCAGATAAAGAAAGTAGAGCGAATCAGGTGTTCGACCCCTCTTCCCGAAGACTCAGCAGATTCTGTATTAACAAGGATGCTGGCCCCGACACCGTACCAAATGCCTGTGAAGGAGGACAAGATGGAGAGCAGGAGGACCAAAGGTGGCCTCCATCCCGAAGATATATTAGATGTTGTGTCCGGGGAGATGAAAATCCCATCGCCCGAAGACAAAAGTAAAGGAGAAGCCAACGTTCATTCTCCCCATGGTAAGAAAAGGGCCATCTCCGAAGATTGGGGGGGGGGGGAAGGCTCCCAAGCGAGGGAAGACGCCCCTGTCGGGCGGCTCGGGCTTGGAGGACGACGTTATTGCGCAGACCCCCGGCGAGGGCAAGCCTAAATCGTAAGCGAACAAGGGTGTTTTACACATATCCCGTTCCTCTCCTGTGACCAGGGTAACATCTAGAATGTATGTTTTCGCAGCTCGGTGCATAGTCTTCCTCAACAATCCTCTTCCTTGGGGGATCTTCTCCCAGAGATGATGGAAAGCGAGACACCTCCACCAGTCTCCTCGCCCAATAGGGCGGATGACTTCGAGGTGTCGTCCCGGAGGGTCTCTCCTGATCAACAAGTGACGCGAGGGATGATGAAAACACCAACCGAAGGTGATACTTCGGTAGCCCAGGGTTCGGGGGCCAACAATAAAGGCTCCGGACTATCCGACTTACAGCCGGAGACAATTCTAGGGATGAATGAACGGATCCCTTCGAAGGGAGGCTGTGCTGGTACAGCAGCTTCCGCAGATCCAGAAGCGCCAGATATATTGACGAACATGCTACGACAGGCGTCCGTCTCCGAGAACCATCGTACCTTGATGGGTACGGTGGTTGAAAAGGTCATGTCCGCAAAAAGCAGATTGAATGAGGCCTTCACGAGCCTGCTAAGAGGCTTCGAGGTTTGTACCATAATGCTTTCGATTGTGTTTTATTCACAAAATACTCCTGTGTATAGATAGTAGCCCCTGAGACTCTGATTGGCTTCCCAAGTGAGGCAATCAGAGGATCAAAAAGATATATCCAGGAAATAATCTGACTACTTGGAACACGGGCTATTACCTCCCCTGCTACTGCCCGATCTGTAGATGTTGCAGATCTACATCGGAAGATTGATGAGGCGGATGATGACATCACGCTTATCAACAGGCGGCTTGACGAGGCGCAAGGTATGTTTTTGGGGCAGTCAGTATATGTATGTGTGATAACATGAGCACGAAGCTAGAATTGTATACTAAGACACACATAACTGCAGATGGTGCTGCTGCGATGGAGGCCCTTCGGGCTAAGCTTTTCCTCGCCAAGGAGCAAGCCCGGATGAGTAATTCGACTGCCACTAAGGCAGCTGATGAGTTAAAAACCAAACAGGCTGCTCGGCGCCGGTGTGAGGAGAGAATTTCTATCATGGCGCGCAAGCTAGACGAAACCACTGTCCAGTGCGAATTCCTCGAGAGGGATAACAAAACCAAAGCGGCTGATCTCGACAAGGCCTTGCAAGAGGCGAAAGAAGCATGATCTGAGTCTAGAGCGGCTCGGGAAGAGATCCAGCAAGCTGGGGAGATACCAGCTGGTAAGCCTTTCTTATTACAGATGAAGTTCGGCGATCCGAAGTATTCCCCGCTTAATCAAATGTGGAGCTCTCCGAACACATTCTTGGACCTGCCGAAGAGCGCCCCCGATGCTGCACAATTTTACCAGGCGCATGAAGGGTGTGCCATAGACAAGCTTTTTTAGTCACAGTTCGGCACGCAAAAGCGTCCGATGTTACTAAATGAACAGATGGCCCAATGGGCCGAGCTCCGTAGGATATTCGGTTCTGCCATGAAGGACGTCATAGTCCGGCTATGGCCTATTGAGCCCATTCTGAATAGTTACTTCGGTTTGGTACATCGGCTTGTGGATGAAGTGCCGCGTATCGACGCCGTTAAGTGTTCAACGTGCATTGAAGGTGCACGGATGGCCTTTGCCCATGTCAAAACATACTGGCCGAAGATGAAGGCCACCGACGTTGCAGCGAGGAGTCCCCTCAAGGGTAAGGACCATCACGCACCCGAACATTATTTCGAGGACGTCTTAGAGGGTGCCCGCTTGATAGAGGGTCAGTGCTCGAAAGATATGATATTCGAATGAAATGTATTGAAATTGTAAAAGACAATATTATGATAATATTATGATACTTGCTTAAAAGCTTTTGGTTCCTCCTGTGCGGCCGTTTTTGTATAATCTGAAAGTTTTCCAGTCGTCGGCTTCAGCCCCCTCATAGAAAATACGGGGGTGTTCGGAAAAGCACTTGATCACTCTTAACCCAATGTCTTGGTCTGTGAAGGAGGTGTCAATGCGATGAATGAGGCAATCAGACTATAGGGTGTTAACACTTTCACTTAGCCATAGGAGTTTTATGGTGAGTCTACGATATAAACCCTGGTATCTATGCGGTTATCCTAATGTGGTGTGTTTACATGTATGACATGAAGAAAGGTCCTTCATGTAATACGGGGGGAATCACGAGTCGTCGAGTGGTTGGCCAGCTCTCGCCGCATCATGAGTTCATGATAGTCAGTTTTCGGCTTTCTTTACTGAGGTGTTTGACCAGATGAACTAGAAACACAATCGCAGTAGTTGTCCCTTTACTAGCTTAGCCGATAGAGTGGAACGTAAGGTAGCAAGCACAGGGGCCAGGCAACCCAACTATTGACCCAAGACATGATTCGGAGCTGATGCATATGAGGCCAAACTCGCGACCCCGAAGTATGCTATAAATTTGTTCGGACATGTTGGCAGTTTATTTTGTTCCCATATCGAGCCCCTAGCGAGTTATGTCGGGGCGTGTGAAATAACACAAGGAGCAAAATGCAGTTTTTAGAGAAAAGTGAATAGTTGAAACTGATAATATTCACTAGAACTTGAGTGATATGCCAATCGTTGTTTTGTATATAATAATGCCACGACCCTAGCTATTTGGCATGCCAAGGGTCGACGGCTGAGGTAGAAGGCACTTTACATGCTCACAAAATAGAGAGTGTGGTCTACAAAAAGTTGTTTGGACCTCCTGTCGCATGTCTGCGCCACCTTCCTTGATGAAGGGGCTCCTTAAAGGGAGTAGCTTTTGGATGAATGTACAAACCGGAACTCTGATAGAGTCGGTGAGATGACCAGCCCATGAGTCACCTGTGGTAAAGGATAATGAATAAAGAAAGAGTGGTTAGAAAATAAAAGAAGGAGGTTATGGGAGTACTTGTAGGCCCGTCCGTATTGTGCCTCCGCCGATGCCCATGGTATTTTAAGTGTGTAGTTATGTATGCGTGGTACATATTTCGCGGGTGTATGCAGCGGACGGTGGAAGCCGAACTGCTAGTCCAGCTCCATAATTGGTCGGTCCTGTTGAATGGAGACCGGCGGCTTAATGGCCGACAAGTTATGCGGTTTAATAAGACCGATTTGTACTCCGGCTGGAGGGAACATAGTATGATCTTCAGTCCAGAGGGAGTGCGTCTCGTGCTCCTATGTAGGGGCATGTGTCACGTATACCATGTTCACTGTTTTTACCTCAGGGGGAAATTGCTTCTGACCCTCGGTATTTGGTTGGTGAGTCTCTTCATCATCGCTATCACTTGGCGGCCTTTTCCCCTTGTGTTTGGCGTTGAGCTTGTCGGCCTGCTTGAAGAGCCAATAGCTTCTTTTGGTGTGATTAGCTGGTTTATCGGGGTTGCCATGAATCTGGCAGGGCCGATCCAATATCTTGTCTAAATTGGATGGTTCGTCTCTGTTTGCCTTGAATGGCTTTTTCCGTTGACCGGATTTGGGGCCACTGAATCCGGCGTTGACCGCTGTGTCGCGCATTCTTTCACTATCATTGTGACATTTGTGGTTGCTGCATCGAGGTTTGCCATTGCCGTTTCAGACTTCGGAAGTGCCCGGATCATTGGCGTTGTTGCTTCTATGAGCAAGCCAGCTGTCTTCTCCCGTGCAAAAGCGGGTCATCAGAGCGGTAAGGGCTGATATGGATTTTGGTTTTTCTTGACCGATGTGGCGGGCGAGCCACTCGTCCCGTAAGCTGTGTTTGAAGGCCTCTAGGGCTTCCGCGTCCGGACAGTCGATGATTTGGTTCTTTTTAACTAAGAACCTACTCCAAAGCTTCCTGGCTGATTCTCCGGGCTGTTGAATTATATGTCTTAAGTCATCGGCGTATGGTGGCCGGACATATGTACCTTGGAAGTTCTCGCGGAATGCGTCCTCCAAGTCCTCCCAGCTGCCAATAGAGTTTTTGGGCAGACTGTTTAACCAGTACCGAGCTGGACCTTTGAGTTTTAACGGGAGGTATTTGATGGCATGAAGGTCATCTCCGTGTGTCATGTGGATATGGAGAAGGAAATCCTTGATCCATACCACGGGATCAGTTGTTCCATCATATGATTTGATATTTACAGGTTTAAACCCTTCTAGGAATTCGTGCTCCATTACTTCTTCTATGAAGCAAAGAGGGTGTGCGGCGCCTCTATGTTGAGCCACTTTGCGACGTAGCTCTGATGGAGTCAGTCTACGGTTTTCGGCCCGGGTGTGACTAGGCTTGTCACGTCCGAATAGATAGTCGTCGTCATGTGTCGGGGCACGTCCTTGCGATCCATAGATCGATCTGGTATGTCCTGCTCTATTGTCCAGGTCCTGCCGACGGTCATATGTATGACCGCGAGCTGTTTTACCTCTGCTTTTATGATGAGGCAGGGCGGGCTGGTGTTCGGCTTGAGTTGCCGCTTTATCTCGACCATGTGGTGGTCGGTCAACCGCATTGCGCAATGATGGTATATGCTCCGGCGCCTCGTCGTTGAACTGAGGTAGCAATTTGCTCTTCGGGTAGCTTTTGGCTGGGTGCTTGAGGCCGTGTTCTTCGGCTGCTAGGACATCAATCCATCTGTCATTGAGCAGATCTTAGTCAGCTTGAAGCTGCTGCTACTTCTTTTTTAGGCTCCTTGCAGTGGCTATTAGCTGGCACTTAAAGCACTCCTGCTCCTGAGGTTCCCGAGGCATGATAAAATCCTCGCTGCCGAGGCTCACCTCATCCTCGGAGAGTGGAAGATAATTACTATCCTCTGAGTCATCGTTTATGACCTGTTTGTCAGTGCCAACTTGCCTGTTTTCCCGTTCCCCCTATTCATAGGTTATCTCAACGGGGTCTTCGTTATCTTTGGCATCGTCCGGAATATTATTTTCCCTTGTGCCAGTATCACCATCTTTTCCTTGACGCGACCTAGAGCGGCGCCGCTGACGCCAGCATTTTGGTTGTATCACAGGAGGTTCGTCCTCAACTGGATCTTCTTTGTCGTCGTCGTTAGTTCTTTTAGGTGTATCCACCGTGTACACGTCGTAAGGAGAGGTGGACGTCCAGAGTCCGGTAAACTGTGGGTCTTGGCCTGGCTCCTCATCGGCATCGTCGTCCATACTGTCGATGTCTTCGGAGCCGTAATCAAGCGTGTCGGTTAAGTCTTCGACAGTGTGTATGAAGTGGGCGGTGGGTGGGAAGCAAAATTTTCCGTTGTCAGCCTCCAGTGCGAATCAGATACAATTCGGCTGTGAAGCCCCTGCTAAGGGTAGAGCTCTTGACGAGTTTAACACCTCGCCCAAAGGCGAGTGCTGAAAGATATCCGCGGAGCTGAATTCGACGATCGATGACCGATCAAGCTCAACGTATGTGGACGCGCAAGGTTCAGAACCTGTAGCCGGAGACGAGTCCATGGTTCTGGTGACACAGATGTCACTTGAAGTTAAGTCTGTGTGTGGATCCAATGCCGTTGAGTCTGCTCCGGATCGGGGTTGAGCTTCCCGACCTCGGATGGTGCGATCTGCTCCGGATCTAGGGCCAGAGAAGCTACATGTACTATCTCATGCGTATGGACCGGTGACAGATTTACGTCATGTTCTTCATGGTGGAAGGGAGCGGATTCCGTGGTCTCGAATCCGTCGAAGATCACGTCTCCATGGATATCCGCGACGTGGTTCAAGCTTCCAAATCTGACCTGGTGGCCAGTGGCGTAGCTTTCGATCTGCTCCAGATGGCCAAGCGAGTTGGCCCGTAGTGTGAAGCCGCCGAACACGAAGATCTGTCCGGGAAGGAAGACTTCCCCTTGGACAGAGTCGTTGTAGATGATTGAAGGAGCCATCAAACCTTTTGACGGCGGCATAGTGGAACTCTCAATGAAAGCACCAATGGTGGTGTCAAAACCGGCGGATCTCAGGTAGGGGGTCCTGAACTGTGCGTCTAAGGTCGATGGTAACAGGAGACGGGGGACACAATGTTTACCCAGGTTCAGGCCCTCTCTATGGAGGTAATACCCTACTTCCTACTTGATTGATCTTGATGAATATGAGTATTACAAGAGCTGATCTACCACGAGATCGTAATGGCTAAACCCTAAAAGTATAGCCTGTCTGACTATGATTATGAGGAGCTATGTCTACAGTCCTAGCCCTCCGGTTTATATGGACATCGGAGGGATCTAGGGTTACATAAGGTCGGTTACAGAGAAAGGAATCTCCATATTTGGTCGCCAAGCTTGCCTTCCACGCCAAGGAGAGTCCCATCCGGACACGGGTAGAGTCTTCGGCCTTTGTATCTTCATGGACCATCAGTCCGGCATATCCAATAGGGCGGACACCCGAGGACCCCTTAGTCCGGGACTCCCTCAGTCGTCGTCGCCGACGGCGAAAACCCACTGTCGGCACGTCCCGATCAGGGGTCCCCGCCGTTCTCTCTCACAAAGCCAGTGAGGTTGCCTCCGTCCCTTTCTCACTGCCCCAACGTGGGCAGTTGCTGCCTCTCGCCGCCCTCATCTAGGTTGAGCTACGTCTCGACATCCCTCATGTACAACTTCCTTTATAGTCAGCTTGCACCACTGCTCCAGCTACCCACATCACTCCATGTGGATATTTATCTACTTCTTTGCCCCGCACATACCTCTACTGGCTTCTACGTACTGTGTTTGTAATGAGTTTATGTCTCATCAACTAGTCCCGGTAATCTTATTCTAATCACGCTTCTTCAACTTCTTTGCCATAGGGATGCTCATCTCAATTTTGGTGAAACTGCACAAAATGATCCGATGGTCAAAGGGTTGAAAACTTCATTTCTTGGGAAGCTCCAACGTTGCCAGCAAATTAAAGCCTGGTTAGGGTTTACGGTTCAAGGGCTAGGGAGTGCATGGATCATTTTTTTCTCTAGCTGTCTCTGTTCCAAAATAAGTGTCAACTTTAGTAGTAATACAACTTTGTACTGATGTTTGCATAAAGTTGAGACACTTATTTTGGAATGGAGGGAGTACATATTGGCTATGATCTGTCAATCAGTGCGATGCAATAGCATGCATGTTAGTCTCCTTTGTATTTGATGAAATGTTGCAACAGGTAACCTTGGACGCAAGATACATGAAACAGAAGCTGGAAGCTTCATAGCATTGTACAAATTTATCTCGCTGAGAAATTACAGTACGTACTATACTGGTACTATGTAAAGAGTTAGGTGCCGCACGGTGTCCAGAAAATATGGTGATAGTGTGAGGCGGGCAATGTAATCACTGAGCCTATGTGTTTTCACTGCTTTCGCACTCCTCCGATGTAAGAATGGAGAAAATTGCAATCTAGTAGTACCTCCTTTCGCCGAAAGCGTGGGACCTCCAACAATCGTACCACCTCAGTAATAATGACCAATGAGCCGGCAAATCACATAGACCCAGCAGTAAGTTGGACGGACGAAGCAACCATCACTCTTGAATCCGCTTCTCCCTTCAATGTAGGCGCCAATGAGAGGTCGCGTCTGCTCTGCCCGGGCATGAATGCGACACCGATTCTTTGGAGCGGCCCTGACCGTTTCAGACGGGAAGCGTGCGCGGGCGATGGAGGGGCTTTGGGTGGGCCAGGCTAGTCAGGAGCAGGCATGGCAGCTGTCCGCCCATCCCGACCGGATGCTCGGAAATGAGAGGATGCGCCGACTATCGCCGATAAATCATACACTACACACCATCTCTCTGTAGGAGTAGGTTGATGTGTCGCTCTCTCTAACACACACTGTTGGGGAACGCAGTAATTTAAAAAAAATCCTACGCACACGCAAGATCATGGTGATGCATAGCAATGAGAGGGGAGAGTATTGTCTACGTACCCTCATAGACCGTAAGCAGAAGCGTTATGAGAACGCGGTTGATGTAGTCGTACGTCTTCATGATCCGACCGATCCAAGTACCGATCGTACGACACCTCCGAGTTCAGCACACGTTCAACTCGGTGACGTCCCACGAACTCCGATCCAGCAAAGCTTCGAGGGAGAGTTCCGTCACCACGACGGCGTAATGACGGTGATGATGATGCTACTGAAACAGGGCTTCGCCTAAGCACCACTACGATATGACCGAGGTGGATTATGGTGGAGGGGGGCACCACACATGGCTAAAAGATCAACTAACCAACTTGTGTGTCCTGGGGTGCCCCCCTGCCCCAGTATATAAAGGAGCAAGGGGGGAGGCCGGCCGGCCCTAGCAGGGCGCCCCAGGAGGAGTCCTACTCCCACCGGGAGTAGGATTCCCCCCTTCCCTAGTTGTACTAGGAGAGAAGGATGGGGGAGAGAGGGAGGAAGGAAAGGGGGGCGCCGCCCCCTCCTAGTCCAATTCGGACCATAGGGAGAGGGGGTGCGCGGCCTGCCTTGGTCTCCTCTTTCTCACTCCACTACGGCCCAATAAGGCCCATACATTTCACCCGGAACCATTCTGATGTCCAAATATAGGCTTCCAATATATCAATCTTCATGTATTGACCATTTTGAGACTCCTCGTCATGTCTGTGATCATATCCGGGACTCGGAACTACCTTTGGTACATCAAAACACATAAACTCATATTATCGATCGTCACCGAACTTTAAGCGTGCGGACCCTACGGGTTCGAGAACTATGTAGACATGACCGAGACTCGTCTCCGGTCAATAACCAATAGCGGAACCTGGATGCTCATATTGGTTCCTACATATTCTACGAAGATCTTTATTGGTCAAACCACATAACAACATACGTTGTTCCCTTTGTCATCAGTATGTTACTTGCCCGAGATTCGATCGTCATTATCTCAATACCTAGCTCAATCTCGTTACGGACAAGTCTCTTTACTCGTTCCGTAATACATCATCCCACAACTAACTCATTAGTCGCATTGCTTACAAGGCTTATAGTGATGTGCATTACCAAGAGGGCCAGAGATACCTCCCTGACAATCGGAGTGACAAATCCTAATCTCGATCTATGCCAACTCAACAAGTACCATCAGAGACACCTGTAGAGCACCTTTGTAATCACCCAGTTATGTTGTGACGTTTGGTAGCACACAAAGTGTTCCTCCAGTACTCGGGAGTTGCATAATCTCATAGTCATAGGAACATGTATAAGTCATGAAGAAAGCAATAGCAACAAACTAAACGATCATCATGCTAAGCTAACAGATGGGTCAAGTCAATCATATCATTCTCTAATGATGTGATCCGGTTAATCAAATGACAACTCATGTCTATGGTTAGGAAACGTAACCATCATTGATTCAACGAGCTAGTCAAGTAGAGGCAAACTAGTGACACTCTGTTTGTCTATATATTCACACATGTACTAAGTTTCCGGTTAATACCATTCTAGCATGAATAATAGAAATAACAACTTTATTATTGCCTCTAGGGCATATTTCCTTCAGTCTCCCACTTGCACTAGAGTCAATAATCTAGATTACATAGTAATGATTCTAAGACCCATGGAGTCTTGGTGCTGATCATGTTTTGCTCGTGAGAGAGGCTTAGTCAACGGGTCTGTAACATTCAGATCCGTGTGTATCTTGCAAATCTCTATGTCTCCCTCCTTGACTTGATCGTGGATGGAATTGAAGCGTCTCTTGATGTACTTGGTTCTTTTGAAATCCGGGTTCCTTTGTCAAGGCAATTGCACCAGTATTGTCACAAAAGATTTTCATTGGACCCGATGCACTAGGTATGACACCTAGATTGGATATGAACTCCTTCATCCAGACTCCTTCATTTGCTGCTTCTGAAGCAGCTATGTACCCCGCTTCACACGTAGATCCCGCCACGACACTTTGCTTATAAATGCACCAACTGACAGCTGCACCATTCAATAAAAACACGTATCTGGTTTGTGACTTAGAGTCATCTGGATCAGTGTAAAAGCTTGAATTGACGTAACCATTTACGATGAGCTATTTGTCACCTCCATAAATGAGAAACATATCCTTAGTCCTTTTCAGGTATTTCAGGATGTTCTTGACCTTGTCCAGTGATCCACTCCTGGATTACTTTGGTACCCCCTGCTAAACTAATAGCAAGGCACACATCAGGTCTGGTACACAGCATTGCATACATGATAGAGCCTATGGCTGAAGTATAGGGAACATCTTTCATTTTCTCTCTATCTTCTGAAGTGGTTGGGCATTGAGTCTGACTCAACTTCACACCTTGTAACAGGCAAGAACCCTTTCTTTGCTTGATCCATTTTGAACTTCTTCAAAACTTTATCAAGGTATGTGCTTTGGGAAAGTCCAATTAAGCGTCTTGATCTATCTCTGTAGATGTTGATGCCCAATATATAAGCAGCTTCACCGAGGTCTTTCATTGAAAAACTCTTATTGAAGTATCCTTTTATGCTATCTAGAAATTCTATATCATTTCCAATCAACAATATGTCATCCACATATAATATTAGAAATGCTACAGATCTCCCACTCACTTTCTTGTAAATACAGGCTTCTCCAAAAGTTTGTATAAAACCATATGCTTTGATTACACTATCAAAACGTTTATTCCAACTCCGAGATGCTTGCACCAGTCCATAGATGGATCGCTGGAGCTTGCACACTTTGTTAGCTCCCTTTGGATCGATAAAACCTTCAGGTTGCATCATATAAAACTCTTCTTCCAGAAATCCATTCAGGAATGCAGTCTTTACATCCATTTTCGAAATTTCATAATCATAAAATGCGGCAATTACTAACATGATTCGGACGGACTTAAGCATCGCTAAGGGTGAGAAGGTCTCATCGTAGTCAACTCCTTGAACTTGTCGAAAACCTTTCGCAACAAGTCGAGCTTTGTAGACAGTAACATTACCGTCAGCGTCAGTCTTCTTCTTGAAGATCCATTTATTCTTGATGGCTTGTCGATCATCGGGCAAGTCAACCAAAGTCCACACTTTGTTCTCATACATGGATCCCATCTCAGATTTCATGGCCTCAAGCCATTTTGCGGAATCTTGGGTCATCATCGCTTCCTCATAGTTCGTAGGTTCGTTATGGTCAAGTAACATGACTTCCAGAACAGGATTACCGTACCACTCTGGTGCAGATCATACTCTGGTTGACCTACGAGGTTCGGTAGTAACTTGATCTGAAGTTACATGACCTTCATCATTAGCTTCCTCACTAATTGGTGTAGGAGTCACATGAACAGATTTCTGTGATGAACTACTTTCCAATAAGGGAGTAGGTATAGTTAGCTCATCAAGTTCTACTTTCCTCCCACTCACTTCTTTCGAGAGAAACTCCTTCTCTAGAAAGGATCCATTCTTAGCAACGAATGTCTTGCCTTCGGATCTGTGATAGAAGGTGTACCCAATAGTCTCCTTTGGGTATCCTCTGAAGACACATTTCTCCGATTTGGGTTCGAGCTTATCAGGTTGAAGCTTTTTCACATAAGCATCGCAGCCTCAAACTTTAAGAAACGACAACTTTGGTTTGTTGCCAAACCACAGTTCATAAGGCGTCATCTCAACGGATTTAGATGGTGCCCTATTTAATGTGAATGCAGTCGTCTCTAAAGCATAACCCCAAAACGATAGCGGTAAATCAGTAAGAGACATCATAGATCGTACCATATCTAGTAAAGTACGATTACGACGTTCGGACACACAATTACGCTGTGGTGTTCCGGGTTGCGTGAGTTGCGAAACTATTCCGCATTGTTTCAAATGAAGACCAATCTTGTAACTCAAATATTCTCCTCCATGATCAGATCGAAGAAACTTTATTTTCTTATTACGATGATTTTCCACTTCACTCTGAAATTCTTTGAACTTTTCAAATGTTTCAGACTTATTTTCATCAAGTAGATATACCCATATCTGCTGAAATCATCTGTGAAGGTGAGAAAATAACAATAACCGCCGCGAGCCTCAACATTCATCGGACCACATATATCAGTATGTATGATTTCCAACAAATCTGTTGCTCGCTCCATAGTTCCGGAGAATGGCATTTTTTCCATCTTGCCCATGAGGCATGGTTCGCAAGTACCAAGTGATTCATAATCAAGTGATTCCAAAAGTCCATCAAAATGGAGTTTCTTCATGCGCTTTACACCAATATGACCTAAATGGTAGTGCCACAAATAAGTTGCACTATCATTACCAACTCTGCATCTTTTAGCTTCAATATTATGAATATGTGTATCACTACTATCGAGATTCATCAAAAACAGACCACTCTTCAAGGGTGCATGACCATAAAAGATATTACTCATATAAATAGAACAACCATTACTCTCAGATTTAAATGAATAATTGTCTCGCATCAAACAAGATCCAGATATAATGTTCATGCTCAATGCTAGCACCAAAAAACAATTATTCAGGTCTAAAATTAATACCGAAGGTAGATGTAGAGGTAGCGTGCCGATCGCGATCACATCGACTTTGGAACCATTTCCCACGCTCATCGTCACCTCGTCCTTAGCCAATCTTCGCTTAATCTGTAGTCCCTGTTTCGAGTTGCAAATATTAGCAACATAACTAGTATCAAATACCCAGGTGCTACTGTGAGCATTAGTAAGGTACACATCAATAACATGTATATCACATATACCTTTGTTCACCTTGCCATCCTTCTTATCCACCAAATACTTGGGGCAGTTCCACTTCTAGTGACCAGTCCCTTTGCAGTAGAAGCACTCAGTCTCAGGCTTAGGTCCAAACTTGGGCTTCTTCACTTGAGCAGCAACTTGCTTGCTGTTCTTCTTGAAGTTCCCCTTCTTCCCTCTACCGTTTTTCTTGAAACTGGTGGTCTTGTTGACCATCAACACTTGATGCTCCTTCTTGATTTCTACCTCCGCAGCCTTTAGCATCGTGAAGAGCTCAAGAATTGTCTTATCCATCCCTTGCATATTATAGTTCATCATGAAGCTCTTGTAGCTTGGTGGCAGTGATTGAAGAATTCTATCAATGACACTATCATCCGGAAGATTAACTCCCAGTTGAATCAAGTGATTGTTATACCCAGACATTTTGAGTATATCCTCACTGACAGAACTATTCTCCTCCATCTTGCAGCTGTAGAACTTATTGGAGACTTCATATCTCTCAATCCGGGCATTTTATTGAAATGTTAACTTCAATTCCTGGAACATCTCATATGCTCCATGATGTTCAAAACATCATTGAAGTCCCGGTTCTAAGCCATAAAGCATGGCACACTGAACTATTGAGTAGTCATCAGCTTTCCTCTGCCAGACGTTCATAACATCTAGCATTGCTCCTGCAGCGGGTTTGGCACCTAGCGGTGCTTCCAGGATGTAATTCTTCTGTGCAGCAATGAGGATAATCCTCAAGTTATGGACCCAGTCCGTGTAATTGCTACCATCATCTTTCAAATTCGCTTTCTCAAGGAACGCATTAAAATTCAACGGAACAACGGGACGGGCCATCTATCTACAACAACATAGACATGCAAAATACTATCAGGTACTAAGTTCATGATAAATTAAAGTTCAATTAATCATATTACTTAAGAACTCCTACTTAGACAGACATCCCTCTAATCATCTAAGTGATCACGTGATCCATATCAACTAAACCATGTCCGATCATCACGTGAGATGGAGTAGTTTTCAATGGTGAACATCACTATGTTGATCATATCTACTACATGATTCACGCTCGACCTTTCGGTCTCAATGTTCCGAGGCCATATCTGCATATGCTAGGCTCGTCAAGTTTAACCCGAGTATTCTGCGTGTGCAAAACTGGCTTGCACCCATTGTATGCGAACATAGAGCTTATCACACCCGATCATCACGTGGTGTCTCAGCACGACGAACTGTAGCAATGGTGCATACTCAGGGAGAACACTTATCTTGAAATTTAGTGAGAGATCATCTTATAATGCTACCGTCGATCTAAGCAAAATAAGATGCATTAAAGATAAACATCACATGCAATCAATATAAGTGATATGATATGGCCATCATCATCTTGTGCATGTGATCTCCATCTCCAAAGCACCGTCATGATCACCACCGTCACCGGCTTTACACCTTGATCTCCATCGAAGCATCGTTGTCGTCACGCCAACTATTGCCTCCATTACTATCGCTACCACTTAGTGATAAAGTAAAGCAATTACATGGCGATTGCATTTCATACAATAAAGCGACAACCATATGGCTCCTGCCAGTTGCCGACAACTTTGTTACAAAACATGATCATCTCATACAATAAAATTTAGCATCATGTCTTGACCATATCACATCACAAGATGCCCTGCAAAAACAAGTTATACGTCCTGTACTTTGTTGTTGAAAGTTTTACGTGGCTGCTACGGACTGAGCAAGAACCGTTCTTACCTACGCATCAAAAACCACAACATGGTATAATGATTGCTTTTTGATCTTCAGAAAGAACCCTGTTCATTGAATCCGATTCAACTAAAGCTGGAGAAATAGACACCCACTAGCCACCTGTGTGCGAAGCACGTCGGTAGAACCAGTCTCGCGTAAGCGTACGCGTAATGTCGGTCTGGGCCGCTTCATCCAACAATGCCGCTGAATCAAGAATCAACTAGTGATGGCAAGCAATATGTATATACCCATGCCCACAACTCCTCTGTGTTCTACTCGTGCATATAACATCTACGCATAAACCTGGCTCGGATGCCACTATTGGGGAACGCAGTAATTTCAAAAAATTCCCTACGCACACGCAAGATCATGGTGATGCATAGCAACGAGAGGGGAGAGTATCATCTACGTACCCTCGTAGACCGTAAGCGGAAGCGTTATGAGAACGCGGTTGATGTAGTCGTGCGTCTTCAAATCCGACCGATCCAAGTATCGAACGTACGACACCTTAGAGTTTAGCACACGTTCAGCTCGGTGACGTCCCACAAACTCCGATCCAGCAGAGCTTCGAGGTAGAGTTCCGTCAGCACGACGGCATGATGTCGGTGATGATGATGCTACCGACGCAGGGCTTCGCCTAAGCACCGCTACGATATGACCGAGGTGGATTATGGTGGAGGGGGCACCGCACACGGCTAAAAGATCAACTGATCAACTTGTGTGTCCTGGGGTGCCCCCTGCCCCCGTATATAAAGGAGAAAGGGGGGTGGCCAGCCGGCCCTAGGAGGGCACGCCAGGAGGAGTCCTACTCCCAACGGGAGTAGGATCCCCCCTTCCCTAGTTGGACTAGGAGAGAAGGAAGGGGAGAGCGGGAGGAAGGAAAGGGGGGCGCCGCTGCCCTCCAAGTCCAATTCGGACCAGAGGGAGAGGGGGCGCGCGGCCTGCCCTGGTCTCCTTGAAAGTGCTAGTGATCGACTAGAGGGGGGTGAATAGGCGATTTTTATGTAAGTCTTCAAAACATGGAAGTTTCGAAGACAAATGATAGAAATAAACCTATTAACATCCAGCGGAAGATAGACTACACTAAGCAAGCCATAGTCAAGTATTCAATGAAATGAAAGCACAAAGACTAATAGCAGCTAGGTAGTATAGATCAGGACAGAAGATAGTATGAAGGCAATCAGAACAACCAGTCACATAGTGAAGACAAATAGATAATGCAAACAGGCAATGACTTCACAAGGACCAATCTGCAAATAAAGAGATGGGAAGGATAGAACCAGTGGCTCGTTGAAGACAATGATTTGTTGGACCAATTCCACTTGCTATGACAATTGTACGTCTGGTTAGGGAGGCTGAGATTCAACTCAGAAGACCGCATCTTTAGCTTATTCCCCTTGAGCTAAGGACACCCAGTCCTCGCCCAATCACTCTGGTAAGTCTTCAAGGTAGACTTCCAAACCTTTACAGACGTCGTTCAGTGGCGATCCATAATGACTCTTGGATGCTCAGAACGCGACGCCTAACCGGTTGGAGGATTCACAGTCCTCAAGTGTAATAAGTCTTCAGATCACACAGATAGGAAGACTTCAGTGATGCCTAACACTCTTTGGCTCTGGGTGTTTAGGGCTTTGTCCTCGCAAGGAATTCTCTCTCAAAGGCTTCGAGGTGGGTTGCTCTCAAACGACAAAAGCCGTACACTAACTCTGAGCAGCCAACCAATTTATGGTGTAGGGGTGGGCTATTTATAGCAACTAGGCAACCCGACCTGATTTGTCCGAAATGACCCTGGGTCACTAAGGAACTGACACGTTTTTCAATGGTCAGATTTCAAACACACACGACAACTTTACTTGAGCTATAAGCAAAGCTGACTTATCCAGCTCTGGATAAGATTTGTTCTCATTGTCTTCGCTCAAAGACATAGGATTTTGGTTAAGCATCACTTCAGTCATTCTGACTGGTTCACTTGGACCCCACTTAACAGTACGGTGGTTCCTATGACTCAACAAAGAAGAAAAAGAATGACGAAACAACTAAGTCTTCGCGCTCCATAGTCTTCACGCGATGTCTTCTCTTGTCACAGTCTTCAATGTGAATGTCTTCACATACCACCTTTGACTTCAATGTCTTCATACATTTTTAGGGGTCATCTCTGGTAGGAAAACCGAATCAGTGAGGGACTTTTACCTGTGTTATCCTGCAATTCTCACAAACACATTAGTCCCTCAACCAGGTTTGTCATCAATACTCCAAAACCAACTAGGGGTGGCACTAGATGCACTTACAATCTCCCCCTTTTTGGTGATTGATGACAAACTGGTTGAAGTTTTCAATGGGGAATAAAATATGTGAAATTGTAAAGGATAGGGTATTGTCTTCATAAGTGGCAAAGGCTCCCCCTGAAGATGTGCATATAAGTAATTTGCTTTTGGAATGCAAATGCACATGGCAGGTTGTACTTGCGAAGATCCTCTTCAACTTATGATGACAATTCATCATGCATGATTTGATATTACGAGGATAATGACATGCATAATGAAAAATGGACGTCTGCAAAATGACTTAAGTGCGGAAGTTATCATCGCACATGCGGAATTTATCATCGCATCACAGAATAGCAAATAAGTAGCAGACGACCATCGAGTTTAAGTGTTACAACTCAAAGAACCAAATGTATCAAAATGCGAGAGTTGTAAGCACTTGGCAAAAGTAGAAAAACGTAAAGCAACCACCCATATGGACCCACTTGAAGACTATCAACTCATATGCTTCTCCCCCTTTTGTCAGTAAGGACAAAAAAGGTTTGAAGACATAGAGCGCCTACTCGTTCCCATGAGGTGCAGGCAAAGTAGCAGGGTCGTCGTTGAGGTTCGGTGGTGTAGAAGAACTTGGTGTAGTGTCGACACGCACTGAAGTTGGAGGAGGTGAAGTGGCATCATCTTGGTCATCGATGACTCTGGCATTCACCGTCACAGCTGAGGACGAATAGTCAGAGTCTTCAAGAGAGGGAGTTCGATGCAAGTGAGCATTCCTTGGAGGAGTTGAGTTAAACTTGAATCTTTCTGTGAAGCCATCGTCTTGCAGATCAGCTTCAGCACTAAGCAATGTCAAACTCTTCCAAGACCTCCGACAGGTTTCATGTGTAACAAAGGCATTCTTGGTGGCAAGATTGCGAATGCGATTGACATCCACCAAGAGGCTTTGCATCTGACGCTTAAGCCAGTTATGATGCTTATCTTGTTTCTAATGTAGCACGACAAGAAGCTCTCGGTCATTGAGAACACGAGATCGCTTCTGAGGCCTTTGGGCAATGGTGCTTCCAGTGGCGTCAGTTTGAGCACGAGGGGCACGTGTGTTACCAGCCAAGGGATAAACATGAGAGACTGCCTGAACTCCTTCAATGGGCTGGGTGAAGCTTTGACGATCAGCATTGTGAGGATAAATCAGATCCTTAGCAGACTCTGGGTAAATAGCTTCAACAGACAGATCAACCTTTGGCAAGAATACAAGATGATTGCGCGCAGATGGTTGATAGTTGAAGGCAGAGTGCAGCTTGATAAGATTCATTACCCATGGAGCATTGAACTTCAAACCAAAAATTTCGGAGCCAGATGCAGCCAATTGTCTGATGAAGAAGTCTTGAGCATTGAAGCTGATGCCATTGAAGATATAGAAAACCAAAATCTTCATTGCTCCTTCAAGCTTCGCTACAGATGAATGTCCTTTGACAGGCCATAGAGTTTTTCTGATGATATGGTAAATGGTGCAAGGTAGATACTCTAGGTCTCCAACAAAGAATTCAGATGGGTAGTCAATGTCATGAGGCAAAGGCTTCATCATGCTCAGAATTTGGCTCATGTTGGGTTCGGGCTTCTGAAAAATGCTCTCCAAAGCATTCTGGTGTTGTTGACAACCTGGTTCATAGTATTCACCAGGAGTGGGCAAGGTTGTGAGCTCAATGATATCAAGAGCTTTGGCTTCATGATGGACATTGCCTATCATCCACTCGAGGACCCAAGTCTTTGGATCCCTGTTGTATCCTCGAATGTGAAGAGTTGCATAAAACTATAATAGAAGCTCTTCATTCCAGTGTTCCTTGTCTGTGACAAATTGCAGGAGTCCATCGTCTCTGAAGCAATCCAGCGCTTCTTCTAGACAGGGCAGGCCAGCTATAGCTTCTGTATCGAGACGCATATGTGGAAATATGCACCCTTGATTGTATAAGACGCATGAATAGTTGTTGCGCTGCTGATAGCTCCAGAACCGATCCGATGAAATGCGTGGATTGGAGTAAGGGTTCTTGGCGCTATTGAAGAAGGTGTTATGTGCCATGAAGCCATTCACATTGAAGACCCCAGGTGAGGTTGCAGTGCCTGGGAATCTTGGAAGTCTTGGCTTGGGCTTCTGGACTTGAGGCCTGTGCTCGACATGATAGTCAAATTGTGGACCCGCGGCAGGTGGAGGAACCAGAATGGGCCATCGGACCATAATAGGCTGACCACGATCAAATGCCAGCTCAACAGTATGAGGTCTTGGAGGGGGTACAGGAGCATTGGCATTGTCGTTGACATGGGTTGTAAGTGGCACAATAGCTTCAGGAGGAATGATTACGTCTGGTGGTGCATTGGCTTCGGGGGCCACATTGGCTTTAGGTGCTTCATTATTGGCTTCGGGCATGACGACATCAGTGTCGTCAGCAGTGTTGTTGGTGGTGGTGACGTTAGCTTCAGGCGCCACAGTAGCTTCAGCCATGACAACGTCAGTGGCTTTAGTGTTGATGATGGTGGCCGCCTCAGTATTGGTAACCTCCACTTCAGGAGCTGGAGGGTCAGACACATTATCCTCGAGAACAGCTTCAGGAATGGTTGGTGGTGTAGCAACTCTTTCTTCATCATGTGGTGCTTCTTCTTCATCTGCTGTTGCAGCCGGAATATCTTCAGTCGTTTTGGCTTCAGACTCAGAGGCGTTCACAGTTGGAGTGGCTTCTGGAAACACTTGACGAGCAACAGATTGGTGGGGCACTTCTCCTTCTGGAACGCTTGGAAGAGTGACTTGGGGCCTTGGTCCTTTGTGAAGCCTGCGTAACATTGGCGACGCCTGTGGAGATGGAGTTGGCTGGGCCTCAAAGTCATCTTCATCTTGCACTGATGAGGTGACTTGTGGTTGGGGAGAACTTGGGGTGTCTTGTTGTTGTGGGTGATCAGCCCACGATGCATCGTAAGCAGTTGGTGTTAGAGGACGACCAATGCTGATGAGCTTGCTGTGCGTGAGCACAGGCGATGATACCAAATTGTGCTTGATCTGAGGAAGGACTTCATCATCATCAACATTGCCGTGAGGACCAATGGCTTCAGCTGCGGTGGGATCAACAGCTGGATTGTCTTCAACTTCAGGAGCCTCTGTGGAAGCAGGCTCATGAACTATCAACTGGCGCTCTCGATGTTCAGACGCAGGACGAGCAACAGAAATGGGCTCGACAAGAACGGGCTCTATGGGAGCAGCTCGGTCTCTCTTCTTTGTTTTCCTTTTCTTGGTTGGGGGAGCATCATCAGTGGTGGCTTTGGTCTTGCGCTTTCTAGCTTCGGCTTCCGCTGCTCTAGTTTTCTTGAATTCTAAAGCCACTGTGGGGACCTTAGGCTTCGAGCCTGTCATACTGGCTGGGAAGACAATGCGAGGTTCTTCCTGCCTTGATGCTTCTGGTTCTGCCACAGCTGGCTTCTTCTTCTTCTTGGCAGCCATTCGGAGGTCGATGCCTCGTCACCCCAAGGCCTTGCGCTTTTCAGCTTCATTGTAGCCTTGAACACATTTGGCAGAAAGATTCTTCATGCGCTCACAAGAACCTTTTGCTTCTTCTCGTTTCTTGTGGAATGCCTCCTTGAGCTCATGCATCATGACCTTGAAGTTTTGAATGTCTTCAACATTGAGCTTGGCCATGTGCTTGTTGAACTGAGCCTTTTCATAATTGATCTTATGCTTCAGCTCAACAATTTTCTGAGCTAGAGCCAGCTCAAGAGCAATGGCTCCATGGAAGGCGACGCTGAGGCCAATGGGAAGCTGAAGATCATCGAAGCTGACATATGGGCTATCAAACCACTCATCAATAAACTTGTTTAAGATTTCCACATCAAAGAGAGGAAGATCATTGAAGATTTCCGCCTCTTGCTTGCTCTTGATCAACTGCTCAAGAGCGTCATCGCCAAGATCGTTGTCGCTGGATAGATCAATGGCGTCATTCTCGTTTCTCAGAACAACAGCAGGGGTCAGTGCTTGACCAGTGGGTTGCATGGGCTTTTTCGACTTGGCAGACTTGGAGATGCATGAGAGATCTTCAGACTGCACACTGGCTTCAGGAGGTGCAGTGGCCAGAGGCTTTTCCCGTGAGACCTTTGGTGCAGATGAGGGCTTTGAAGCCTTTGGTACTGAAGAGGGCTTTGAAGCCTTGGGTTTCATTTGCTTCACAGGCTTCGGTGGTGCAGGCGCTTCGTCAGAATCAGCATCGTCTGCAGGTTGATCCACGTCTGCCCCTTGAACCATTATGTGAGTGATGAGACCTTCTAAGTTGTAGAAGGTCCCAACAAGATTGGGTTCAACTTCTCGTGTGCCATCGGCACGTGGTGCAGAGGGGCCTGGGTTGAAGTCTAATCCCAAGGACTTCTTGTTTTCCTTGGCCGAGTTCTTTGCAAACTGATAGTTGTGCTTGAAGAGATTATCTTCTCGACACCATAACAGAGAGGATGGGTCAGCATTAGCAGGCTGAGGTCCACGAATCATGCAGGGGTAGAAGCCTTGAGCAATAGCTTCAGACTTCGACTTGGGCTGAAGACCTTTGTATATTATATCTCCCCAGGGGCCCTTGATGGCACTCTTCTCAGCATATTCATCGGTGACGAATCTGTACTTGAACCATTCCTCTGCCCAATGTCTTCGAATCCATTGGATTTGGTTCTTGCATTCTCCATAGGTCTCTTCTGGATCTGACTTGTATAGCTCATAGAGATCTGGTGGCAGGTCCTTAGCAGTGTTTCCACGGCGCTGTCTGCCGCCCTTCCTAACTAATTTTTTTGTTTCCATGAAGTTTAGACTGAAAGGCTTCAACACTGTCAAAGTCTTCCGTCTACTGGTCAGACAAGAACTGGCTTTAGGAGAATTTATATGATGCTGTAAGAACTCTGCAAATGAATGCAGACTATGAGAACCAAGGGATTCTCCCACGGACATGTACCTGTGACAGCATTAAAGGTGTGAGGGAAGGGGAAGAGGTCATATGCATTCACAGAAGATTTTGAAGATAAATCAGTTTAGAAGACATTGACCTCATAGTGCGAAGACATTCACTCATGTGTAGAGAGTTTGTTCTAGATTTGTACGAATCCACGAATAAGTACAAGTGAGGAATCTAACTACTTTGTGAAGCATAAGTGAACATACTAGGCATGCTATGAGATGCAGAATGAGATAGATCCAACTTGTGGGAACAGAAACCACTTGTGGTTGAAAAGGATGAATCTATCGGATCAAAAAGACTGTAAAAAGAGGTTTTATTTACCACACGAGGAACTGCTAGACAGAGCGGGAGAGGACGCCGAGCAGTTCGATCTTCTGTGCCCTAACTTGGCGACGGAGGACACCTACGGCGACGGCGGAGAAGACGATGTCCGCGGTCCGTGTGAGGACGACGTCGGTGAGGTCGCGGCAGCTAAGCGCTTCGTCGCCGGCGTCGTCGAGGGCTAGCGGTGGCGCTCGGGTTTGTGCGAGAGTGGAAGAAGAGATAATGACTGGGGTGAGGCGTGTATTTATAGAGACAGGGATGGCACAACGTTATTACGCAGGTGCCCCTGGTGGTTCACATATGAAGGACACGTGGAGATCATGCAACACATTGGAGGTTGTTCCACGTTCCCACGCACGCCTGGATTGTCGTGTGGTCATTCCCACTTCTCCGGGTTTCAGGCAAAAGGATTGAGCATTTAAAACAGATTTAATGTTTGTCTCTGTATCTGCTGCTGACAAGGACACATCGAAGACATTCGACAGTTTCAATAGAATGCATATGATTTGGATAGATAGACTTGAGACGGGAGCATAGAAAGGTTAGGGTCCGATCACATTCACTTAGTAAAAAAAATCACGTGAAGACATAGCTATAAGTGAATGCTGTAGAGGATAGAAACCAAATCAGTACATTGAAGATAAACATGAGGCCATGTTAACATTCAAGACAAACAAAATGCGAAGACTTTGCAAATGTAACGCCATGAGAAAAAAACACTTCTAAGGGAAGAATTTGGTGGTGGTGTTACCCACCGTATAGGAAGTATTAGACCCAGACACGGCGCACAATTATCGTGGCGCTCCGAAGTCAAATTCCAAGTTAATGTATTCACACTCAGAATGTAAGTCTTCATTGATTGAAGATATACTTTACTTCGTGTGTTGCACATCTAAGTCATCAACATGCATAAGTGTTAGGATGTGTGCCTGATCACAGGACATTTGAGGATTCCAAGATATTTAGCTCACACCTAACTTGCAAAACCTTTTCTCATCCAAGGGCTTTGTGAAGATATCTCCCAGTTGCTCTTCTATGTTGACGTGTATGATATCAATATCTTCCTTCATGACATGATCTCTGAGAAAGTGATGACGAATTTCAATGTGCTTTGTCTTCGAGTGCTGAACTGGGTTGTTAGCAATCTTGATGGCGCTTTCGTTGTCGCAGTAGAGTGGCACTTGCTTCAGATGAATGCCATAGTCTTTGAGTGTTTGCTTCATCCATAGAAGCTGAGCGCAGCAAGATCTAGCAGTGATGTATTCAAATTCAGTAGTGGAGAGAGATACACAGTTCTGCTTCTTTGAAGACCAACATACAAGTGATCGTCCCAGAAAGTGACATGTGCCTGATGTAGACTTGCGCTCCACCTTGTCACCAGCATAATCAGCATCCGAGAATCCAACTAGATCAAACTCTGAGCCCTTTGGATACCATAATCCTAGTGTTGGGGTGTGAGCCAAATATCGAAGAATTCGCTTCACAGCTAAGTGATGCGATTCCTTTGGTGCCGCTTGGAATCGGGCACACATGCAAACACTAAGCATGATATCTGGCCTAGATGCACATAAATAAAGCAAAGAACCAATCATGGAGAGGTATACCTTTTGATCGAACTCTTTACCATTGTCGTCGGGACCCAGATGGTGTTTAGCTGGCATTGGCGTCTTGTAACCTTTGCAGTCTTGCATTCCAAACTTCTTCATGCAATCTTTGAGGTATTTCTCTTGAGATATGAAGATGCCATTGCGTTGCTATCGTATTTGAAGACCAAGGAAGAACTTCAACTCTCCCATCATGGACATCTGATATTGCTCTTGCATCATGTATCCAAAATCATCAATGTATTTCTGATTAGTGCAGCCGAAGATAATGTCATCCACATATATTTGGCACACAAACAGTTCACCATCATATGTCTTCGTGAAGAGTGTGGGATCTAGGGAACCAGGTTTGAAGCCTTTGCTCTTCAGGAAGTCTTTGAGTGTGTCATACCAAACACGAGGGGCTTGTTTGAGGCCATACAGTGCCTTGTTGAGCTTATACACCATGTCAGGATGTTTTGGATCTTCAAAGCCAAGCGGTTGTGCAACATACACTTCTTCTTCAATCTTTCCATTGAGAAAAGCGCTCTTCACATCCATTTGATACAGAAGAATGTTATGGTGATTTGCATAGGCCAGCAGTATGCTCATAGCTTCAAGCCTAGCCACATGAGCAAATGTTTCATCGAAGTAAATTCCTTCAACTTGAGTGTATCCTTGAGCAACGAGACGAGCTTTGTTTCTGACAACTTGACCATGCTCATCTTGCTTGTTGCGATATATCCATTTAGTGCCTATGATATTGTGCTTACGAGGATCAGGACGCTTGACCAGTTCCCATACATTATTCAACTCAAATTGTTGAAGCTCTTCTTGCATAGCTTGAATCCATTCAGGTTACATGAAGGCTTCATCAACTTTCTTGGGTTCAGATATTGAGACGAATGCGAAGTGCCCACAGAAATTTGCTAGTTTTGTTGCCCTTGAACGAGTGAGTGGACCAGTGCATTGATGCTATCAATTATTTTCTCAATCTGTACTTCATTTGCAACACGAGGATGAACAGGACGAAGATTTTGCTCTTGCTGATCATTGTCATCGTTAGAAGGATTGTCTTCAGGCTGAGCATTGTCTTCTGGTTGATCAGGTGCAGAGATGATGAGTTCCTCTTTGGGCTGTACTTCAGACGGTATGATTTCTCTAGTTCCCATGACCTTGATGGATTCACTGGATGGAACTTCATCTAGCACATTTGGCACGTGCTCTCTTTGCGAGCCGTTAGTCTCATCAAACCGCACATCCACAGTTTCAACAACTTTATAGTGAAAGAGGTTGAAGACTCTGTAGGAGTGCGAATCCTTTTCGTATCCAAGCATAAAACCTTCATGTGCTTTCGGTGCAAATTTTGAAGTGTGATGTGGATCCTTGATTCAGCACCTGGCACCAAATACTCTGAAGTAAATGACATTTGGCTTCTTACCAGTGAGGAGCTCATAGGATGTTTTGTTCAGAAGCTTGTGAAGATAAACACGATTGATGATATGGCATGCAGTACCAATGGCTTCAGGCCAGAACTTTCTTGGAGTCTTGTATTCATCGAGCATCGTCCGGGCCATCTCAATGAGTGTTCTGTTCTTGCGTTCCACGATGCCATTCTGCTGCGGCGTGTACAGAGCTGAGAACTCATGAGTGATGCCCAAAGTATCACGATAAGTGTCGAGGCCGGTGTTCTTGAATTCAGTGCCATTGTCACTTCTGATGTGCTTGATCTTGATGCCATAGTTGTTCATGGCTCGATTGGCGAAACCTCTGAAGACATCCTGCACTTTAGTCTTGTAGAGAATTATATGCACCCATGTATATCTTGAATAATCATCAACAATGACGAAACCATAGAGACAAGCAGTAGTAGTAAGAGTTGAGTAGTGAGTGGGACCGAAGAGGTCCATGTGTAGTAGTTCGAAGGGTTGAGCCGTTGTCATGATTGTCTTCGAGGGATGCTTGGCCCTCGTCATCTTTCCAGCTTCGCAGGCACCGCATAAGTAATCCTTCTTGAACTTGACGCCCTCGATGCCTATGATATGCTTCTTCTTTGAAAGAGTGTGCAAGTTCCTCATGCCAGCATGCCCTAGCCTCCGATGCCAGAGCCATCATTTTGAAGCTTTTGCAAGAAGACATACGGCAAGCTGTGGTCCTGCTGAGAAATCTACCATGTACAAATCATCTTTGCGATACCCTTCAAAGACTAGAGACTTGTCAGATTCCATTAGAACAAGGCAACGATATTTTCCAAACATCACAATCATGTTTAAATCGCAAAGCATTGAGACATACATTAAGTTGAAACCAAGGGATTCAAGAAGCATCACTTTATCCATGTGCTGATCCCTTGAGATTGCAACTCTACCTAGACCCAATACCTTGCTTTTACCAGTATCAGCAAATGTGATGTGACTCTTGTCAGATGGACGTAAGGTTGAGTCCATGAGAAGACTTCGCTTGCCAGTCATGTGATTAGTACATCCACTATCAATAATCCATTCTGAAGCAGCTGGTGTCATACCCTTGCATCGCGTGCCATGAAGCAGTAGGTGGGAGCGGAGTTGTCCTGGTCATTAGCATCGGCGTCGGTGATGAAGTCACTGTCTTCAATGTTGAAGATGGACTTGGCAACGTAGGATGTAGCCAGACTTGCAACGTCAGAATCGGACCCCTCCTCAGACTCCACCTCCGCCTCCTCAGAAGCAGACTCCTCCTCTGAATCCATTTCCTTGCCAACAAATGCACGAGCCTTGCCAGATGAGCTCTTCTTGTGTGATGGAGACTTTGATGAAGACTTGGAAGAAGACTTTGAGTATTTCTTCTTCTTCTTCTTCTTGTCGTCAGAATCATATTCCTTGCTCTTCTTCTTCTTGTTGTTCTCATTGTCCCACTGCGGACACTCAGAGATGTAGTGACCAGGTTTCTTGCACTTGTGGCATGTTCTCTTCTTGTAGTGATGAGCAGAAGCTTCATCATTCCTTGAGCTGGATCGTGAGGACTTTCGTAAGCGTTTCTTCTTGGTGAATTTCTGGAACTTCTTCACAAGCATAGCAAGCTCCTTTCCAATGTCTTCAGGATCATCAGAACTGCAATCTGATTCTTCTTTGGATGAGGAAACAACTTTTGCCTTCAAAGCACGAGTTCGTCCATAGTTCGGACCATAGATGTCTCTTTTCTCAGAAAGCTGAAACTAATGTGTGTTGAGCCTTTCAAGTATGTCAGACGGATCGAGTGTCTTGAAGTCAGGGCATTCTTGTATCATCAGGGCTAGGGTGTCAAACGAGCTGTCAAGTGATCTCAGGAGTGTCTTGACGACTTCATGCTTGGTGATCTCAGTAGCGCCGAGGGCTTGAAGCTCATTTGTGATGTTAGTGATTCGATCAAACGTGAGCTGAATATTCTCATTGTCGTTTCTCTTGAAGCGGTTGAAGAGGTTGCGAAGGACACTGATTCTTTGATCTCTCTGGGTTGAGACGCCTTCGTTGACCTTGGAGAGTGTAACATCCCAAATTTTCAATTTGGAATGTTATACGTTAGATCATCATCGCATATCATATTTTATTTGCTTTTGGTTTTGATCCTAGAAATTCTACGCAACTCAAGGACCCACGGAGAGAGTTGGGGATTTCGTTATTTTTATATTTGAGTTTTCTGAAATTTTGAGAATAGGATCATTTGATTTTAATTATTTTATCATCAATTATTTATGTTACAAAATTTGAGTGAGGGAATAAAATGACCTTCCAAAAATAAAGAAATATTGAGGATTTAATAATAAAATCAAATAAGGTTTTATTTCGGAGTTTTTCGCTATTTTATTTGAATTTAGGAAAAATGTGAGTTTTTTCAAAATTGCATTTAGGCCCCAAATAAATATTCACATTGTGCGGCTTGATTTTAGAAGCCCGGGAAAATTATCTTTTTATTTTTCTTCTGCGCACAATTATTAAAAGAAAACGAACCGACCTACGGGCCGTGTCCGACCTGGACTCCGGCCCGACTAGCCTTTATAAGCCGGGGGGAGCCAGCCCGAGGCCCAGCGTCGCCCCAACCCTAGCCGCCAGCCCCGCCGCCGCCCTCGAACCCCGCGCCGCCGCCGCCACCTGCCGCCGCCCGCCGCGCCGTTGCCGGAGCCGCCGCCGCCGCCTCGCTGACCCGCCGCCCGAGGTCTTCTCGAAATCGGTGCCGCCGTTTTTTCGAAAAAACGTTCGGTTTTTCCGTCGGTTTTTCATCGGTTTTTTTTGTTTCGGTTTTTTTAAATAGATCGGTTTTCCGATTTATTTAAATAGCGAGCGTTCGTCCGTTCGTTCGTTCTAGCGAATGTTCGTCGTTTTTATTTTTCTCGTATTAAATCTGCGATTTTTCTGATCGCGATTTCTGATCCGATTTTCGTTTTAGTATAACTTTTCGCTCGTTTATCGGAATCAGGCAATTCAAGTGCCTGGAGTTTCGTCTCGAAACCCTCTATCCGTTTAACCAACTTAAACAAGTTTTTGCTACTGTAAAAATTGCCTTAGATCCAGATTAGTAGAATGAAGTTGTTTTCTTTTGCTGTTTGACTTTCGTTGCTTCATTTTATTTCATTCTTTTTGCCAACCGGAGTTCTTAAGTTGAACTTTCTGGTTAGATCTCTTATTTGACTTTTACCTGTGCATTAGATGAGTACTTATTGTATGCTTGTTTGTTTGTCTGCGATAGAATACCCGGAATGCGCCGCCTGTTACTTCGAATCTCTAGGTTTCGCGGATCATCAGCAAGCCAAGTAACACTTTGATCATACCTTTTCTACTACCCAGTTTTATTGCATTAGATCAATCCTCACACATTGCATGATTAGGATCTAATTAAATTGTGGGATGGGAAGTAGTTGAGGTAGTACCTATTACCTGTTATATATCAAACCTTTGGGGAGTTACTTCTACGTTTGCCATTATGCCATGCTATGCTAGTAGACGTGGATTGGGTGAGTGATATCCATGACAGATGTGAGTTTGTTAATTAATGGTTTATCTAAGGTGGCAACTTGAACACACATCTGGGTGGATTGAGGTACCTGGGTATTCCAGGATTGCCTATTTTTTTATGGACCGCCACCCAGGCTCAAAGGGATCATGGGACTATTCATACTAGAAACTTCCGTGTGCAGCCACAAGCTATTATGGGCTCTAGCATAGTTGACTAAGTCGTGCGAACTCTTACAGTGGTAGACTAGCAGATGTATGGGATGTAGGTGGTACGGTCTACCTGATCGTAAGGTGCTAGCGCTTCTGAAAGACTATGTCTCGGTCATCCGTTTTCTCAAACACCATGTAGTGCGAGAAACCAAATGGAGGCGATCGAGTCTTGTGGGGAAGAGTGCGCAAACCTCTGCAGAGTGTAATAAACTAATCATGGTTAGCCGTGTCCCCGGTTATGGACGTTTTGAGTAACTAGTACTTGGATTATCATGTGAATCTCAACATGTTACTCTAAATTAGTTTTGTTGGGTTTTGTTTAATGATGATGCTTAATTGGGATTGAGGATGCTGTCAACCATTCTCAATGTTTAACAACTACCATGATAGTTAAATAAAATTTATTCCTTTGCAGTAGGGAAAAATTGGCTTTACGCAAAACTGTAACCATAGAGCTTTCCACCAGCCAAATATGCATATAGTATAGCAGTTTCATTCCATTACTCTCTATGTGTTACATTGCCAGACTTTTCAGACGACGATTAAGGAGTTTTTAGGTCGTGGTTCTATACTCAGTGATGCCGTTGGAGTTGATGGACTCACTTATCTTCCAAGCCTTCCGCTGTTATCGTTATTAGATGGCCTTAAGCCATATTTATTGTAATAAGTTCTCTTTTGAGACTCCCGATGTAATAAGTGTGTGATTGCTACTCTGTTATAAATCCTCTGAGTACTGTGTGGTGTCAGCATTACTGATCCAGGATGACAGCGGAGCACAGAGATCAGACTGTTTGAGGTCTGGTCGCTATAGAGATGGTATCAGAGCACCCGCTGACTGTAGGACGCGACCACTAAGCTAGAGACCTAGATCACTATTCACTCTCTTCTCTTCAGACCTCTCATCTTTTCTACTCTTTAGGATGGTGGATGCAAGGAACAAGTTCACGCAACCGGATGAAGATACATCCTTCGGACATCACTTGAAGGAAGTCACGAGATACCTGAACATAGGAGTACCAAGCTTCACCGGAACCTACAACGCCACCCTACCTGAAGAAGAGCGCTGGATGATTCAAGTTCAAGTTCCAGGAAGGACATTCATGCTAGTCACTGAGCCCATAGAATTTTCTTTTGATGCACCAACTTGGATTCTAGGAAAGAGCATGGCAGCTCACATCGCCATGGCCCAGAGATACCTCTCCGACAATCGGAGTGACAAATCCTAATCTCAATCTATGCCAACTCAACAAGTACCATCGGAGACACCTGTAGAGCACCTTTATAATCACCCGGTTACGTTGTGACGTTTGGTAGCACACAAAGTGTTCCTCTGGTACTCGGAGTTGCATAATCTCATAGTCATAGGAACATGTATAAGTCATGAAGAAAGCAATAGCAACAAACTAAACGATCATCGTGCTAAGCTAACGGATGGGTCAAGTCAATCATATCATTCTCTAATGACGTGATCTCGTTAATCAAATGACAACTCATGTCTATGGTTAGGAAACATAACCATCATTGATTCAATGAGCTAGTCAAGTAGAGGCAAACTAGTGACACTCTATTTGTCTATGTATTCACACATGTACTAAGTTTCCGGTTAATACAATTCTAGCATGAATAATAAACATTTATCATGATATAAGGAAATACAAATAATAACTTTATTATTGCCTCTAGGGCATATTTCCTTCATATACATGATGTTAAACACACACACACACGCACGCACGCGCACACACACACACACAGGTTCATAGAATAGGAATATCGTGTGAGTGTGAAGCCACATGAAGTGAGATACAAATGGAGTACGTACAAGAAGAGAAGAGGTGACGAATATTCCTTCAAACCTAGACTAAGGAGTAGTACTCCCTCCGTCTAGGTGTTAAGTCATCTTACGAAAATTAGATATTCCCAAAATGTTTAGGCGTCATCCATTAAATTCGCATCTCAATCCCCTCCCGGCCTCGTTGCTAGCAAGCATTGTTACCGAGGGAGCGTTTGGATCCTTAGCAAGAACAGTTTATAGCCTAGCCGGGCAAGGTTAGGCGTTTGGAACTGTTAAAATGTGTTAGCTTTTGTGGGCCAGCTAGCTTGGGTGGGCTAGAAAAACCTTGCTAGCTCAGGAGAGCCAAATCGTGTCGCTTCAGATGGAAAACTTCGCGCACGGAAAAATCAGCGACCCACTCATGACAATGATTTTCACGGGGCAAGGCTGGTAAGAAAAAGAACTAAACCGTTTGGCCAGGCAAGGTTGGCAAAGCAAAAGCTGGCTAGCTGGGCTAGCCATAGTGAGAGTAACTTAGGTAGTAACATAGCACATCCAAAGAAAAAATTGCTTATGTGGCATGGAGTTAATGAGGAAAGAGATGCTTGTGGTAACATAATATGTTACTGTAACATAACACACCCCGAGGTAAAATGAGTCTATATCTCAATTAATGAAGACTTGCATGTTACCATCCATATGTTACTACCCACTATGAAGGTAGTAACATAGACTAGTAACATATGCATGTTACTAGTCCAAGTTACTCACCACTATGACCAACCTAAGCAATGTAACCAAATGCCCCTTACTCTGCCTTGTTATCTCCCTCGGAAACCCAATGCATGGAGCGCAACTACGCGTTGATCAGTCAAGAAATCAAAGTCGGCTTGCATGCGAGTTAATACGTGGCCCTGCATGATAGCTAAAACGACATCTCTGAGTTTTTGTGATTAATTGTTGCGTTTAGAGACAGAAATCAGGGCTTTGATTGGAGGAAGGACCTGTCAAGTTTCCCCTCTTCCAATCTGCTTGCACCTTGGTCCCACTGCACCTTCTAACATGACTTACACCTAGACGGAGGGAGTAGTACGAGATATGGTGGCACACTGATTTTTTTTTAAACTTGGTGGCACACTGACTTAGGTCGAATACAAGTGCCCAAAATTATTGGAAGAGAGCAAAGTGTACAAACTAAATAATTAAAAGAGTAAAATGCATTGTTGGTCATTGAAATTATCATATAAGTTCACTTTCGTCACTGTACTCAGGAATACGGTCGATACGGTCACTATATACGTGATGAGGTGATTATACGGTCACTGCGAGATCGTACAGCTCTGTATTCATCCATTTTAACCACTCAAACCTCCAATTGTGATTAATTAGTGGCAAATATAGTTTTCTACCTTTAGTAGCAGCACACGCATGCAGCACGCAGGTTACAGTGCATGCGCATGCACTAGCACGGACTCAAGTCACACGCTGGCCTCTATTGCCGCAAGTTCGTGCAGTACCTCGCCTGTTGTCCGCCGTTCCCGTTGTTGACCCTGCCAGTCGACCCGTTGCTCTACCACTACGCCAAGTCCGAGCTCTCATTGCTTGTGGCGCAACGCATATGAACTCCATCTACGTGAGATGACATGGCCATCAATGATGATTATGATGACACCCACACTAGGTTGCTCTACTCACCTTGTGTGCATGATTGCCATGCGGTTGTCAAAGTACGACCCTGCGGCCTCAACTTCATCGTCGATCTATGTGTGTGCGTGCTACATGCTAACTAGTGTGTGCCTACCCACTTCGTGCTAGTGTGCGAGTGAATGCATGCGCATTGTGTCATGTTATAATAAGGATTCACTTAAAATAGTACGTGAGCAAACAGAGGGATCAATTGGACAGTGTTCATGAGCAGTAGCGAGATGTGTGAGGTAAGATACACCACTGTCGCTTTTATTTTTTTCTTATTAATTTGTTTGTTTCACCCTCTGACTGGTGGGACCCAACATACTACGTGGAGAGAGGTAAGGTGACTAAGGCTGCATTATTTCTGTACTACTAACACTGCTTTAAATCCCAAAAGACCTTACCACCATAGCCACATGACATGATTATGATTTAAATCCCAATGACTCCCACACAAAAAAAACACAGCATGCTTGTCATATGAATGCAGGAATGTATAAAAGGTTATTTTCCTCTCGTTAATCATAATGTGAGGGTGGTGTAGCTGGTTAGCCTGTTCGCTCATCAAACCAGAGGTCTCGGGTTCGATAACCGCACTTGAGCATAATTTTTTTTGACTTCTTTGTTCCACCCAATGATAGGTAGGCCCCGCATGACAGAGACATAAAGTGATCTAGGACGGTGTCAGGAGGATTCTTTGACTGGTCAAAATGAATGGATACGGAGCTATACGATCTCGCAGTGATCGTATAATCACCTCATCACGTATATAGTGAAGGTATTCTTGAGTACAGTGACCAAAGTGAACTTAGAAATTACTCTCAATACGCCCTAGTTTCTTAGCACCCGCTATAACCCTTAGTACATACGGTGGCACACTAACTTAGGCCGAATACAAGTGCCCAAAATATTTAAAATTGGAGGATGGTGCAGCCCACCTTTCCGATATTTTAATCGTGTGTGTTTCAGTTGTTGTTCACTTCGGAGGGTCGTGTACCACACGTGAACGTTAGTAAGTGCGACCGGGAGGCGTGCACTGTTAATTGCGAGTAGACTCCTTCGAGCGTTAAATTTTCTTCACGTATTAGCATTGCCCCTAGTATTTTTCTTCACTACGTTAAATAAAGAGTTATGATTTGTGCACAATTTAAAATGATTTTTATGGAGAGAAAAAGAAAACCACTCCATCTATATACGATGTAGCCTCAGTGCTTGTTTTCTAGGGTTTGCACTCTTCACACTCTCTCACCCTCTCTAGATCTAAACAAGACTTAATTGGCCTCTCTCTCTCACCCCTCACTGCTGGTCAAAGAGCTGGCAGGATCCGTCCGCCAGGAAGGGAAGGAGGCTTAACGCTGTCGCCGTCGGCGAGGGAAGGAATGCACTACCGGCGTGGTTGTTCTCTTTCACCCAGCGGCGGCACGGGAGGGCTGTCGGTGTCAAAACTGGCAGATCTCGGGTAGGGGATCCCGAACTATGCGTCTAAGTATTGATGGTAACATGAGACAAGGGACACAATGTTTTACCCCAGTTCGGGCCCCCTTGATGGAGGTAATACCCTACATCCTGCTTGATTGACTTTGATGAGTATAGGGGTTACAAGAGTTGATCTACCACGAGATCTTAATGGCTAAACCCTAATTGTCTAGGCTGTATGATTATGATTGCCTCTATGGACTAAAACCTCCAGTTTATATAGACACCGGAGGGGGGTAGGGTTGTACAGAGTCGGTTTATAGAGAAAGAAATATTCATATCTGCATGCTAAGCTTGCCTTCCACGCCAAGGGGGGTCACATCCGGACACGGGAGGAAGTCTTCTGTCTTGTATCTTCACGACCCATTAGTCCGGCACATGTCATATAGTCCGGACGCCCGAGGACCCCTTAATCCAGGACTCACTCAGTAGCCCCTGAACCAGTCTTTAATGACGACGCGTTCGGCACGCAGATTGTCTTCGGCATTGCAAGGCAGGTTCCTCCTCCGAATACTTCAAAGTAGTCCTTGAACACAGAAAATGTGTCTAGCTCTGCAAGACAGGCACCACATATAGCCACAAAGAGTATAATATTTCACAAGTCCCATCTACTGACAACTTTTTTGTAGCGAGACATAGCTTCTCGCTCCATATTTCGAGGTGCGGTTTTCATTGGCATGTCTTATCGAAGCAGAGATCGTGTCCCCTTATCACAAGATTCTCATAAATACGGGTGTGGGTAATCCAACCGCACCGTCCGCACGACCCTTGGGGAATAGGTGAGTTTTAAGGCGAGTGGGGAGGCGCTTGACATTTGCTGCCTTTATAAGAGGATAAAGATCCATTCTTTCTCCCATGCCTTATTCCTCTCTGCCCATCCGTTCTCGAGCTCCAGCGCCCAAGATTCCATCCTTTCTGCCTCCAAAAAGCACTCTGACCATGTCCGGATCCGGAACGCAGGGCAAGTGGATGGCCTCCTCCATCACGGAGGGGAACATCACAGAGCTCCGGGAAGCGGGGTACTTGGCCCAAGGAATCACCCACCGGCTTCCGACCAAGGGGCAGATCGTCCCCACCCCGAAGCCCAACGAGAGGGTGGTATTCATCCCCCACTTCATCCGCGGGTTAGGATTTCCCCTCCACCCCTTTGTCCGTGGACTCATGTTCTACTGCGGGCTAGATTTCCACGATCTAGCCCCGAATTCTTTCCTCAACATCTCGGCATTCACTATCGTGTGTGAGGCCTTCCTCCACATCCCACCCCACTTCGGATTATGGCTGAAGATCTTCAATGTGAAGCTGAAAGTGTTGGATGGTCAACACGCAGAGTGCGGAGGTGCCATGGTGAGCAAACTATCCAATATCACATGGCCCACTGGCACCTTTGTGGAAACCGTCAAGGGGTGGCAGAAGCAGTGGTTCTATGTCACCGAGCCCCGCGACACCACCTGGGCCGCGGCTCCCGAATTCAAGTCCGGGCCCCCAATGCGGCTTACCTCCTGGCTAAAAAAGGGCCTGGACCGGTCGTCATCACACGAGATATCGGCGCTGCAGGTTGCTACCTCTTGAGCAATGCGTTGGTTTTCCCTTAAAGAGGAAAGGGTGATGCAGTAGAGCAGCGTAAGTATTTCCCTCAGTTTTTGAGAACCAAGGTATCAATCCAGTAGGAGGCCACGCACGAGTCCCTCACACCTACACAAACAAATAAGTCAATCCCTTCACAGTCACCTACGAGAGTGAGATCTGATAGATATGATAAGATAATATTTTTGGTATTTTTATGATAAAGAGAAATAAAGATGCAAGTAAAATAAATGGCAAAGCAAATAACTAAGTATTGGAAGATTAATATGATGGAAAATAGACCTGGGGGCCATAGGTTTTGCTAGAGGCTTCTCTCGAGAGCATAAGTATTACGGTGGGTGAACAAATTAATGTTGAGCAATTGACAGAATTGAGCATAGTTATGAGAATATCTAGGTATGATCATGTATATAGGCATCACGTCCAAGACAAGTAGACCGACTCCTGCCTGCATCTACTACTATTACTCCACACATCGACCGCTATCCAACATGCATCTAGAGTATTAAGTTCAAGAGAACATAGTAACACTTTAAGCAAGATGACATGATGTAGAGGGATAAACTCATGCAATATGATATAAACCCCATCTTGTTATCCTCGATGGCAACAATACAATACGTGCCTTGCTGCCCCTACTGTCACTGGGAAAGGACACTGCAAGATTGAACCCAAAGCTAAGCACTTATCCCATTGCAAGAAAGATCAATCTAGTAGGCCAAACGAAACTGATAATTCAAAGAGACTTGCAAAGATAACCAATCATACATAAAATAATTCACAGAAGATTCAAATATTGTTCATAGATAAATTTGATCATAAACCCACAATTCATCGATCTCAACAAACACACCACAAAAGAAGATTACATCGAATAGATCTCCACAAGAGAGGGGGAGAACTTTGTATTGAGATCCAAAAAGAGAGAAGAGGCCATCTAGCTAATAACTATGGACCCGTAGGTCTGAAGTAAACTACTCACACTTCATCGGAGAGGCTATGGTGTTGATGTAGAAGCCCTCCGTGATCGATACCCCCTCCGGTGGAGCTCCGAAAAAGGCCCCAAGATGGGATCTCGTGGATACAGAAAGTTGCGGCGGTGGAATTAGGGCTTTGGCTCCGTATGTGGTAGTTTGGGGTATGTAGGTATATATAGGAGGAAGGAGTACGTCGGTGGAGCAACGTGGGCCCCACGAGGGTGGAGGGCGCGCCTAGGGGGGGTAGGCGCACCCCCTACCTCGTGCCTTCCTGGTTGATTGCTTGACGTAGGGTCCAAGTCCTCTGGATCATGTTCGTTCCAAAAATCACGTTCCCGAAGGTTTCATTCCGTTTGGACTCTGTTTGATATTCTTTTTCTGCGAAACCCTAAAATAGGCAAAAAAAAGCAATTCTGGGCTGGGCCTCCGAGGTTAATCCCAAAAATAATATAAAAGTGTATAATAAAGCCCAATAATGTCCAAAATAGGATATAATATAGCATGGAACCATATAAATTATAGATACGTTGGAGACGTATCAAGCATCCCCAAGCTCAATTCCTACTCGTCCTCGAGTAGGTAAATGATAAAAAACAGAATTTTTGATGTGGAATGCTACTTAGCATAATTTCAATGTAATTCTCTTAATTGTGGTATGAATATTCAGATCCAAAAGATTCAAGACAAAAGTTTAATATTGACATAGAAATAATAATACTTCAAGCATACTAACTAAGCAATTATGTCTCTTCAAAATAACATGGCCAAAGAAAGTTATCCCTACAAAATCATATAGTCTGGCTATGCTCCATCTTCACCACACAAAGTATTCAAATCATGCACAACCCCGATGACAAGCCAAGCAATTGTTTCATACTTTTGATGTTCTCAAACTTTTTCAATCTTCACGCAATACATGAGCGTGAGCCATGGACATAGCACTATAGGTGGAATAGAATGGTGGTTGTGGAGAAGACAAAAAGGGAGAAGATAGTCTCACATCAACTAGGCGTATCAATGGGCTATGGAGATGCCCATCAATAGATATCAATGTGAGTGAGTAGGGATTGCCATGCAACGGATGCACTAGAGCTATAAGTATATGAAAGCTCAACAAAAAGAAACTAAGTGGGTGTGCATCCAACTTTCTTGCTTTCGAAGACCTAGGGCATTTGAGGAAGCCCATCGTTGGAATATACAAGCCAAGTTCTATAATGAAAAATTCCCACTAGTATATGAAAGTGATAGCATAACAGACTCTCTATCATGAAGATCATGGTGCTACTTTGAAGCACAAGTGTGGAAAAAAAGGATAGTAGTATTGCCCCTTTTTATTTATTCCTTTTTTGGGCCTTGTTTTTTTATTTGGCCTTTCTCTTTTTTTATTGGGACAATACTCTATGAATGATGATCATCACACTTCTATTTGTTTACAACTCAATGATTACAACTCGATACTAGAACAAAGTATGCCTCTATATGAATGTCTCCGGCGGTGTACCGGGATAGCAATGATGTATGAGTGACTTATATGAAAGAATCATGAATTGTGGCTTTACCACAACTAAAATATTAACTACATGATCATGCGAAGCAATATGACAATGATGGAGCGTGTCATACTAAACGGAACGGTGGGAAGTTGCATGGAAATATATCTCGGAATGGCTATGGAAATGCCATGATAGGTAGGTATGGTGGCTGTTTTGAGGAAGGTATATGGTGGGTGTATGATACCGGCGAAAGGTGGGCGGTATTAAAGAGGCTAGCAATGGTGGAAGGGTGAGAGTGTGTATAATCCATGGACTCAACATTAGTCATAAATAACTCACATACTTATTGCATAAATCTATTAGTTATAGAAGCAAACTACTACGCGCATGCTCCTAGGGGGATAGATTGGTAGGAAAAGACCGTCGCTCGTCCCCGACCACCACTCATAAGGAGGACAATCAATAAATACATCATGCTCCGACTTCTTAACATAATGGTTAACCATACGTGCATGATACGGGAATCACAAACTTTAACACAAGCATTTCTCAAATTCACAACTACTCAACTAGCACGACTCTAATATCACCATCTCCATATCTCAAAACAATTATCAAGTTTCAAACTTCTCATAGTATTCAACACACTCATAAGAAAATTTTATTATTAATCTTGAATGCCTAACATAATTAAAGCAAATTACCATGCTGTTTTGTAGGACTCTCAAAATAATCTAAGTGAAGCATGAGAGAACAATGGTTTCTATAAAACAAATCCACCAACGTGCTCTAAAGGATATAAGTGAAGCACTAGAGCAAAAACTATATAACTCAAAACATATAAGTGAAGCACATAGCGTATTCTAAAAATTTCTGAATCATGAGTGTCTCTCTCAAAAAGGTGTGTGAAACAATGATGATTGTGGAAAACTAACAAATAAAGACTCAAATAATACAAGACGCTCCAAGCAAAACACATATCATGTGGTAAATAAAAATATAGCTCCAAGTAAAGTTATCGATAGAAGTAGACGAAAGAGGGGATGCCTTCCGGGGCATCCCCAAGCTTTGGCTTTTAGGTGTCCTTAGATTATCTTGGGGGTGACATGGGAATCCCCAAGCTTAGGCTCTTTCCATTCCTTGTTCCATAATCCATCAAATCTTTACCCAAAACTTGAAAACTTCACAACACAAAACTTAAAGTAGAAAATCTCGTGAGCTCCGTTAGCGAAAGAAAACAAAACACCACTTAAAGGTACTGTAATGAACTCATTATTTATTTATATTGGTGTTAAACCTACTGTATTCCAACTTCTCTATGGTTTATAAACTATTTTACTAGCCATAGATTCATCAAAATAAGCAAACAACACACGGAAAACAGAATCTGTCAAAAACAGAACAGACTGTAGTAATCTGTAGCTAACGCAAGATCTGGAACCCCAAAAATTCTAAAATAAATTTCTGGATGTGAGGAATTTATCTATTAATAATCTGCAAAAATAATTAACTAAATAGCACTTTCCAAATAAAAATGGCAGCAGTTCTCGTGAGCGCTAAAGTTTCTGTTTTTTACAGCAAGATTGAAAAGACTTTCCCCAAGTCTTCCCAACGGTTCTACTTGGCACAAACACTAATTAAACACAAAAAACACAACCAAAACAGAGGATAGATAAATTATTTATTACTAAACATGAGCAAAAAGAAAGGAATACAAATAAAATTGGGTTGCCTCCCAACAAGCGCTATCGTTTAACGCCCCTAGCTAGGCATAAAAGCGAAGATATATCTAGGTATCTTTAGTTGGTAATTATTTAATGAGACATATATCATCTTTAGGAGTTTCTTTCCTTTTATCAATAATCAAACTTCTAGGCACAGAATCGAAAAAAATCATTATTAGCAAATGGTTCCTTAATGATAGTAAAAAGATTAGGATGAATACTTATAGATTTGAGATCCGTAGTTTCTTTGCTAGAGGATTCACCCTTATTTTTAGGAACATACATAAGCTTGGCAATTTTAGTTGGAGGACTTGGGGTATTCTTTACAGACGAAAAAGCGGTTCCCAAGTTGGTAATGATACCCTCAAGTTTATCGATTCTAGTGGAATCATGATTTATTCTTTCATTAACTATGGGTTCCTTCTCCTTAATATTTTTCAAAGTGACTCCTACTTTAGATCCATATTGAGTAATTTGGTTGTGGATCTTTTTATTTAAATTTTCAATTAACTCTATGGTAGCAACTTTATTTTCAATAATTTCAACTTTTTGCATTACATGCTCCAAAGTTAACATAGTTCCATTAACCAAAAGAGGGGGCGAGCCAAATAAATCTATCATAGAATTATAGGAATCCAAAGTGTGGCTACCCAAGAAGTTCCCTCCGGTAATGGTGTCAAGGAAATATCTGTGCCAAGGAATAGCACATACATAAAAATTGTGAAGAAGAATAGAAGTAGATTGCTTCCTGGTAGATCTATTTTGAGCATTGCAAATTCTATACCAAGCGTCTTTTAGGTTTTCTCCGTCCCTTTGCTTAAAATTAAGAACTTCATTTTCGGGAGACAACGAAGATGATAGGGGACTAGCCATAACGACAAGCAAGCAATCCGACACGTAAGCAAACAAGAAACAGTCAAAAAGAGGCGAATAGAGAAAGAGAGGGAGGATGGAGAGAGAGAGAGGGCGAATAAAACGGCAAGGGTGAAGTGGGGGAGAGGAAAACGAGAGGCAAATGGCAAATAATGTAATGCAGGAGATAAGGGTTTGTGATGGGTACTTGGTATGTTGACTTTTGCGTAGACTCCCCGGCAACGGCGCCAGAAATCCTTCTTGCTACCTCTTGAGCACTGCGTTGGTTTTCCCTTGAAGAGGAAAGGGTGATGCAGTAGAGTGGCATAAGTATTTCCCTCAGTTTTTGAGAACCAAGGTATCGATCCAGTAGGAGGCCACGCATGAGTCCCTTGCACCTACACAAACAAATAAACTCCTCGCAACCAACGCGATAAAGGGGTTTTCAATCCCTTCACGGTCACCTACGAGAGTGAGATCTTCTAGATATGATAAGATAATATTTTTGGTATTTTTATGATAAAGAGAAATAAAGATGCAAGTAAAATAAATGGCAAAGGAAATAACTAAGTATTGGAAGATTAATATGATGGAAAATAGACCCGGGGGCCATAGGTTTCACTAGAGGCTTCTCTTGAGAGCATAAGTATTACGGTGGGTGAACAAATTACTATTGAGCAATTGAGAGAATTGAGCATAGTTGTGAGAATATCTAGGTATGATCATATATATAGGCATCACGTCCAAGACAAGTAGACCGACTCCTGCCTGCATCTACTACTATTACTCCACACATCGACCGCTATCCAGCATGCACCTAGAGTATTAAGTTCAAGAGAACAGAGTAACACTTTAAGCAAGATGACATGATGTAGAGGGATAAACTCATGCAATATGATATAAACCCCATCTTGTTATCATCGATGGCAACAATACAATACGTGCCTTGCTGCCCCTACTGTCACTGGGAAAGGACACTGCAAGATTGAACCCAAAGCTAAGCACTTCTCCCATTGCAAGAAAGATCAACTAGTAGGCCAAACCAAACTGATAATTCGAAGAGACTTGCAAAGATAACCAATCATACATAAATGAATTCAGAGAAGATTCAAATATTGTTCATAGATAAACTTGACCATAAACCCACAATTCATCGATCTCAACAAACACACCGCAAAAGATGATTACATCGAATAGATCTCCACAAGAGAGGGGAGAACTTTGTATTGAGATCCAAAAAGAGAGAAGAAGCCATCTAGCTAATAACTATGGACCCGTAGGTCTGAAGTAAACTACTCACACTTCATCGGAGAGGCTATGGTGTTGATGTAGAAGCCCTCCGTGATCAATACCGCCTCCGGCGGAACTCCGGAAAAGGCCCCAAGATGGGATCTCCTGGATACAGAAAGTTACGGCGGTGGAATTAGGGTTTTGGCTCCGTATCTAGTAGTTTGGGGGTACGTAGGTATATATAGGAGGAAGGAGTACGTCGGTGGAGGAACATGGACCCCACGAGGGTGGAGGGCGCGCCTGGGGGGTAGGCGCGCCACCCTACCTCGTGGCTTCTTGGTTGATTTCTTGACGTAGGGTCCAAGTCCTCTGGATCATGTTCGTTCCAAAAATCATGTTCCCGAAGGTTTCATTCCGTTTGGACTCTGTTTGATATTCTTTTTCTACGAAACCCTAAAATAGGCAAAAAAACAACAATTCTGGGCTGGGCCTCCGGTTAATAGGTTAGTCCCAAAAATAATATAAAAGTGTATAATAAAGCACAATAATGTCCAAAATAGGATATAATAAAGCATGGAACAATAAAAAATTATAGATACGTTGGAGACGTATCACAGGTGTTGGTCAAGAGCATGGTGGACAAGAACATCAAGCTCATCTATGGATCAAGCCTTTTTGTTTCATATACCTGACAAGTGTCCTACATATCATGCACCAATTTGTCAGGCCATGGAGGATGGGGTCAAGGGCAAAGAAAATATTAGTGGGGCTGCCAATATGTAGGATGAGGAGTCCCAGGCTCTATTGCAGCCTTTTGGTCAAGATAATCTGAGGAAGAGAAGGAGTGGAAAGACTCCACTAATGAAAACAGAGGTAAGGAGAAGTGATAGAATTAAGAATGATAATGCTGGTTACAAGAGAAACTCCTGCTCTAATAATAATTGTCTACCTTGCAATGCTGTCCCTCACACCATACATAAATCAGTTGTTAAAAACCTCACTGCCTCTTTCTGTAAGGTTGCTGAGGGGGGGGATGGAGGACAAGCTGCCCAAGAAGCCCAAGAGAAGGCAAGAGGTTGTTTTGGACAAGGTGCCCTTGGCCAAAGGAGAAGAACATACCTCCAACCATTCATAATGTTTAGGTCCCTTACTTGGAGTACTGTATGGAGGGTGTATGTTTGTACCCTCACTCCTAGTTTGATGCTGCTTTTGGTTGATGTAAGATTTGGATATTGGAACTTTATGAACCCTATAGATCTGGTGAAATTCTACCCTATTAATACCTCTTTGCTGTATGAGTGGATGCCATACTGGATGTGTGTTTTGCTATGGATCTGGCTTTTGCCCAACTCTCTTTTATGTGTGAAGGATCAAGTGCTGGTACTTGACCTCTGGTACAAAAAACTTATGTGTTTCCATGAATAACACAAACAGAAGCCGGAGTATTCTCTATTGGAACATTAGAGGTATAAATTCTAAGGACAAATGGTTGGCCTTGAGGCAGAAAATTGATGAGAGTGACTGCAACATCTTGTGTCTTCAGGAAACCAAGAGGGAGATTTTTAATGCAGCTTACTTAAAAAAAATTGCCCTTCCAGACTTAATAAATTTGCCTTCCTACCCTCTGTTGGAGCATCTGGGGGTCTCCTTGTGGCTTGGAATGGCTCTCAGTTTTCTGGAGAAGTCATTGCACAAAATAGGTTTTCACTTTCAGTACAGTTTACCAGTTTGCTCTCCAATCAGTCTTGGATCATCTCTAATATTTATGGGCCTTGTGATCCACAAGACAAAAAAGAGTTTATTAACTGGTTCCTGAATATTCACATGCCTGATAATGTTGATTGGATTTTAATGGGTGATTTCAACCTTATGAGAGCACCATCAGATAGGAACAGACCTGGGGGAGATGTCAATGATATGCTTATGTTCAATGAGGCTATAAGTAATCAAGGCTTAATTGAATTACCTTTGCATGGCAGAAAGTTTAGTTGGAGCAATATGCAGCATGATCCTCTGCTGGTAAAACTGGATTGGTTTTTCACTTCTGCCTCTTGGATGACTACCTTCCCAAACACAATGGTACTACCCCTTGCAAAACCTATTTCAGATCATCTGCCCTATGTTATTAAAGTTGGTACTTCTATCCCAAAGGCAAAAGTTTTCAGATTTGAAAACTACTGGCTCCAACATTCTGACTTTAAATAGATAGTTGCAAATGCTTGGAATATCCAAGTTGGCAATCTTGATGCTGTTAAAACCTTGAATGCTAAGTTTAAAAACTTAAGAAGAGCTTTGAAGTTGTGGGCAAAAACCTTGTCCTATCTGAAAACTCAAATTGCAAAGCTGAATGAGTTCATTTTCCTATGGGACTTCTTTGAAGAATTTAGAGAGTTGGACATTCATGAATGGAATTGCAGGGCTATTCTTAAAGAGCATCTGCTTATTCTTTTGAGGAACCAAAAGATATATTGGAAACAAAGAGGAAAAATCAAGGGGGTGAAGTTTGGAGATGAGAACACAAAGTTTTTCCACACTAAAGCTTCAATTAATTACAGGCATAATCATATTGTTGTTCTCCAAAATGATGACCAAGTTGAAATATCTGATCATGCTGGGAAAGCTGCAATTCTTTTAGACACTTACAAAAAAAGAATGGGCACATCCCAAAATACCTCAATGCATTTTGATTTGGCTTCCTTGTTTGGGCAGAGACAACACTTAGATATCTTTGATAATCTTGAACTGCCTTTTACTGAAGAGGAAATTGATGATGTGGTCAAAAACCTTCCAACAGACAAATCACCAGGCCAAGATGGTTTTAACAATGAATTTCTCAGGTCTTGCTGGAACATTATTAAGGGAGATATGCTCAAATTCATATATGATTTCTATGCAGGGCAAATTTCTCTTGAGAGCTTAAATACTTCATACATTACTCTCATTCCTAAGGGAAGTACTCCCTTGATAGCAAATGATTTTAGACCAATCTCTCTATTAAACTACTGTCTAAAGATTATCACTAAACTGATGGCTAACAGGTTGCAGAAAGTGATTTTTAAGTTGGTACATATCAACCAATATGGTTTTCTGAAGGAAAGATCAATACATGATTGTTTGGGCTGGGCATATGAATATCTACACCAATGTCATAAGTCTAAAGATGAGATTATTGTGCTTAAACTGGACTTTGAAAAGGCTTTTGACACAATTGAGCACCAGGAAATACTGGATATTTTAAAGGCCAAAGGTTTTGGGGACAGATGGATTTCATGGATCAAAATGCTCTTCACTTCTGCCTCATCTGCTATCTTGCTAACTGGTGTCCCTGGAAAAAAGTTTTATTGCCTTAGAGGTGTGAGGCAGGGGGACCCTCTATCCCCTCTTCTGTTTGTGCTTGCTGCTGATCTCCTTCAGTCAATTCTCAACAAAGCAATGCACATGGGATTGTTATCTGCTCCCCTACAAGTGGAGTCATGCCCTGATTTTCCAATTGTCCAGTATGCAGATGACACCCTGGTTATTCTACAAGCATATGCAAAGCAACTACATTGTATTAAATCCCTCCTCAATACTTTTGCAGATGCCACTGGACTTAGGGTAAACTACAAAAAATCCAGTATGATTCCAATAAATGTGCCAGAAGAAAAGATGGAGATTTTGGTAAATACTTTTCATTGCAAGAAGGAATCTTTTCCAATCCATTATTTGGGAACACCTTTAGGCCTTCATAAGCCTACTGTTGAGCAATGTTTTCCTCTTATCACAAGACTGCAAAAGAAACTTATGGGTTTGTCCTCATTTATGACAATGGCTAGAAGATTGTTGTTGGTGAAATCTGTCCTCAATTCTTTGTTGATCTATCTCATGGGATGCCTTGATGTGCCAGTCACAATCAAAACCCAGGCCATAAAGTACTTGAGACACTGCCTGTGGAGAGGCCCTGATCTGGAGTACCACAGACCTGCCATGGTGGAATGGAGCACTGTGTGTAGACCCAAAAATCAAGGAGGATTGGGTGTCATGGATATCTTTATCCAGAATAAGGCTCTGCTGCTTAAGAATCTGCACAAGTTCTATAACAGACACCATACCCCCTGGGTAAACTTGATCTGGGAATCATATTACAACAATGATACACTACCTGGTAATAACTGGATTGGATCATTTTGGTGGAAGGCAAATCTTAAGCTCATTGATAAGTATAAGTCCTTGGCCAGATGCAACATAGGGGATGGCAAGAGTGCCTTCTTTTGTACTGATCTGTGGCACTCTAATTGTCTGCAAGACATGTTCCCTCATTTATTCTCTTTTGTGAAGAACAAGAATGCTACTGTCCACAGCATTCTCCAAGTAGAATACTTAGAGGATCTATTCCACCTACCCCTGACTGTGCAAGCTTTCCAGGAATTTGAGGCTATGGAAGACATTTGTATTGATCTAAGGGCTTCTGATACACTAGATTGCACTGACACTTGGAGCTACATTTGGGGAAATGAGCACTTCTCAGTGGCTAAGGCCTACAAAGTCATGATGGGAGTCAAAATTGTGCCACAGCAGTTCAACTGGATCTAGAATTCCTCTTGTCAACCAAAACACAAGGTGTTTTTTTGGAGATTGCTGCATGACAGGCTCAATACCAGAAACTTTTTGAGAAGGAAAACTTTCCATTTGGCGAACTACAACTGTGCTGTCAACAATTGTCCACAGGAAGAAACTCTTCACCATCTTTTCTGGACCTGTCCTTTTGCAGCTCAATGTTGGGACTTGATTTGCCCTTCAAGACAGGCAAATGTATCAATCCTGGAAGCTTTTCTTGATCTCAAACAGAAGCTACATGTACCTTTTTTCATGGAAATAATCATCCTTGCTTCCTGGGCTATCTGGATCTCAAGGAACAATTTGATCTTCCAAGCAGTTCAACCTAGCATTCAGAGGTGGAAAGCTATTTTCCTGGAGGAGCTCAATCTTCTAAGATTTAGAATTAAGAAGAGTTATGTTGTAGTTTATTGTTCCTGGCTTGACAATCTTGTGTTGTAATCCTAGACCATAGTTTTTTCTTTTCTTTTTGTTGCTTTGCTCGTTGGCTTATCTCAAGCCTTTTGTATAGTGGAACCTTTGTTGTTTCTATTTTTAATTAAATAAAAATTGCAGTGGGGTTTTGCCCTACTGTGTACAGTCAAAAAAAACATCAAGCTCATCAATGTGATCCAGGTGATTCTTTTTCGCCGGATCCTTCCCTGCCAAAGCCAGACTTGCCATCTGTGGGAGTTCGATCCAGCCAAGCACCAGACCTTGCGACAGTTCTTCGGCTCCACGCACGAAGATATCTGAAAGGTGCTTTTCAAGGCCAATCAGATGTGGTCGCACGTCCGAGGACCGCAGATACGACCTGACCCATCTAGCCAGTCCGGTAAGTTCTTCACACTTCAAGGTGTATCTCTTCCTGCGCACTCAAGGAAGATGTCTAAGTTTCTCCATTTGTCTTTTCAGAGCTGGATAAAGAAGGCGGAGCGGATCTAGTGTCCGGCTCTGTTGCCCGAAAACCCAGCCATCCCGCTCCTGACGAAGATGCTGGTTCCGGCGCCCTACCAGGCGCCGGAGAAGAAGGCCAAGAAGAAGGGCCAGGAGACAAGAAGCGGCCTCCGCCGTAGAGGCACTTCGGACGCAACATTCCAAGACGCCGAAACCCACTCCTCCCCCACCGAGAATGACGAGGAGGAGGAGGAAAGCAATCCCCCCCCCCCAAGGGGGAAGGAAGAAAAGGGCGGCCTCCATGGATCTGGAGGCAGCGGCGTCCAAGAAAGGGAGGGTCTCCCCTGCGGATGATTTTGAATCGGACACCGACGGCAGCCCTGAGTGGCGTCCCAAGAAGAAGCCCCTGGCCGGATAGTAAGTACTCAAAGGCACTTACACACACACACACACACACACACACACACACACACACACACATATATATATATATATATATGTATATATATATATATCCAGCTTTTAACTTCATGGTTTTAATATGTTGAATCATGTGCTATAGTCTGGCTCTCGCTCACCTCCAGCGATCCTCATCTTCGGGGAATTCGTTGGATCCAAAGGTGATGGACAGTGGGTCGCTTCTGCCAGCCTCCTCCCCCAAGACTATGGACGACGCCGAAGTGTTGTCCCGAAGGACCCTCCCGGGCCAGGGAGATGTATAGGAGGCCGCCGAGGTCGTGCGAGAGGGTGAAACCTCGGCGGCCGGACACATGGGGGAGCCGACCCCCTGGAGACTAGCGACGGGGGCCATACCCAATTCAGCCCCCAGCCGAATACTATTTTGGAGGCTTGTACGGCTCCAGAATCAGGTAAGCAGCCTCCTTTGAAAGGAGTAGGTGCACCTATTCTGCCGGTGACCTCTGTCCATCCAGAGGCACCAGATACTCTACTGGATGCGCTCCAAGGTGCTTCCATTGTAGAGGAACACTGTATCCTTATGGGTACGGTGGTTGAAAGGGTTTAGTCTGCTAAGATCGGACTGACCGAAGCCTGCGCCAGCCTTCTAATAGGCTTTGAGGTACGTGACGCAATTATGCAAAAAGGACGTAGTAGTATAGACAGTAGCCCCCGAGACTCTGTCCGGTGTTCGAAAAGAAATGCCGGACAGAGGATCAAATAATTTTCGCAGGAGACTAATCATATATGTCTATGTAAATAAGCAGGCATCGATGATGGCTGCGACCTCCCATTCTGCCGAAGTAGCCAAACTGAAGCAGAGGCTGAGGCAGGCCGATGAGGAGCTCGGTCGCGTCAAAAAATAGCTTGAGGACAAGCAAGGTATATAATGACCTATTTTAGATCATTAAAATGATAAGAATTGTTTGTGTTGATCACGTTAATATGATGCTTCATAGGAGCTGCGGCTGAGGTGGAGTCCCTCCAGAAGGCCCTGAGCGAGGCCCAGAAGAAGGTAGAGAAGGAGCAATCTGCCCACAAAAAACAAGAGTCAAGGGTCGGGGAGGTTCAGCAGGAGCTCGAGGACGCCGTAAAGAAGTGTGAGTCCTTGGAGCGCAAGGTTGCGGACCAAGAGTCCGAACTAGCTAAGGCCTGCCAAAGCGCACAAGAGGCCCGGGTTGAAGCCCAGGCCGCCCTCCGAGAAGAACAGGAGGCCAAACAAATTGCGGCGGCTAAGGCCTTCATTATGCAGAGCAAGTTTGTGAAGAAAAGGTACCTCTTACTGACCCAGATTTGGAGTTCTCCAGGAGAGTTTGCGGATCTGCCTCGCAGTGTGGCTGATGCTCCGGAGTTCTTCCGAGCCAAGGAGGGGAGCTCATCGGAAAAGCTGTTCTGGTCACAATACCTTGCGCCAGAGCATCCGGTGGCTCTCAGCGATCAGCTGAAACAGCTGTCCGAACTGCATAGGGTGGCCGGATTGGCCATGAGGGATTTAATAATCCGTCTATGGCCGGCCAAAGCCGTACCCAGTAGCCACTTCGGGCTCGTGAAGCGGCTGGTCGATGACTGCCCTCGGCTTGACGCCATAAAGCGATCGGTCTGCATTGAAGGTGCGTGGATGGCCTTCGCCCGCGTCAAGGTGCAGTGGGCGAAGATGAACGCCGTCAAGCTGGCAACCGAGGGGCCGCCTGAGGGCAAAGAGCACCGCACGTTCGAGCGCTATTTTGATGACATCCTGGAAGGATCCCGCATTGTAGCGGGCTAGTTTGTGAAGGACATTATCTTTGAATGAATGTATTCGTGTTTATCCAATCTTGTTATTATGGAATAAAGCCTAAATGTAATATATTGCTTATTGTTTTTTAGAGTATTTCCTCCTGTGCGGCCATTTATTTAAATCCGAGGGTTGGCCAGTCGTCGGCTTCATCCCCCACGTACATAGTACGGGGGTGTTCAGATTAGAACCTAAACACACTTGACCCAAGAGCTTGGTCCTTGAAGGAGGTGTTTAGTGCATCGAACCAGGCAATCGGACTATGTGGCTTTATCACCCTCACTTAGCCATAGGAGTTTGACAAATAGGAGTATAGGCGCAACCCCTAGTTTGTTTCTCCGGACTAGGGGCTGTGAACACCTGATCGGGTGGAGGCCGATCCGTCGCGTAATGCGTAAAAAATCGCTAGAGATTTTACCCACTGAATAGCTGACCAACTCTCGCCGCATCATGACAGTCAGTTTTCGGCTTTCTCTACTGAGGTGTTTATCTGGATGAACCAGAAACACAATCGCAGTAGTTCTCCCTTTACTACCCTAGCCGATAAAACGGAATGTAAGGTAGCAAGCACAGGAGTCGGGCAACCCAACTATTGACCAAAGACATGATTCGGAGCCGATGCATATAATGCAATATTCGGGGCGCCGAATTGTACTGTAAAAAGTGTTTGGACTTGTTGCCAACATATGGAGCGTAAAGGAGCCCCTGGCAGGTTAAGTCATACCAAAATTTACGGGTGCAAAAAAGGTTTAAGTATAATAAAGGAGTAAGCCAGTGCCACTTATGTTGGGCCGTAAATTGTTTCCATTATAATTTGATTGATACGTCAAAGCGTATTTGTACAAATAGTGCGATAAGCAACATGGCTATTTAACATGCCGAGAACAAGGGGGAGCTACACGCGGGTCCTTCAAATAGGCAAAGTGATCGTCAAAAAGATCATCTAGATGTTTCTGCCATACGTCTATGCTGCTTGCCTCCTTGGTATGTTTATCCTTCGAAAGGATCGATGGTGAGGCCGTCGTGAGGGGCCTGTGGAAAAGAAACCTGAAAAAAGGATAAAAAGAAAAAGGGAAAGTGTGAGTGCCCGGATACGGTCGAGTCGTATTGTGGACCATGATTGAGTTATGCCTCCGTCTTTGCCCATGGTATTTTTAGTGCGTAGTTGTGTACGCGCGATACATACGCCGCAGTTCGGTCGGGACTGAGACGGAGGCCGAATTGCTAGCATAGCTGCTAACGTACCGGGCTGTAATGCTACGGAGTAATCGGGACTTGTTTAATAGTGTCCAGGGGCTTGGCCGCTGAATTAATGTTCTGCTTGATAAGGCTGCCATGTACTTCTGCTGCCAGGGCTGCGGTGTGCTCCTCGGTGCGGAGGAAGCGCTCCATGTTTCCCTTGACTATTATGACACCGCATGGCCCGGGCATCTTAAGTTTGAGATAGGCATAGTGTGGCACCGCTTTGAAGCGAACAAATGCGGTTCGTTCGAGCAGTGCGTGATAGCCACTGTGGAAGGGGACAATGTCGACGATCAAGTCTTCGCTTTGGAAGTTGTCCGGTGATCCGAAGACGACTTCCAATGCGATTGAGCCCGTGCAGCGGGCCTCTACACCTGGTATTACTCCTTTAAAGGTAGTTTTGGTGGGCTTGATCCATGACGGATCGATGCCCATCTTGCGGATTGTGTCCTGATAGAGCAGGTTAAGGCAACTGCCACCGTCCACGAGGACCCGCGTCAGGTGGAATCCATCAATGATTGGGTCGAGGACTAGTGCGGCTGAGCCACCGTGACGAATACTGGTCGGATGGTCCCTGCGATCAAAAGTGATCAGGCAAGATGACCATGGATTGAATTTTCGGGCGACTGGCTCTATCACATAGACGTCCCTGAGTGCGTGTTTGCGCTCCCTCTTGGGGATATGAGTGACGTATATCATGTTCACTGTCTTGACTTGGGGGGGGGGGATTTCTTTTGCCCCCCTGTGTTCAGTTGACGGGGATCCTCGTCATCACCTTCACTTGGCGACTGAGGGAGTCCTGGACAAAGGGGTCCTCGGGCGTCCGGCCTGTTATCCATGGGCCGGACTGATGGGATGTGAAGACATGAAGGCCAAAGACTGCATCGTGTTCTGATTGGACTCTACTTGTCGTGGAAGGCAAGCTTGGCGACCGAAGATTTCTTCTTATGTAACCGACTCCATGTAAACTCTAGATCCCCTCGGTGTCTATATAAACCGAAGGGGATAGTCTGGGAAGGACACCACATATACTCATTACCATACCCATATAGGATAGACTTCTAGGGTTTAGCCATTACGATCTCGTGGTAGATCAACTCTTGTAATACTCATATTCATCAAGATCAATGAAGCAGGAAGTAGGGTATTACCTCCATAGAGAGGGCCTGAACCTGGGTAAACATCGTGTCCCCCGTCTCCTGTTACCATTGATCCTAGACGCGCAATTCGGGACCCCCTACCCGAGATCCGCCGATTTTGACACCGACATTGGTGCTTTCATTGAGAGTTCCGTTGTGCCGTCGACAAAAGGTTCGATGGCCCCTTCAATCATCAATAATGATGATGTCCAAAGAGGAAGCTTCCTCCCCGGACAGATCTTCCTATTCGGCGGCTTCGTACTGCGGGCCAACTCGCTTGGCCATCTGGAGCAGATCAACAGCTATGCCCCTGGCCATCAGGTCAGATTTGGAAGCTTGAACTACGTCGTGGATATCCATAAAGACTTGACCTTCGAGGGATTTGAACCCATAGCGATCGCTCCCCCTCGTCCCGATGAACGTGACTTAAATCTGTCATCGGATCACACCTAGGAGATGGTCCCTGGGTTAGTATTGCAAGGAAGAGCACATGTGTATCCAAAATGACAATCATTAAACGTGATACCAATTGAAATTTGATATATTGAAATTGTCAAAGGATATGTTGAGTGAGTTCATCCTTCCTTGCATTCAACAACCATATAGTAGGAACTTGGTGTAGATATTGCTCAAGATGTGAGTGACTTGCAATCCTATGGATTTGAGTTCATCCAAGTACCTACAAAGGTTAAATAACATGCAAAGGTACAAGTATAGATCCAAGACATATGATCATCATAAGAGAGATATCAAGGATTAGTCATAAAAGGCTTATGCCTTGCATGTATCCAAAAGGAGCTTCTGCTCCAAGTTTGAGGCATCAGTGATATTCAATTCACCTCTCAAACAACAAAATATTTTCTCATCAAGCAGTTTAGTGAATATATCCGCCAATTGCTTATCGGTACGAACATGCTTAAGATTGATGTCTCCTTTAGCAACATGATCTCGAATGAAATGATGACGAACTTCAACATGCCTAGTCTGAGAATGTTGCACGGGATTGTGAGTAATCTTAATAGCACCTTTATTATCACGAAGCAATGAAACATGTTTCACATGTATCCCATAATCCTTAAGGGTTTGGGTCATCCAAAGTAATTGAGCACAACATGATCCGACGACAGTGTATTCCGCTTCGAAGGATACCGAGTTTTGTTTCTTGGAGGACAAAGACGCAAGGGATCTACCAAGAAATTGACAGGTACCCAAAGTGGACTTCCTATCAACCTTGTCATCGGCATAGTCCAAATCGGAGTAGCCAACAAGATCAAAAGATGACCTCTTAAGGTACCAAATGCCAAAGTTTGGTGTATGAATTAAGTATCTCACTATCCTTTTCACGGCCTTAAGATGACATTCTTTACGGATGCTTGATATCATGCACACATGCACACACTTAGCATAATATCCGGATGGGAGGCACATAGATATAATAATGAACCAATCATAGATCGGTAAACCTTTTGATCAACCGGTTTGCCATCCTTAGTCAAGTCAAGATGTCCACTAGTAGGCATGGGTGTTTTCCTACCTTTGCTTTCTTGCATGTTGGACTTCTTGAAAAGATCCTTCGTATACTTTGTTTGAGAAACAAAGGTACCTTCCTTGGTTTGCTTGATTTGTAAACCAAGGAAAAATTTGAGTTCACCCATCATAGACATCTCAAACTTCTCTGACATTAGCCTTCCAAACTTTTCACTAAAATGGGGGTTAGTATAACCAAATATGATATCATCCACATAAATTTGGCACACAAATAATTCACCATTAACCCTTTTAGTAAAAAGTGTAGAATCAATCTTCCCAATTTCAAAGCATTTTTCAATAAGGAACTTGGTCAAGCATTTATACCATGCTCTAGGAGCTTGTTTAAGACCATAAAGAGCATTGTGAAGTTTGTAGACATGTGTAACACCCACGATGTGGCTATATATCCCATGTGTCGATGCACGACTTAGAGGCATAACCGCATGGTGGTTTAGTCGCAAGTGAGGTAATCTTCACACAATCCCATGTACTGAATAAGAAAGGGATAAAGAGTTGGCTTACAATCGCCACTTCACACAAATAAAAAATTGAACATACATCATCCAGAGTACAATCAAAGGTCCGACTATGAAACCAAAATAAAGGAAGATAACCCCAAATGTTAGATCCCCAATCGTCCCAACTGGGCACCACTACTGATCAACCGGAAAAGACACATAACAACGACCAAGATCTTCATGGAGCTCTAAACCAGCAATCTCACACCCGCGAGATCAAGACTATTGAAGCTTATGGGTAGGATAAGGTAATGAGGTGGAGCTGCAGCAAGCGCTAAGCAAATATGGTGGCTAACATACGCAAATAAGAGTGAGAAGAGAAGCAACATAGCGGTCGAGAAGCTAGAAGTGATCAAGAAGTGATCCTGAAAATACTTACGTTCAAGCATAACACAAGATCGTGTTCACTTCCCGGACTCTGCCGAAAAGAGACCATCACGGCTACACATGTGGTTGATGCATTTTAATTAAATTAAGTGTCAAGTTCTCTACAACCGGACATTAACAAATTCCCATCTTCCACATAACCGCAGGCACGGCTTTCGAAAGTTTATACCCTACAGGGGTGTCCCAACTTAGCCCATCACAAGCTCACGATCCTCGGAGACAATCCTCCATCACGGGACACCTGATCAGACTCGGAATCCCGGTGCACAAGACATTTCGAAAATGGTAAAACTAAACCAGCAAGACCGCCCGACTGTGCCGACAAATCCCGATAGGAGCTGCACATATCTCGTTCTCAGGGCACACCGGATGGGATAAGCTACGAGTAAAACCAGCCCTCAAGTTTCCTCGAGGTGGCCCCGCAGGCTGCCTGTTTCGGACCAACACTTAGAGAAGCACGGGCCCGGGGGATTAAAATAAAGATGATCCTCGGGACCGCGACTCCCAAGGGAAAAGTAATAGGTTGTTAGGCAAATGTAAATCCAAGGTTGGGCCTTGCTGGAGGAGTTTTATTCAAAGCGAACTGTCAAGAGGGTCCCATACCCCTCATCGTGTTAGGGACGCAAAATCAAGGAACATAACACCGGTATGACGGAAACTAGGGCGGCAAGAGTGGAACAAAACACCAGGCATAAGGTCGAGCCTTCCACCCTTTACCAAGCATATAGATGCATTAATTAAATAAGAGATATTGTGATATCCCAACATATCCATGTTCCAATATGGAACAAACTTCAACTTCACCTACAACTAACAATGCTATAAGAGGGGCTGAGCAAAAGCGGTAACATAGCCAAACAACAGTTTGCTAGGAAGGTGGGTTAGAGGCTCGACATGGCAATATGGGAGACATGATAAACAAGTGGAAGGTAGCGCGACATAGCGGTAGAACGAACAACTAGCAAGCAAAGATAGAAGTTATTTCGAGGGTATGGTCATCTTGCCTGAAATCCCGCAAGGAAGAAGAACGTGTCCATGAAGTAGACAAACGGACGTAGTCGAACGGATCCTCACAAACGCAACGTTACCGAAACTAACAAGAAGAAGCAACACCGGAAAGAAGCAAACAACATGGTAAACAACCATCACATAAACATGGCATGATGCACAATCAAGTATGATGCATGTCCGGTTTAATGAGGCATGACATGGCAAAGTCCAACAAACAGTACTACAAATTAAGTGGAGCTCAATATGCAATGAGTTGCATATTGATGAAACACCACATGACTTATTTAGTTCTCTCTCGGTTATGATGAGGACATCAATACAATTGTTACACCCACAGCCCCTGCTGCTATACATACTGGACCAATTACTAGAGCTCGTGCACGCCAACTAAATTACCAGGTACTTTCGTTTCTTGGTAATGATTCTAATGTTCATGAGAATATGATGCTGCCTAAATTGGATACATTTGTTTTGCTTACAAATGAAGGGCCTAGCTTGGAGAAGGATGAACATTGGAGCAAGAACAAGCATGGAGATGATGGCATGCGCAAGGGGAACAAGAATGGAGTTACAAGTGATGATTTCAGGACTTTGAAGCCACCATAATGGGTGCATGAAGCCTTGGACGAAATATACAAGATGCCACTTCATAAATTTCGTCCCGAGGCTATTTTAGGTGCTGTGTCACCTTATTATTGGGCCAGGCCCATGTAATTTCGAAATACATAAGTATAGGCTATTTTTAGAGTCCGTATGTGTGGGGAAACAAGAGATAGGGTTGATTTCGGACCCCTCCACCAAGGGCCACGAAATTCCCCCCCTCTTCCTCCATATATACAGCCCTTAGGGCATCGTTTAGACTTTGGGTTTTGTTTAGATTAAAAGTTCGCCATAGCTGCAACTTCACGTACTTCGTTTGTGTTCAACGACCAGACAAAGGCGTCACAGAACCCCACCTTGATCAATAAAGCTTTCATCTTATATTCGCAATATCCAGATTGCAATCTCAGTTTCTTGCTTGTTCTTCGTTTGCTCGCAGGAAACAGACCCTCGTGGTCAGGTTGATCGTGCTCCGGCGTGGTCAATAACCTCTCGGAGTTGGTTTAGCGATTGCTAAGGCGCGACGTCCTCGCACGTTCGTAGTCGGATCGTCAAAGTCGACTTCCACCAAAGCGAAATCCACCATCTCATCGAAAGACGGGACACCTTAGCCTCTATCAATTTGTGTCCAACGACCAGACCAAGACCACTTTTCGGATCCCCACCATTAGCAATACTTCATACATATTCGCGATATTAAGATTGCTTGCAGGAATAGACCTTCGTGGTCAGGCTGACCGTGCTTCCGGCATCGTCAGTAACCTCAGGAGATTGGTTTAGCGATTGCTAAGGCGCAACGTCGTGCTCGTTTGTAGTCGGATCGTCAAAGTCGTCTCCACCAAATCGATAGTTATCATCTCATTGAAAGATCGGGACCCTCGCCTCTATCATACTAGGATGTGGTTGTAAAGTGCTCACAGTAAAGCAAATATCAATATCTTACAAGTTCTTACCATGCGGCAGGTGGTGATGAGGACATCAATACAATTGTTACACCCACAGCCCCTGCTGCTATACATACTGGACCAATTACTAGAGCTCGTGCACGCCAACTAAATTACCAGGTACTTTCGTTTCTTGGTAATGATTCTAATGTTCATGAGAATATGATGCTGCCTAAATTGGATACATTTGTTTTGCTTACAAATGAAGGGCCTAGCTTGGAGAAGGATGAACATTGGAGCAAGAACAAGCATGGAGATGATGGCATGCGCAAGGGAAACAAGAACGGAGTTACAAGTGATGATTTCAGGACTTTGAAGCCACCATAATGGGTGCATGAAGCCTTGGACGAAATATACAAGATGCCACTTCATAAATTTCGTCCCGAGGCTATTTTAGGTGCTGCGTCACCTTATTATTGGGCCAGGCCCATGTAATTTCGAAATACATAAGTATAGGCTATTTTTAGAGTCCGTATGTGTGGGGAAACAAGACATAGGGTTGATTTCGGACCCCTCCACCAAGGGCCACGAAATTCCCCCCTCTTCCTCCATATATACAGCCCTTAGGGCATCGTTTAGACTTTGGGTTTTGTTTAGATTAAAAGTTCGCCATAGCTGCAACTTCGCGTACTTCGTTTGTGTTCAACGACCAGACAAAGGCGTCACAGAACCCCACCTTGATCAATAAAGCTTTCATCTTATATTCACAATATCCAGATTGCAATCTCAGTTTCTTGCTTGTTCTTCGTTTGCTCGCAGGAAACAGACCCTCGTGGTCAGGTTGATCGTGCTCCGGCGTGGTCAATAACCTCTCGGAGTTGGTTTAGCGATTGCTAAGGCGCGACGTCCTCGCACGTTCGTAGTCGGATCGTCAAAGTCGACTTCCAACAAAGCGATATCCATCATCTCATCGAAAGATGATGAGGACATCAATACAATTGTTACACCCATAGCCCCTGCTGCTATACATACTGGACCAATTACTAGAGCTCGTGCACGCCAACTAAATTACCAGGTACTTTCGTTTCTTGGTAATGATTCTAATGTTCATGAGAATATGATGCTGCCTAAATTGGATACATTTGTTTTGCTTACAAATGAAGGGCCTAGCTTGGAGAAGGATGAACATTGGAGCAAGAACAAGCATGGAGATGATGGCATGCGCAAGGGGAACAAGAACGGAGTTACAAGTGATGATTTCAGGACTTTGAAGCCACCATAATGGGTGCATGAAGCCTTGGACGAAATATACAAGATGCCACTTCATAAATTTCGTCCCGAGGCTATTTTAGGTGCTGCGTCACCTTATTATTGGGCCAGGCCCATGTAATTTCGAAATACATAAGTATAGGCTATTTTTAGAGTCCGTATGTGTGGGAAAACAAGAGATAGGGTTGATTTCGGATTCCTCCACCAAGGGCCACGAAATTCCCCCCCTCTTCCTCCATATATACAGCCCTTAGGGCATCGTTTAGACTTTGGGTTTTGTTTAGATTAAAAGTTCGCCATAGCTGCAACTTCGCGTACTTCGTTTGTGTTCAACGACCAGACAAAGGCGTCACAGAACCCCACCTTGATCAATAAAGCTTTCATCTTATATTCGCAATATCCAGATTGCAATCTTAGTTTCTTGCTTGTTCTTCGTTTGCTCGCAGGAAACAGACCCTCGTGGTCAGGTTGATCGTGCTCCGGCGTGGTCAATAACCTCTCGGAGTTGGTTTAGCGATTGCTAAGGCGCGACGTCCTCGCACGTTCGTAGTCGGATCGTCAAAGTCGACTTCCACCAAAGCGAAATCCACCATCTCATCGAAAGACGGGACACCTTTGCCTCTATCAAGTGGTATCAGAGCGATAAGCGGTGGTGCTAGATGGCAGGGGTGATGATGAGTATGCGGGCGATTATGAGGATGAGGTTGATCAAAATCAGATCTACGAGCAGCCACCAGCACCACCACCAGCAGGTCGACCTCAGGTATATATTCGTAATGGTAGGCCTGCACCACCACCTCAGGTACGAGATGATGTCCATATTCCTAAACTGAAATTGAATATTCCACCATTTGAGGGTAGATATGTTCCTGATATATATCTTACTTGGGAGTTAGAAACTGAACAACGATTTACATGTTTACAATATCCTGAGGAGAGACGAGTTGCTGCTGCTGTTTGTGCTTTCACTAGTTTTGCATGTGTATGGTGGTCTGAACATTGTAGATTATATCCTATTCCAACTACTTGGGCTGCTTTGAAAACTGCTATGCGTACGCGTTGGGTTCCACCATATTATCAACGTGAATTGCTTCAAAAATTGCAGCGTTTAAGACAAGGGAAAAATTCTGTAGAAGAATATTATCAGGAATTACAAACTGGCATGATTAGATGTGGTATTGTTGAGGAGAATGAAGCTATGCTTGCACGTTTTCTAGGTGGATTAAATAGAGAGATTCAGACCATTCTAGACTGATGAGGACATCAATACAATTGTTACACCCACAGCCCCTGCTGCTATACATACTGGACCAATTACTAGAGCTCGTGCACGCCAACTAAATTACCAGGTACTTTCGTTTCATGGTAATGATTCTAATGTTCATGAGAATATGATGCTGCCTAAATTGGATACATTTGTTTTGCTTACAAATGAAGGGCCTAGCTTGGAGAAGGATGAACATTGGAGCAAGAACAAGCATGGAGATGATGGCATGCGCAAGGGAAACAAGAACGGAGTTACAAGTGATGATTTCAGGACTTTGAAGCCACCATAATGGGTGCATGAAGCCTTGGACGAAATATACAAGATGCCACTTCATAAATTTCGTCCCGAGGCTATTTTAGGTGCTGCGTCACCTTATTATTGGGCCAGGCCCATGTAATTTCGAAATACATAAGTATAGGCTATTTTTAGAGTCCGTATGTGTGGGGAAACAAGACATAGGGTTGATTTCGGACCCCTCCACCAAGGGCCACGAAATTCCCCCCTCTTCCTCCATATATACAGCCCTTAGGGCATCGTTTAGACTTTGGGTTTTGTTTAGATTAAAAGTTCGCCATAGCTGCAACTTCGCGTACTTCGTTTGTGTTCAACGACCAGACAAAGGCGTCACAGAACCCCACCTTGATCAATAAAGCTTTCATCTTATATTCGCAATATCCAGATTGCAATCTCAGTTTCTTGCTTGTTCTTCGTTTGGTCGCAGGAAACAGACCCTCGTGGTCAGGTTGATCGTGCTCCGGCGTGGTCAATAACCTCTCGGAGTTGGTTTAGCGATTGCTAAGGCGCGACGTCCTCGCACGTTCGTAGTCGGATCGTCAAAGTCGACTTCCACCAAAGCGAAATCCACCATCTCATCGAAAGACGGGACACCTTTGCCTCTATCATAGAATGCAATGAACGATTATAAGCAAATTCAATATGAGGCAAGCATTCCTCCCACATTTTCTTATTATTCTTCAAAACAGCCCTAAGCATAGTAGACAACGTTCTATTGACTACTTCAGTTTGTCCATCAGTTTGGGGGTGACAAGTAGTACTAAAAAGCAGTTTAGTCCCCAACTTAGCCCATAAACATCTCCAAAAGTGGCTAAGAAATTTAGTATCACGATCTGAAACAATAGTATTTGGCACACCATGCAAGCGAATAATTTCACGAAAGAACAAATCAGCAACATTAACAGCATCATCGCTTTTATGACATGGTATAAAGTGTGCCATTTTCGAGAATCTATCCACGATAACAAATATGCTATCCCTCCCTTTCTTTGTTCGAGGTAAACCTAAAACAAAGTCCATAGATATATCCTCCCAAGGAACACTAGGTACAGGCAAAGGCATATATAAACCATGAGGATTGAGTCGTGACTTAGCTTTTTGACATGTAGTGCAGCGAGCAATAAAACGCTCAACATCCCGTCTCATTTTTGGCCAAAAGAAATGTGTAGCAAGTACGTCCTCCGTCTTCTTCACGCCAAAGTGTCCCATTAATCCTCCTCCATGCGCCTCCTGCAACAACAAAAGACGAATGGAGCTAGCTGGAATGCATAGCTTGTTAGCACGAAACACAAATCCATCGTTAACGACAAACTTGTTCCACATTCTTCCTTGTTTACAATTCTGCATTACATCTTTAAAATCAGCATCATGCACATATTGATCTTTGATGGTCTCCAAACCAAATATTTTGAAGTCAAGTTGTGAAAGCATAGTATAGCGACGAGACAATGCATCAGCAATAACATTTTCTTTTCCCTTCTTGTGTTTAATGACATAAGGGAAAGTCTCAATGAATTCAACCCATTTAGCATGTCTACGATTCAGTTTAGCTTGACTTTTAATATGTTTCAAAGATTCATGATCAGAATGTATAACAAATTCTTTGGGCCATAAATAATGTTGCCATGTTTCTAAAGTCCGAACAAGAGCATATAATTCTTTATCATAAGTAGAATAATTCAGACTAGGCCCACTCAATTTTTCAGAAAAGTATGCAACAGGTTTGACATCTTGTAATAACACACCTCCTAATCCAATTCCACTAGCATCACATTCAAGCTCAAAAGTCTTATTAAAATCAGGAAGTTGGAGTAAAGGAGCATGTGTCAACTTATCTTTCAATACCGTGAAGGCTTCTTCCTGTGCGGTACCCCAAACAAAAGGCACACCCTTCTTTGTAAGCTCGTTGAGAGGTGCAGCAATGGTGCTGAAATCTCTCACAAAACGCCTATAGAATCCAGCGAGGCCAAGAAAACTCCTCACTTGTGTGACCGTTTTGGGCTGCGGCCAACTCTCAGTAGCTTCAATCTTGGCTTTGTCAACTTCAATTCCCTGTGGAGTAACAACATAGCCAAGAAAAGATACTCGGTCGGTGCAAAAGGTGCACTTCCCAAGGTTACCAAACAAACGTGCATCACGTAGAGCAATAAAAACAGCACGTAAATGTTCCAAATGTTCTTCCAAAGATCTGCTATAAATCAGTATATCATCAAAATAGACTACCACAAATCGTCCAATGAAAGCACGTAAAACTTCGTTCATTAGTCTCATGAAAGTACTAGGCGCATTAGTTAACCCAAAAGGCATGACTAACCACTCATATAATCCAAACTTAGTTTTAAATGCTGTTTTCCATTCATCTCCCTATTTCATACGAATTTGATGGTATCCACTACGCAAATCAACTTTGGAGAATATTGTAGAGCCACTCAATTCATCAAGCATATCATCTAGCCTAGGAATAGGATGACGATAACGAATAGTAATATTATTAATGCCTCTACAATCAACACACATACGTGATGTACCATCCTTTTTCGGCACTAGAATAATAGGAACAGCACAAGGACTAAGGGATTCGCGTATATAACCTTTGTCGAGAAGCTCTTGTACTTGACGCATAATCTCCTTCGTCTCCTCTGGATTGGTACGGTATGGTGCACGGTTTGGCAGTGAAGCACCGGGAATTAAGTCAATCTGATGCTCAATCCCTCGAATAGGCGGTAATCCCGGTGGCACGTCTTGTGGAAAAACGTCAGCGAACTCCTGCAAAATGTTAGTGACAGCAGGAGGCAAAGAGGAAGGCACGTCCTCGAATGAAAATAATGCCTCGCGACGTGGAGGTAGTCGTTGTTGTTGTTGTTGGAGAGGTGCGTTAGCTGCAGCGGGTGGTGGTGGTGGAAGACGCGCGAGCAATTCATTAAACTTGTTATCGAGCTTTGTTTCGAACGTCTTCTCAAAGCCAGTGATCTTCTCCATGGCCTCTTCAAAATTGTTCAGCACATCTTGCACCTGTTCAGTCATCATTTGCTGAAACTTATCATGAAGCTCCTTGTTCGATAAATTCTCCCAGTCAATCTCGTCGGCTTGTGATCCTGGCATGGTTAGCAGCAATAGAAACACACAAGAATATGATCCTACAGACTACGAACAAGTGGTGGTGGTGGGTGTCACAAATCCGTCAAGCAAATCTCAAATTCTTACCAGTTCTTACCCAGCAGCAGGCGGTGATCGGCAACCGTTGTAGTCAAAAACTCTCAAAGCTTGGATAGAGCGATTACCAGGGAGAGTCAAACGCACGACGTAGATGTATGTGGAGCTGGGAAGGCTTATAATATGGTAGCAAAAAGGGTCAGCAATAATCAATTCAGAGATGCAAAGTTGAATAAACGCTCAACGATGGTACTGTGCTGGTCCTAGGCTAGACTGTGCTAGAAAAAGGATGATACATCACGTATGTGTGTTGATTGTAGAGGCATTAATAATATTACTATTCGTTATCGTCATCCTATTCCTAGGCTAGATGATATGCTTGATGAATTGAGTGGCTCTACAATATTCTCCAAAGTTGATTTGCGTAGTGGATACCATCAAATTCGTATGAAATTGGGAGATGAATGGAAAACAGCATTTAAAACTAAGTTTGGATTATATGAGTGGTTAGTCATGCCTTTTGGGTTAACTAATGCGCCTAGTACTTTCATGAGACTAATGAACGAAGTTTTACGTGCTTTCATTGGACGATTTGTGGTAGTCTATTTTGATGATATACTGATTTATAGCAGATCTTTGGAAGAACATTTGGAACATTTACGTGCTGTTTTTATTGCTCTACGTGATGCACGTTTGTTTGGTAACCTTGGGAAGTGCACCTTTTGCACCGACCGAGTATCTTTTCTTGGCTATGTTGTTACTCCACAGGGAATTGAAGTTGACAAAGCCAAGATTGAAGCTACTGAGAGTTGGCCGCAGCCCAAAACGGTCACACAAGTGAGGAGTTTTCTTGGCCTCGCTGGATTCTATAGGCGTTTTGTGAGAGATTTCAGCACCATTGCTGCACCTCTCAACGAGCTTACAAAGAAGGGTGTGCCTTTTGTTTGGGGTACCGCACAGGAAGAAGCCTTCACGGTATTGAAAGATAAGTTGACACATGCTCCTTTACTCCAACTTCCTGATTTTAATAAGACTTTTGAGCTTGAATGTGATGCTAGTGGAATTGGATTAGGAGGTGTGTTATTACAAGATGTCAAACCTGTTGCATACTTTTCTGAAAAATTGAGTGGGCCTAGTCTGAATTATTCTACTTATGATAAAGAATTATATGCTCTTGTTCGGACTTTAGAAACATGGCAACATTATTTATGGCCCAAAGAATTTGTTATACATTCTGATCATGAATCTTTGAAACATATTAAAAGTCAAGCTAAACTGAATCGTAGACATGCTAAATGGGTTGAATTCATTGAGACTTTCCCTTATGTCATTAAACACAAGAAGGGAAAAGAAAATGTTATTGCTGATGCATTGTCTCGTCGCTATACTATGCTTTCACAACTTGACTTCAAAATATTTGGTTTGGAGACCATCAAAGATCAATATGTGCATGATGATGATTTTAAAGATGTAATGCAGAATTGTAAAGAAGGAAGAATGTGGAACAAGTTTGTCGTTAACGATGGATTTGTGTTTCGTGCTAACAAGCTATGCATTCCAGCTAGCTCCGTTCGTCTTTTGTTGTTGCAGGAGGCGCATGGAGGAGGATTAATGGGACACTTTGGCGTGAAGAAGACGGAGGACGTACTTGCTACACATTTCTTTTGGCCAAAGATGAGACGGGATGTTGAGCGTTTTATTGCTCGCTGCACTACATGTCAAAAAGCTAAGTCACGCCTCAATCCTCATGGTTTATATATGCCTTTGCCTGTACCTAGTGTTCCTTGGGAGGATATATCTATGGACTTTGTTTTAGGTTTACCTCGAACAAAGAAGGGGAGGGATAGCATATTTGTTGTCGTGGATAGATTCTCGAAAATGGCACACTTTATACCATGTCATAAAAGTGATGATGCTGTTAATGTTGCTGATTTGTTCTTTCGTGAAATTATTCGCTTGCATGGTGTGCCAAATACTATTGTTTCAGATCGTGATACTAAATTTCTTAGCCACTTTTGGAGATGTTTATGGGCTAAGTTGGGGACTAAACTGCTTTTCAGTACTACTTGTCACCCCCAAACTGATGGACAAACTGAAGTAGTCAATAGAACGTTGTCTACTATGCTTAGGGCTGTTTTGAAGAATAATAAGAAAATGTGGGAGGAATGCTTGCCTCATATTGAATTTGCTTATAATCGTTCATTGCATTCTACTACTAAGATGTGCCCTTTTGAAGTTGTGTATGGTTTCCTACCTCGTGCACCTATTGATTTGTTGCCTCTTCCATCTTCGGAGAAGGTTAATTTTGATGCTAACCAACGTGCTGAATTGATTTTAAAAATGCATGAGTTAACTAAGGAAAACATTGAGCGTATGAATGCTAAATATAAACTTGCTGGAGATAAGGGTAGAAAACATGTTGTGTTTGCACCTGGAGATCTTGTTTGGTTACATTTGCGTAAGGATAGATTTCCTGATTTGCGCAAATCAAAGCTAATGCCACGTGATGATGGTCCCTTTAAGGTGTTAGAGAAAATAAATGATAATGCATATAAACTTGAGCTGCCTGGAGATTTTGGGGTTAGTCCCACTTTTAACATTGCAGATTTGAAGCCTTATTTGGGTGAGGAAGATGAACTTCCGTCGAGGACGACTTCATTTCAAGAAGGGGAGGATGATGAGGACATCAATACAATTGTTACACCCACAGCCCCTGCTGCTATACATACTGGACCAATTACTAGAGCTCGTGCACGCCAACTAAATTACCAGGTACTTTCGTTTCTAGGTAATGATTCTAATGTTCATGAGAATATGATGCTGCCTAAATTGGATACATTTGTTTTGCTTACAAATGAAGGGCCTAACTTGGAGAAGGATGAACATTGGAGCAAGAACAAGCATGGAGATGATGGCATGCGCACGGGGAACAAGAACGGAGTTACAAGTGATGATTTCAGGACTTTGAAGCCACCATAATGGGTGCATGAAGCCTTGGACGAAATATACAAGATGCCACTTCATAAATTTCGTCCCGAGGCTATTTTAGGTGCTGCGTCACCTTATTATTGGGCCAGGCCCATGTAATTTCGAAATACATAAGTATAGGCTATTTTTAGAGTCCGTATGTGTGGGGAAACAAGACATAGGGTTGATTTCGGACCCCTCCACCAAGGGCCACGAAATTCCCCCCTCTTCCTCCATATATACAGCCCTTAGGGCATCGTTTAGACTTTGGGTTTTGTTTAGATTAAAAGTTCGCCATAGCTGCAACTTCGCGTACTTCGTTTGTGTTCAACGACCAGACAAAGGCGTCACAGAACCCCACCTTGATCAATAAAGCTTTCATCTTATATTCGCAATATCCAGATTGCAATCTTAGTTTCTTGCTTGTTCTTCGTTTGCTCACAGGAAACAGACCCTCGTGGTCAGGTTGATCGTGCTCCGGCGTGGTCAATAACCTCTCGGAGTTGGTTTAGCGATTGCTAAGGCGCGACGTCCTCGCACGTTCGTAGTCGGATCGTCAAAGTCGACTTCCACCAAAGCGAAATCCACCATCTCATCGAAAGACGGGACACCTTTGCCTCTATCAGGTTATGTACCCAACAATATTAAATGTTGTTAAACATGGCAAGAGGGTGAACATACATGAACTACCTATCTAGGCAAGTTCAAATGAGGCCGGAAACAACAAGCAACAATTCCGGAAAATCCCCATGAGCATATTTCAAATTTGGTAATGTTCTGCCCCATAGACAATTTTAGAGTTGTTAAACATGCAAAGTAAGTACACCATGATAATCTATGCATTTTTCTACCCCATTTACATATATAATTTATTTAAAACCAAGTATAGTTAATTAGTTATGAAATAAAGCATTTTAACATGGCATTATGCAAAATAAACACAAAGATCATTTTAAACATTTTAAACATGCATGAAAGCAGCATATTATGAAACTAGACGAAAATGTAAGCATTTTACATATATAATGTTTTTACATGTGATGCATGGTTGGTGAGTTAGGATATGCATGAAGCTTAGGGGGTTTTCTGCAAAACTGGTAAACTCTGGAATAATTGCTAAAATCGCAGAGCCGAAATAATATGACATGGGCCGAATCTGGTGGAACTGGGCTGCTCACATCGGGCCTCAGGGAGATGGCAGATCTAGGCCTCGGCCTGGTTTGGTGGAGAGGGAGGCCGACAGGGGCACGCTGGGCCGACCTGCTTGTGGCCCACTCGGTCGCTGGAGCTCGGGAGGTTGGGCAGGCGCTGCGAGCGGGCTCAGTGTGCGGCATCTCGCCGGGAAGCAGAGCGGCAGCGCGAGTGCAGGACTGGCCGGTGACGAGTAGGCGATGCAGGACGAACACAGGAGAAGCAGATCCGCCCGGAATGCTCCAGATCTTGGCGACGGCGGAGGCAGGACGGTGGCTGCTGCTGCGGTGGTGCTCCCATGGATGTCCTGCAGAACGGGAGGGAGAGAGAGGGAACGTGAGAGGGAAGACGAGGGAGAACAAGAAGGAGGAGGAGAGGAACAGGGCAGGTGGGGTCCAACCTGGGTGGTCTCCGGTGGTGGCTCCGGCAAGGCCGCCGGTGAGTACGGGGTCAGGCGACGCCAGGAGCTCGATCGAGAGCTCCTCTCCTCGATCTCGCTTGGGTTGTAACATCCCAAAGTTCTAAATTTTGGAATGTTATATTAAATAAATATTTATGATTGTTTGTTTGATTATTGTGTGACTGATTGTGTGAAATTTAGTGGCATTTTGAAATTTCAGAGGCATTTGAATTTTATTTGAATTTGGATTCAACTTGGCCTTCGAAATTTATTCCGTATACCCCTGACAAATACTTGTTTAAACGTATGAGAGAAGCTAACATGACACTCCAAAAATTCAGGAGAAATTAATGCCAAAAGTTTTTGAATTTAAATTGGAGTTTATTTGGAATTAAAAAAAATGTTTTTCCTTAAGTTTGGATTTTGCCTCTGCAAAAATGTACACGGTGTAGGATTTATTTTTCTGAGTTTTTAGTATATATGTCCTATACAAATGTATTTTTGTTTTCTCTCTGTATATATATATATATATCTTTCTTTTGACTTTATTTCAAAAAAAATGCCTCAGCCGGGCGCCAGGCCAGCGAGGCCCAGCCACAGGCCAGGTGAGGCCAGCGCTAACAAGGCCGAGCCCCAGGCCAACCGCCCCAGCACCCCCACGTGCAAAAAAAGAAGGAAAAAGGAGATCGAGCGCCCCACGCCCTCTCCCCTCGTTCGCTCTCCCCTCCCTCACGTAACCCTCCCCCCCTCGTTGACTTCCCACCTGGCGCATGGGCCCCACCTCTTCTTTCTTTTTCTCCACGAAGAACAGAACTCCACGCGTTCACGCTCCCGCCGCCGCCGCCACGTCCGATCCTCTTGGAAACCCTACCCCGAGTCCATCCCTTCCCCAAGCCTCATGTCCTATAAATACCCGAGGCTGTCCTCTCCCATTTCCCTTTGAAAACCCTCGCCAAAACCCACCGTGTCACGCGACCTCATCGTTTGGATCTCGCCGGAGTTCACGCGGTTCACCGGTCGTTTCCGACGCTTGTAAGTATCCTCGAAACCTTTCCTTCCATAGCCAACTATCCCTCGTTGTTGCGAATCTGTTTGACATGTTTCGGATGTCTAGGAAACACCGGAGCCACCGCCTCGAGCTTGCAACGCTGCCGGAGTTCATCCAGAGCACGAGAGTTTACGGCGACGCCCGCTCGACCCCGACGTCCCTTCGCCTCACCATCCACAGAAAATCGGACGCCCTCGACCTTCGGCATCGCCTGGACATCCTCGCCAACGCCGCCGACAACCGGAGCCTCGCCACCCACCGGCCTCTTCTTCCCTGCCACACACGTTGTTCTTCTCTTTTTTTTTTTGACAGCTCACACACGTTGTTCTTCTCTGTAAGCACGAGCGCATCTCCTCTGTTCGTTTTTTTTTCTTCTTTAGATTGAACCGTTAAGTTAGATTAGATCGGTTTAGTAGAACTTCGGTATACTTCGGTTAAGTTACGGTTTAGTCTAGACCGGACCGATCGGTTTTTTTAGTTATTCGCACACGCAGGCTTCTGTTAAGTTGAGCCTGAGCGCTGTATAACATCAGATCGCACAACCCTTAGGCCCAAGAGCGCCTATTTTTGTTTTTTTTATGTAATTTCGTTTCTGTTTTTAAAACAGAATAGTTTCAATATTAGATATTCTATATCTTTTATGTTTTATATCCAAATTGAGTGATTCTTCTTGCATTGTGTCACAAATTTGTTGAAGTTTCTGTTTGTGTACTTAGTTTTCAAATTTGAGTAGTGTAAAGTTGAGTTTGATGAAATTTGTTCAAATCACTATTTTGGTCGTATCTTGAGTTTTATTAAATATTTTTGATTGATTCTTTTTGCTACTGTTTTGTTATTGTTTGGTTTATCTAGTAGAATATAGTTATTTATTTTAATTTATTTTTAAATTAGATTTTTAGGCAAAACAGTACTGTTTTAGTTCTACTTTTGTTTTAACCTTTTCTTTATAGTTTTAATTGTTTTTAAATTATTTCTTTTTGTCACTTTTGACAAATTTAGTTTGTTTCTGTTATTTAACTGTAGACAATTTTATTCTTATTTTTTTAAAAAAAAATTGTTAGTTTTGTATTTAAACTTGTATAGGTCATAGTTAGAGTTTTATAAAAGCTTTTTATTTGTTTCTTTTTGCAAATAAAGTTTTATGAAAAATACTTTTTGTTAACTTAGTTGTTTTACTTTTTATTTTTAGTTAATTTATTAGTTTAGTATTTTCTTTGTTAGGTTTTGCTTAGGACAAAACTATTTTTGTAGTTAAGGCAAAAGGTTTTCCTAGTAGGTTCTTTATAGTTTTCCGCTATTAGTTCTTTCGATGTGCTATTTGTTTTGTGTTGGGTTTTCTTATTGGGTTTTCTTTTGATTGTTAGATTTGCTTGCTAGAATGCTTATGTGAATGTCATGTTTGTTATTATAGATTTCATCGGAGAGTTGCGAATAGTCCTATCAAGTTAGTTTCGAGAGCGTTGTTATCTTCATCAACCTACCAGGCAAGTTCACTTTGACCATGTTTTTCATACCTATGTTTTATTTGCATGTAGTAGCACCTTTTCAATAATCCCGCCAGTAGTGATATTGATATCTTGTAGTTGAGTAGAATGCATGAGGTAGGAACCCATCTCCCTGTTATCAAGCCCGGGACGTTATATAGTTTTAATGCTACGCTATAGTAGACGGGGTTTGGTATGAGTGCATGGGAATGGTGTGAGAATGAAGGACTTTACGTCAAAGACGACAACTTCATGATGGCATCTGCAAGGACTGCATCTTCAGGACTCCTCAAGATTTCGAGACTCGAGACAAGAATTCAATACACACTACTGGGTGAAGGACGGTTGACGGACACCCTGGAGAAACCAGTGGTTGGCTGGGATGCATGGAGAAGCGCCATGACATCTTGCGGAAAGCTTCACCCAGACTCAAAGAGACGAAGAATACTTCATGCCCGGAAGCTTATCTGTGCAACCGCAAGTCACTATGGGCTCTGGCTTGGTTGACCTTAGTTGGGACTCTGGCTGGGACGGTGCTAGCAGATGTAGAACTATGGTAGGAATGAATGAGCACCGGACAGTGGTCAGAGGAACTCTTCGGAAGACCATGTTTCGGTCATCTTGTTCTCAAACACCCTGAAGTGCGAGAATGTAATGAGAGGGATCGAATCTTGCGGGTAAAGTGTACAAACCTCTGCAGAGGGTTAAAAACCTAATCGATTAGCCGTGACCCCGGTTACGGACAATTTGAGCCTCTGGACTTGGATCTATCTCAGAACTCTCAACACCGGACTGATAATTTAATTGTGGGCAACTTATGATGATTTGGGCTATGAGACATCGGTTGGCAGAACCATGTCATGACAGAAAACTCCATAGTACAGACTCCTGATATTCCTTTGTTGTAGGGAAAATAAAACCAGCTTTTATGCAAACAAAACTCAGATACAGAGCCACAAAGCCATATTGCATATAGTATAGTTTATCATTTGTTTTCTCTTATTGTGATCTTGCCGGTACATTCAATGTACTAACCTACACGGCTGCAACGTATCATGTTGCAGATATTTCTTCGACGAGTAAGAGTTACGATACAGGGTTACGGTCTACACTCAACTTGCCGATGGCGTTGATGGGACTCCACACCCGATTGTTTGTTTCCGCTGAGACATATGAGGTATATATATCAGTTTTACGTTATTTATACATGTGATTGCACTTTGATATATACATTGATGTACTGTGTGTGCCAGCTGCCAGCATACCGATCCAGGGATGGCACAGATACACAGAGGCTTGACCGTCTGAGGTCGGGTCGCTACATGGGTAGGAGGAGGACGAATGGTGGCGGCGCGGCACGGGCGCCTTGGGCCCAGATCAGCCCAGGGCGGGCCACAGATGGGCTTCCAGGGCCCCGGCGAAGTGGGGGAGCTGGGGCGCGATGTGGCTTGCGCCGATTGGTTCGAAGGCGATTGAGAGGTGAGGTGGCGCGATGTGGTTGGCTGCGGGGGTGCTGGCGGTGGTGCCAAGTGGCGGAGGTGGGTTCGCCGGCGCGGATTTGGAGGAGGGAAGCGGCGGCTGGCTACGGAAAACAAGGAAGGGTTAGGTAGGTGGCCAAAATGGCACGGGGGGACGTTTATTTATAGCAAGGGGGCTAGGGTTAGGGGGTTTAGAGGGGTTTGAGGACGTCACGGAGCCCTCCGATCGCGATCGAACGGTTTCGAATGCGAGGAGGAGTTAGGTGGGCTGTGCTAGAGAGAGATGGGCTGAGAAGAAAGGAGAGAGAGAGGCCCGGCAGCAGTTTCGGAGACCGAGAACGTCCGACGTTTGACCGACTATATTGTCGCCATAGTTATCCGTTGGGGCATCAAACGAACTCTGAATGCGATGAAATTTGACACGCGTTCTATCTACACTATAATAAGACCGCACACCAACTTTTATCCCATTCCGAGAACATTTTCTGGCCACTTATAAAATAATATTTTGGAGGTGTCACGGGCGCGTGCAAGTGTGTTTGGGCTCAGAACGGACAACTGAAGGAACGGGGAGAAACCGGACGGATGCAAGTTTTGAAAACATGATGATGCAATGCACATGATGACATCGCAAGATGCAACACGCAAGCAAAAGACATGGCAATGACAGCGAATAATTGGAAGACACCTGGCGCATCAGTCTCGGGGTGTTACAACACTCCACCACTACAAGAGGATCTCATCCCGAGATCTCGGATGGCACCGGAGAGAAACAGAAGAGGAAGAGAAGAGGTAAAACTAAGTTGCTTCTTGGACAAACGAGTGAAACCACGAACCTTGAGATGTTGACAAATTGAAAGAAAGAATACAACGAAGATGAACAAAGTTGAAAACACTCCATTTGAAAAAAGGAACAAGGAACATTACTAGAATCTTGTAGGTTGAAAGTCATGAAACAAGAGCTCATGGATGTCGAAAGAATTTAAAAACCACTCTGGTTAAAACAAGATGGAGAAGGAATAGGAACAAAATAATTCGGACATCACTCCGACTGAAAATGGAAGGAATTAGAATCATGGGAAGATTGGATGATACTTGACAAAATCGACAACACACTACCTCCAAAGCAATAAAAGAATGGCACAAGGGGTAAGAAAGATTTCAGACAACACTCTGATTGAGAAGGGAGGCAAAACTTGATAAGATGATAGAACTTGAATGGAGGACACGACACTGCGGTTAACTGGGCAAGCAAGAAAATAACATGATCTTGACAAAACAAGGTGACTGGTGAAGAGAGCAACATCACAATGACTCCGGAACAAAAGAATAGAAGCTAGATCGTTAGGAAGAAAGAAAGTAGAAGAAAATGGTAACTTCTACCACCAATGAATTTGAAAGCATCCTTAGAAAGAAGGATTGAATGGAGTTATTGAAAATTAAACAACAAAAGAATAAGGTTGTTGTGGGCTTATGGAAAACATCTCAAAACTGAGGTGAAATTCTGCCACTTACGAAATCAATTGCTTGCTTCAGAGCAACGAAGAGATGAAAACTCCTTTCATCACGAGAATAGGAGGAAACTTGGATTATTGATAAGCACCACAATAGCAACATTCCTTAGGGAAGGCTTTAGGTGAAATATAACCCAAGATTACTCCAACAAAGAGATTGATGGATTGAGAAGTGATCATGCTCGAAGAAATTGATGGGTTTAACTATCTCATACTTGACAACTGTTGAATCATGACACACGAAGGGAAATTGTCAAGAGTGACATAACACCACCTCAAAATATAAGATAGGAAGAACTGCACTTTGGAATGCAAGATGAAGAAGGCTTGAACTCCTCAAAACAAAACATGTGTTGAGCTCCATGTTTATTTGAGAGTATAGCTTGGCAGACCTTAGCTTCGAGAGAAATCTTGAAGAACAATTGAAGAATGAAAGGAATCCTTGACGAACAACCATGTAGAGCCTCCATGAAGAACTCCGGTAATAAAAGGATGATAGAAAGAAAGAGAGGTTGAAAACACAAGGTGAAGCCTTGCAATGATTTAGATGGATCTTCGGGACGAAATAATTGAGAGAGCTTTGAACTTCGAAAAGAAAAGATGAAGCATCTCAAACCGAGAATGTGATATGATGAACAACTCCGGAAAGAAGAAATTAATCACTTGGATGAAACAAGAATAAGAATTAAGTTATGCTTATCCTTCATCAATTTAAGTTGATGACAAGCAGTGGATTTGGCATACTACTTATTGTCGTAGAAAGGATTAAGATAGATATAGCGGAAACTTGAGAAAAGACTTCAATGAACCACCGTTAGGATTTGAAAGAACGAATGAATTGATATGATAACCAAGGAATATAACTCTTGAATGAACCACCGTAAGAATTGAAAATGAACGGAGATACATGAGAGAATTTAGATACAAGTGAATGAAGAGATCCTGAGTTGATTAGATCATACTTGAATGATGCACCGGTATGATTTGGAGAACGAGAGCTGAAAAGCTGAGAATGAAAAATTCTAAGATGATGGGCTCTGGAGAATCAGACTGAAAAGACTCCTAAATTGCTCCGGATGGGTGAAAAGAATTCTCACAATTGAAAACAATTATGAGAGGATGGCATAACGCTAGAACCATGAATCTTCGAGAGAACGGACCAAGATTTAGAGGAAACACTTCTTCAGGCTTCAAATGCAAAGAATGACCATGAGAAACACCACCACAAATTGTTGAGACACTCCGGAATAATGAAGAATATAAAGATCTAATCAACAATGAAAAGAATTTGAAAGATCTTCGAAAAAGACATATGACTGATGATAATTCATTCTTACATCAACTTTGAAAGAATTTGAGAAGCTCTGGGAAAAATAGAAGACTCAGGTAAGATCCTGGGAAAAGACCTGTGGCTTAGGGCCCACTCAAAAGAAACACCGTTAAATGATTTAAAAGATAGATTGCGCCGGTTGAATTAAATGGCTTGAATATGATAACATCCTCGAAATAGCTTGAAAGGATTACGAATAGAAACTTGGATCTTCTGTGATATCTTCAGCGCTCCAGATAAACAAGAATAGCAAGAAGTGGATGATTAAGAGGTGCACCGGCATGAGAAAACATTTGAAACAAAGAAAAAGATATGATCAACACCGAAAGTTTGAATTGAATCCACCGGAGAAGAAAAGAGAACGAAGAATGATGAACTTGAAGCTCCATTAGTATCTTCCTAAGGATAACCGGATAAGAACATTTATTGAAATGAATGAAGAGACTTCACATGAATAAAATGGATAGTTGATTTGATATCTCTGAGACCTTGAAGAAAAGGGTGGGAGGGCGGGAAAAACAAAGGCAACTTGGGACGGATGAAACAAACACCGTTGAGAAAACTTAGAGTTGATCTTGCGGATGTTGAAATGATCGGATCCACTTGAAGAGAAACATGCTGGTTGGAAAAGAATTGGCATGACCATCTCGATGATCGAAAAGAATTAGCACTCCAATATAAATATGAGAACACCATTTAGGAAAAAGGTATGGATTCAACACTTGACATTGAAGCAACTCGGATACCGCAACTCAAAACAAAACAAAGGATTTGGCTTACAGAATAAGCCAGAAACAAACATATGATAGATCCCATATCGTATCATGTGTCTGTTGGAAATATATCCTACAAGATACTTGAATTCCCACCTATAAACTCCCGAAACTTTCTGGTTATGCAATCTGGTGTTGGGGATACAGGGGAAGCATAATATCTCACCCAAACTAACAATCCCTACATCCAGCTATATCCATCCTTCAACACATAACCAAGAAACCTTCGAAAATCATGTACCTCAACCTTAGAAAAAGCATCTGTTATACGGGTTATCGCAATACTCCCGAACTCCCGCCCCAGTACTGGGTGGCGTCGAGGTTATCTCACCAACAACTGCATAAAAGAGATTTCAATGGCGGCGAAACTCAGGTATTCTGGAACTGCAATGATAAAATTGTGACGACAACACCTTGGAGCTCAACTCCCCGGGACACTACCACAACCCCTAAATGTCAGTAGGCACCAAGAACAATGTTCTCGTCACAAGAATATCAAAACGATTCCAAGATACCCGCGTGATCCTAAAAAAATTCGTGAAATTTGAGGAGAGGAAAGTCAAAACATCTACGTCAAGAGGCCTCACCAGAGCGACGAAGGGACTGAGGAGTAAAAAAGAATCCTACTCTCTGATATATATAATCCTAAGACTCAAAACATTTTTGTTCTAGACTCAACAACTTCAGCGATTCAATCAAACAGGGGGCTCCTAAGTCGGGGATGGCTCTGATTACCGACATATAACACCCACGATGCGGCTAAATCTCCCACGTGTTGAGCACGACTTAGAGGCATAACCGCATGGTGGTTTAGTCGCAAGTGGGGTAATCTTCACACAATCCCATGTACTGAATAAGAAAGGGATAAAGAGTTGGCTTACAATCGCCACTTCACACAAATAACAAGTTAAACATACATCATCCAGAGTACAATCAAAGGTCCGACTACGGAACCAAAATAAAGGAAGATAACCCCAAATGCTAGATCCCCGATCGTCCCAACTGGGCACCACTAGTGATCATCCGGAAAAGACACATAACAACGACCAAGATCTTCATCGAGCTCCCATTTGAGCTCGATTGCGTCATTTGCACTGGTATCATCGTCACCTGCAACTGTTTGGAAGTATCCGTGAGTCACGAGGACTCTACAATCTCACACCCGCGAGATCAAGACTATTTAAGCTTATGGGTACGATAATGTAATGAGGTGGAGCTGTAGCAAACGCTAAGCAAATATGGTGGCTAATGATACATCTCCAACGTATCTATAATTTGTTTTGTTCCATGCTAATATATTATCAACCTTGGATGTTTTATATGCTATTTTATATTATTTTTGGGACTAACCTATTAACCTAGAGCCCAGTGCAAGTTTCTGTTTTTTCGTTGTTTTTTAGTATCGCAGAAAAGGAAAACCAAGCGGAATCCAATTGACCCGAAATTTCACGGAGATCATTTTTGGACCAGAAGAAGCCCACTGAGTACCGGAGGTAGGCCAGAGGAGCCCCGAGGCCACCACGAGGGTGGGGGCACGCCCTACCCCCCTAGGCGTGCCCCCTGCCTCGTGACCACCTCGGGGACCCCCTAACTTGTCCCCGACTCAAACACCTCTTATATAACTCAAAACTTCCAGAAATAAACCTATATCCGGAGTTTCGCTGCCATGAGCCTCCGTACCTACCGAAAACCAATCCAGACCCATTCCGGCACCCTGCCGAAGGCGGGAATCCCTCTCCGGTGGCCATCTTCATCGTCCCAGCGCTCTCCATAACGAGGAGGGAGTAGTTCTCCATTGGGGCTAAGGGTATGTACCAGTAGCTATGTGTTTGATCTTTCTCTCTCTCTCTCTCGTGTTCTTGATTCAGAACAATCTTGATGTATCGCGAGCTTTGCTACTATAGTTGGATCTTATGATGTTTCTCCCCCTCTACTATCTTGTAATGGATTGTGTTTTCCTTTTGAAGTTATCTTATCGGATTGAGTCTTTAAGGATTTGAGAACACTTGATGTATGTGTTGCATGTGCTTATCTGTGGTGACAATGGGATATCGCATGATCCACTTGATGTATGTTTTGGTGATCAACTTGCGAGTTCCGTGACCTCATGAACTTATGCATAGGGGTTGCCACACGTTTTCATCTTGACTCTCCGATAGATACTTTGGGGCACTCTTTGAAGTTCTTTGTGTTGGTTGAATAGATGAATCTGAGATTGTGTGATGCATATCGTATAATCATACCCACGGATACTTGAGGTGACATTGGAGTATCTAGGTGACATTAGGGTTTTGGTTGATTTGTTTCTTAAGGTGTTATTCTAGTACGAACTCTAGGATAGGTCCATCAGAAAGGATAACTTTGAGGTGGTTTCATACCCTACCATAATCTATTCGTTTGTTCTCCGCTATTAGTGACTTTGGAGTGACTCTTTGTTGCATGTTGAGGGATAGTTCTATGATCCAATTATGTTATTATTGTTGAGAGGACTTGCACTAGTGAAAGTATGAACCCTAGGCCTTGTTTCCTAGCATTGCAATACTGTTTGTGCTCACTTTTATCATTAGTTACCTTGCTGTTTTTATATTTTCAGATTACAAAAACCTATATCTACCATCCATATTGCACTTGTATCACCATCTCTTCGCCGAACTAGTGCACCTATACAATTTACCATTGTATTGGGTGTGTTGGGGACACAAGAGACACTTTGTTATTTGGTTGTAGGGTTGTTTGAGACAGACCATATTCATCCTACGCCTCCCACGGATTGATAAACCTTAGGTCATCCACTCGAGGGAAATTTGCTACTGTCCTACAAACCTCTACACTTGGAGGCCCAACAACGTCTACAAGAAGAAGGTTGTGTAGTAGACATCAAGCTCTTTTCTGGCGTCGTTGCCGGGGAGGTGAGTGCTTGCAGGTAAATCTTTAGATCTTGCAATCGAATCTTTTAGTTTCTTGTTTTATCACTAGTTTAGTTTATAAAAGAAAACTACAAAAAATGGCATTAAGGTTGCCGCATATGCTTCATCTTTTTAATGTCTTTCGTGAAAATAAGGATTCCGATAATTGTGCCAAAGTGTTAGAAGAAGAATGCATTAAAATGTTTGGCACTAAATATTTGAATGATGAGCATGATTGCAATGTTGTTAGTATGAATTCCTCGAATATCCATGATGCTAATGATATTCAAAGCCACAAGCTTGGGGATGCTATGTTTGATGAAGATGATATTTTTTTCTCCCCCAAGTTTTGATGAGAAAATTTATTATGATGATAGCATGCCTCCTATTTACGATGATTATTGTGATGACACATATTCTATAAAGAATAATGATAACCATGAAACTTGTCATCATGATTTTAATTTTCAATTGGATTATGCCTCACATGATAGTTATTTTGTTGAGTTTGCTCCCACAATTATGAATGAGAAGGATTTTGCTTATGTGGAGAGTAGTAAATTTTCTATGCTTGTAGATCATGAAAAGAATGCTTTATGTGATGCTAACATTGTTGAATTCATTCATGATGCTACTAATTATTATGAGGGAGGAACATATGCTTGTAGGAATTGCAATAATATCAATTTTCCTCTCTATGTGCTTAAAGTTTTGAAGTTATGCTTGTTTTGCCCTCCTATTCTAGTTGATTATTGTTCCCATAAATTGTTTTCTCACAAAATCCCTATGCATAGGAAGTGGGTTAGACTTAAATGTGCTAGTCATATTCTTCATGATGCTCTCTTTATGCTTCAATTCTTATCTTTTATGTGAGCATCATTGAAATCATCATGCCTAGCTAGGGGCGTTAAACGTTAGCGCTTGTTGGGAGGCAGCCCATTTTTTATTTGTGTTCTTGTTTAGTAATAAATAATTCATCTAGCCTCTCTTTAGATGTGGTTTTTTGTATAACCTTTGGGAAGACTTGGGTGATGTCTTTGCGATCTTGCTGTAAAAAACAGAAACTTTTGCGCTCACGAGATTAGCTGCCATTTTTTACTGGATAGTGCATTCAGGTTAATTCTTTTTGAAGATGATTAATAGACAAATTAATCAGGTCCACCAACTTATTTCAGATTTTTTTCGGGTGACATAAGTATTCGAAACCTCCAGATTGCTACAGACTGTTCTGTTTTTGACAGATTCTGTTTTCATTGTGTTGTTTGCTTATTTTGATGAATCTATGAGTAGTATCGGGGGGTATGAACCATAGAGAAGTTGGAATATAGTAGATATTACACCAATATGAATTTAGAATGAGTTAACAAAAGTACAAAAGTGGTGATTTATTTTCTTATACTAACGGAGCTTACAAGTTTTCTGTTAAGTTTTGTGTTTTCAAGTTTTCAAGTTTTGGGTAAAGATTCGATGGACTATGGAATAAGGAGTGGAAAGAGCCTAAGCTTGGGGATTCCCAAGGCACCCCAAGGCAATATTCAAGGACAACCAAGAGCTTAAGCTTGGGGATGCCCCGGATGGCATCCCCTCTTTCGTCTTCGTTCATCGGTAACTTTACTTGGAGCTATTTTTTTATTCACCACATGATATGTGTTTTGCATGGAGCGTCATTTTATTTTCTTTTGTTTTTCTTGCTGATTGAATAATATAACAAGATCTGAAATTCTTAAATGTGAGAGAGTCTTCACACAGTTGCATAATTATTCAACTACTCATTGATCTTCACTTATATCTTTTGGAGTAGTTGGGCATTTGCTCTAATGCTTCACTTATATCCTTTTAGAGCACGGCGGTGGTTTTATTTTGACGAAATAGATGAACTCTCATGCTTCAATTATATTATTTTAAGAGTCTTAAACAGCATGGTAATTTGCTTAGGTTACGAATTTATTCCTAATATGATGGGCATCCAAGAGGGATATAATAAAAACTTTCATATAGAGTCCATTGAATACTATGAGAAGTTTGATACTTGATGATTGTTTTTGAGATATGAAGATGGTGATATTAGAGTCATTCTAGTTGAGTAGTTGTGAATTTGAGAGATACTTGTGTTAAAGTGTGTGATTCCCATAGCATGCACGTATGGTGAATCGTTATGTGATGAAATCGGAGCATGATTTATTTAGTGATTGTCTTCCTTGTGAGTGGCGGTCGGGGACGAGCGATGGTATTTTCCCACCAATCTATCCCCCTGGGAGCATGCGCGTAGTACTTCGTTTTGATGACTAATAGATTTTTGCAATAAGTGTATGAGTTCTTTATGACTAATGTTGAGTCCATGGATTATACGCACTCTCATCCTTCCACCATTGCTAGCCTCTCTAGTACCGCACAACTTTCGCCGGTACCGTAAACCCACCATATACCTTCCTCAAAACAGCCACCATACCTACCTATTATGGCATTTCCATAGCCATTCCGAGATATATTTCCATGCAACTTTCCACCGTTCCATTTATTATGACACACTCCATCATTGTCATATTGCTTTGCATGATCATGTAGTTGACATCGTATTTGTGGCAAAGCCACCATTCATAATTCTTTCATACATGTCACTCATGAGTCATTGCACATCCCGGTACACCACCGGAGGCATTCATATAGAGTCATATTTTGTTCTAAGTATTGAGTTGTAATTCTTGAGTTGTAAGAAAATAAAAGTGTGATGGTCATCATTATTAGAGCATTGTCCCATGTGAGGAAAGGATGATGGATACTATGATTCCCCCCACAAGTCGGGATGAGACTCCGGACAAAAAATAAAAAAAAAGATAAAAAAGAGGCCATAAAAAAGATAAGGCCCAAAAAAACAAAAAAATGAGAGAAAAAGAGAGAAGGGGCAATGCTACTATCCTTTTACCACACTTGTGCTTCAAAGTAGCACCGTGATCTTCATGATAGAGAGTCTCCTATGTTGTCACTTTCATATACTAGTGGGAATATTTCATTATAGAACTTGGCTTGTATATTCCAATGATGGGCTTCCTCAAAATGCCCTAGGTCTTCGTGAGCAAGCAAGTTGGATGCACACCCACTTAGTTTCTTTTTGAGCTTTCATACACTTATAGATCTAGTGCATCTGTTGCATGGCAATCCCTACTCACTCACATTGATATCTATTGATGGGCATCTCAATAGCCCGTTCATATGCCTAGTTGATGTGAGACTATCTTCTCCTTTTTGTCTTCTCCACAACCACCATTCTATTCCACCTATAGTGCTATGTCCATGGCTCACACTCATGTATTGCGTGAAGATTGAAAAAGTTTGAGAACACCAAAAGTATGAAACAATTGCTTGGCTTGTCATCGGGGTTGTGCATGATTTAAATATTTTGTGTGATGAAGATAGAGCATAGCCAGACTATATGATTTTGTAGGGATAGCTTTCTTTGGACATGTTATTTTGAGAAGACATGATTACTTTGTTAGTATGCTTGAAGTATTATTTTTATGTCAATATTAAACTTTTGTCTTGAATCTTATGGGTTTGAATATTCATGCCACAATAAATAAAATTACATGAATAAATATGTTAGGTAGCATTCCACATCAAAAATTCTGTTTTTATCATTTACCTACTCGAGGACGAGCAGGAATTAAGCTTGGGGATGCTTGATACGTCTCCAACGTATCTATAATTTTTTATAGTTCCATGCTAATATATCATCAACCTTGGATGTTTTATATGCATTTATATGCTATTTTATATGATTTTTGGGACTAACCTATTAACCTAGAGCCCAATGCCAATTTCTGTTTTTTTGTTGTTTTTGAGTATCGCACAAAAGGAAAACTGAACGGAATCCAATTGACCTGAAATTTCAAGGAGATCATTTTTGGACCAGAAGAAGACCACGGAGTACCTGAGGTGGGCTATAAGAGTCCCAAGGCCACCACGAGGGTGGGGGCGCACCCTACCCCCCTGGGCGCGCCCCCTGCCTCGTGGCCGCTTCGGGCACCCCCCCTGACTTGTCCCCGACTCCAACACCTCTTATATAACTCAAAACTTCCAGAAAGAAACCTAGATCAAGAGTTCCGCCGCCACAAGCCTCCGTACCCACCGAAAACCAATCTAGACCCGTTCCGGCACCCTGCCGGAGGGGGGAATCCCTCTTCGGTGGCCATCTTCATCATCCCAGCGCTCTCCATGACGAGGAGGGAGTAGTTCTCCCTCGGGGTAGAGGGTATGTACCAGTAGCTATGTGTTTGATCTCTCTCTCTCTCTGATGTTCTTTATTCGAAACGATCTTGATGTATCCCGAGCTTTGCTATTATAATTGGATCTTATGATGTTTCTCCCCCTCTACTATCTTGTAATGGATTGTGTTTTCCTTTTGAAGTTATCTTATCGGATTGAGTCTTTAAGGATTTGAGAACACTTGATGTATGTGTTGCATGTGCTTATCTGTGGTGACAATGGGATATCGCATGATCCACTTGATGTATGTTTTGGTGATCAACTTGCGAGTACCGTGACCTCGTGAACTTATGCATAGGGGTTGGCACACATTTTCGTCTTGACTCTCCGGTAGAAACTTTGGGGCACTCTTTGAAGTTCTTTGTGTTGGTTGAATAGATGAATCTGAGATTGCGTGATGCATATCGTATAATCATACCCACGGATACTTGAGATGACATTGGAGTATCTAGGTGACATTAGGGTTTTGGTTGATTTGTGTCTTAAGGTGTTATTCTAGTACGAACTCTATGATAGATCGATTAGAAAGGATAACTTTGAGGTGGTTTCGTACCCTACCATAATCTCTTCGTTTGTTCTCCGCTATTAGTGACTTTGGAGTGACTCTTTGTTGCATGTTGAGGGATAGTTATATGATCCAATTATGTTATTATTGTTGAGAGGACTTACACTAGTGAAAGTATGAACCCTAGGCCTTGTTTCCTAGCATTGCAATACTGTTTGTGCTCACTTTTATCATTAGTTACCTTGCTGTTTTTATATTTTCAGATTACAAAAACCTATATCTACCATCCATATTGCACTTGTATCACCATCTCTTCGCTGAACTAGTGCACCTATACAATTTACCATTGTATTGGGTGTGTTGGGGACACAAGAGACTCTTTGTTATTTGGTTGCAGGGTTGTTTGAGGGAAATTTGCTACTGTCCTACAAACCTCTGCACTTGGAGGCCCAACAACATCTACAAGAAAAGGTTGTGTAGTAGACATCACCTAACGTACGCAAATAAGAGTGAGAAGAGAAGCAGCGCAACGGTCGAGAAGCTAGAAGTGATCAAGAAGTGATCCTGAAACTACTTACGTTCAAGCATAACACAAGACCGTGTTCACTTCCCGAACTCCGCCGAAAAGAGACCATCATGGCTACACACGATGTTGATGCATTTTAATTAAATTAAGTGTCAAGTTCTCTACAACCGGACATTAACAAATTCCCATCCGCCACATAACCACGGGCACGGCTTTTGAAAGTTAATACCCTGCAGGGGTGTCCCAACTTAGCCCATCACAAGCTCACGATCCGCGGAGACAATCCTCCATCGCAGGACACCCGATCAGACTCAGAATCTCGGTGCACAAGACATTTCGACAATGGTAAAACTAAACTAGCAAGACCGCCCGACTGTGCCGACAAATTCCGATAGCAGCTGCACATATCTCGTTCTTACGGCACACCGGATGGGATAAGCTACGAGTAAAACCAACCCTCAAGTTTCCTCGAGGTGGCCCCACAGGCTACCCGTTTCGTACCAACACTTAGAGAAGCACTGGCCCAGGGGGTTAAAATAAAGATGACCCTCAGGAGCGCGACTACCAAGGTTGGGCCTTGCCAGAGGAGTTTTATTCAAAGCGTATTGTCAAGAGGGTACCATACCCATCATCGTTTAAGGGACACAAAATCAAGGAACATAACACTGGTATGGTGGAAACTAGGGCGGCAAGAGTGGAACAAAACACCAGGCATAAGGCCGAGCCTTCCACCCTTTACCAAGTATATAGATGCTTTAACTAAATAAGAGATATTGTGATATCCCAACATATCCATGTTCCAATATGGAACAAACTTCAACTTCACATGCAACTAACAACGCTATAAGAGCGGCTGAGCAAAAGCGGTAACATAGCCAAACAATGGTTTGCTAGGAAGGTGGGTTAGAGGCTTGACATGGCAATATGGGAGGAATGATAAACAAGTGGTAGGTAGTGCAACATAGCGGTAGAGCGAACAACTAGAAAGCAAAGATAAAAGTGATTTCGAGGGTATGGTCGTCTTGCCTGAAATCCCGCAAGGAAGAAGAATGAGTCCGTGAAGTAGACAAACGGACGTAGTCGAACGGATCGTCAAAACGCAACGTTACCGGAACTAACAAGAAGAAGCAACACCAGAAAGAAGCAAACAACATGGTAAACAACCATCACATAAACATGGCATGATGCACAATCAAGTATGATGCATGTCCGGTTTAATGAGGCATGGCATGGCAAAGTGCAACAAACAATACTACAAATTAAGTGGAGCTCAATATGCAACGAGTTGCATATTGACAGAACACCACATGACTTATTTAGTTCTCTCTCAGTTATGTACAAAACAATATTAAATATTGTTAAACATGGCAAGAGGGTGAACATACATGAACTACCTATCTAGGCAAGTTTAAATGAGGCCTGAAACAACAAGCAACAATTCCAGAAAATCCACATGAGCATATTTCAAATTTGGTACTGTTCTACCCTATACACAATTTTAGAGTTGTTAAACAAGAAAATAAGTACACCATGTTAATCTATGCATTTTTCTACCCCATTTACATATATAATTTATTTAAAACCAAGCTACGGTTAATTATTTGTGAAATAAAGCATTTTAACATGGCATTATGCAAAATAAACACAAACAGATTTTAAACATGCATGAAAGCTGCATATTATGAAACTAGACAAAAATCTAAGCATTTTACATATATAATGTTTTTACATGTGACGCATGGTTGGTGAGTTAGGATATGCATGAAGCTTAGGGGGGTTTCTGCAAAATTGGTAAACTCTGGAATTATTGCTAAAATCGCAGAGCCAAAAAAATATGACATGGGCCGAATCTGGTGGAACTGGGCTGCACACATCAGGCCTCAGGGAGCTGGCAGATCTGGGCCTCGGCCCGGTTTGGTGGAGAGGGAGGCCGGCAGGGGCACGCTGGGCCGGCCTGCTTGTGGCCCACTCGGTCGCTGGAGCTGGGGAGGTTGGGCATGTGCTGCGAGCGAGATCAGCGAGCGCCGTCTCACCGGGAAGCAGAGCGGAAACGCGAGTGCGGGACTAGCCAGCGACGAGTAGGCGATGCAGGACGAACACAGGAGAAGCGGATCCGACCGGAATGCTCCAGATCCGGGCGACAACGGAGGCAGGACGGTGGCTGCTACTGCGGTGGTGCTCCCATGGTTGTCCTGCAGAACAGGAGGGAGAGAGAGGGAATGTGAGAGGGAAGACGAGGGAGAACCAGAGGGAGGAGGGGAAGAACAGGGCGGCGGGGTCCGGCCTGGGTGGTCTCCGGTGGTGGCTCCGGCAAGGCCGCCGGTGAGTACGGGGTCGGGCGGCGCCAGGAGCTTGATCGAGAGCTCCTCTCCTCGATCTCGCTCGGGTAGGAGGACGACGAATGGTGGCGGCGCGGCGCGGGCGCCTCGGGCCCAAATTAGCCAGGGGCGGGCCATAGATTGGCTTCCAGGGCCCCGGCGAAGTGGGGGGCGGGGCGCGACATGGCTTGCACCGATTGGCTAGAAGGCGGCTGAGAGGTGAGGTGGCACGACGTGGTTGTCTGCGGGGGCGCTGACGGCAGTGCCAAGTGGCGGAGGTGGGTTCGCCGGCACGGATTTGGAAGAGGGAAGCGGCGGCTGGCTACGGAAAACGGGGAAAGGGTAGGTAAGAGGCCAAAATGGCAGGGGAACGTCTATTTATAGCAAGGGGCTAGGGTTATGGGGTTTAGAGGGGTTTGAGGACGTCACGGAGCCGTCCGATCGCGATCGAACGGTTCCGAACGCGAGGAGGGGTTAGGTGGGCTGTGCTAGAGAGAGATGGGCTGAGAAGAAAGGAGAGAGAGAGGCCCGATAGTAGTTTCGGAGACCGAAAACGTCCGACGTTTGACCAACTATATTGTCGCTATAGTTATGCGTTGGGGCATCAAACGAACTCCGAATGTGATGAAATTTGACAGGCGTTCTATCTACACTATAATAAGACCACACGCCAACTTTCATCCCATTCCGAGAACATTTTCCATCCACTTATAAAATAATATTTTAGAGGTGTCGCGGGCGCGTGCAAGTGTGTTTGGGATCAGAACGGATAACGGAAGGAACGGGGAGAAACCAGACGGATGCAAGTTTTGGAAACATGATGATGCAATGCACATGATGGCATGGCAAGATGCAACACGCAAGCAAAAGACATGGCAATGACGGCGGATAACTGGAAGACACCTGGTGCATCGGTCTCGGGGCGTTACAACATGATTAGGTTTCCTAGGATTTACAAATCCGGGAGGTTGTTTAACATACACTTCCACCTCAATTTCTCCATTGAGAAAAGAACTTCTAATGTCCATTTGGTATAAATTGATGACATGGCGATTGGCATAAGCAAGTAAGATGTGTTAGGACTCAAGTCTAGCAACGGGGGCATATGTCTCGCCGTAGTCCATACCTTCGAATTGAGTGTAGCCTTGGGCGACGATATGGGCCTTGTTGCGTATAACTTGTCCATGTTCATCTTGCTTATTCTGAAACACCCATTTGGTTCCAATGACATTGTGGTTGTCGTCCGGTATCGGTGGGAAATGACACCTATGGGGTCACTGGGATCCCTTCTATGGTTGGCGGGCGCAGGGTTGTGCAAAGAGCGGGTCTGGCGGTCAGCACGCAAATCGTTTACCCATGTTCGGGCCGCGGAGATGCGTAAAACCCTAGTCCTGCTTTGATGTATATTTGGGTGTTCTTGTGTTCTTGAACTAGCTGCAGTGGCTCTCTAGTCCAAAAGATCTAAATCCCCCTCCAGTACGCCTCGGGCCTCCTTTTATAGACAAATGGGGTCGCCACAGTGGCACACAGGAGGTGGAAAGGTGTACAGGGGCTGAGTCTATCCCTTGGCATCGTCGGACAAACGCATTTAATGCGCTACCGACGTGCCCCTCTTGCTTTATTAGGGACGGCAAAGAAGCTCGTCCCGGCTATCGTCGCCTCACCTGGCTTCGACGCGCGTCCAAGCTGACGAGGCGTTGTAGCGCCACGTAGGCTGGCTGCTGGGCTGGCGCGGTGGTGGAGCTTTCATGAAGATCTACATGCCACCACGCAGGTGCTTGCTGAGTTGGTGTAGAGGCCGCGCGCTGCCACGCAAATGCATGCTCAGCTGGTCGAGCTAGCAGCTATGTGGGGGCGGCGGTGGAGTCTTGGCAGGTGTGGGCCTGGCTACAGCCCCACAAGTGTCTTCGGCAAGGGCCTTGCCGGGGGCCCGATAAGGGTCTTGCCGCGGCACTGCGGTCCTCCTCGACAAGGATCTTGCCGGGGGGGTCTCGTGGATTTCCTTGGCAAGAATCTCGCCAAGGATCATCGTCTTCTAGTTCTCTTGATCTTTTGTATTTAGGATCCTTACAAAGACCTGCATGCGACCACGGAGGTGCCTCCCAAGCCTTGGTTCCAATGTGGTTGCTGGTGTTGGAACCCCTTGGGCTCAAGGGTGGCGCGCTCTGTTGGCGTCAGGCAAGTTGCCTCGGCAAGGATCTTGCCGAGGCTGCGGAAGCCACCCCGGCAAGGGCCTTGCCGAGGGAGTTCACCTTGCCCTCTTGCTCTCTTTGTGCCTCTGGTCTTGGCGTTGTTGTGGTCGTCTTGTGTTCCGGCTTCCCTCCCCTTCCCTGCTTAGTGTGGCCATGGGCGCGGCTCTGACTGCCCGTGCACGAGTAAAGGGGCACAAAAGGAGAGCCCCTCCTTTTGTACACCGACAGGATCCCCCGAGATTGGGCCACACATAAGTGCGACGCGTTGTTGGGCTAGGCCCAGAACGGTGCGCGGGCAGGTGGGGAGGACTTGTACTGTAGTAACTTCTCCGTCCGCTGCGCTTCCCCACGACCCGCGTTGAACGCGCGACGTGGGGGGTCATGCGTGACGTCGGGGTCATGTGTGGGATGGTTTCCGAGCGCATGCGTCACATCATGGTAAAGAGGCTCGGCCCATTTATTGAGTGGGCTCGGGTCGTGGTCTCCAAGGCGCCCGCACCCCACGACCGCGGGGCGGAGAACGGCCGTTTCGTCCGTCCCCTCGATTTCTGATCACCCGCCACGTATCCCCCGTGCTCTGAAGATGGTAGGCGGTGGGTGTGGGCCTTGAATGACTGCTACGTCTTGAGCTTGCGTTGGTTTTCCCCGAAGAGGAAGGGATGATGCAGCAGAGTAGCGTAAGTATTTCCATCGGTTTTTGAGAACCAAGGTATCAATCCAGTAGGAGCCCATGCTCAAGTCCCTCGTACCTGCACAAAGCAATAGCTACTCGCAACCAACGCGATTAGGGGTTGTCAAGCCCTTCACGGTCACTTACGAGAGTGAGATCTGATAGATATAATATTTTTGGTATTTTTGGTATAAAGATGCAAAGTAAAAAGTAAAGGCAAAGTAAAAAAGCAAAGCAAGATTAAAGTAATGGAGATTGATATGATGAGAATAGACCCGGGGGCCATAGGTTTCACTAGTGGCTTCTCTCAAGAGCATAAGTATTCTACAGTGGGTGAACAAACTACTGTTGAGCAATTGACAGAATTGAGCATAGTTATGAGAATATTTAGGCATGATCATGTATATAGGCATCACGTCCGTGACAAGTAGATCGAAACGATTCTGCATCTACTACTATTACTCCACTCATCGACCGCTATCCAGCATGAATCTAGAGTATTAAGTTAAAAACAGAGTAACGCCTTAAGAAAGATGACATGATGTAGAGAGATAAATTCATGCAATATGAAATAAACCCCATCTTGTTATCCTTGATGGCAACGATACAATACATGCCTTGCTGCCCCTTCTGTCACTGGGTAAGTACACCGCAAGATCAAACCCAAAGCTAAGCACTTCTCCCATGGCAAGGACTACCAATCTAGTTGGCCAAACCAAATGGATAATTCGAAGAGACTTGCAAAGATAACCAATCATACATAAAAGAATTCAGAGAAGATTCAAATATTATTCATATATAGACTTGATCATAAACCCACAATTCATCGGTCTCAACAAACACACCGCAAAAAGAAGATTACATCGAATAGATCTCCACAAGAGAGGGGGAGAACTTTGTATTGAGATTCAAAAAGAGAGAAGAAGCCATCTAGCTACTACCTATGGACCCGAAGGTCTGAGGTAAACTACTCACACTTCATCGAAGGGGCTAGGATGATGTAGAAGCCCTCTGTGATGACGGCCCTCTTCCGGCGGAGCTCCGGAACAGGCCCCAAGATGGGATCTCGTGGATACAGAAAGTTGCGGTGGTGGAATTAGGTTTTCGGCTCCTGTTCTGATCGTTTGGGGGTACATGTGTATATATAGGAGGAAGAAGTACGCCGGAGGAGCAACGAGGGGCCCACGAGGCAAGGGGCGCGCCCCCCACCCTCGTGACCGCCTCTTTTGTTCCTTGGAGCAGGGTCCAAGTCTCCTGGATCACGTTCCTGAAGATTTTTATTCCGTTTGGACTCCATTTGATATTCCATTTCTTCGAAACACTAAAATAGGCAAAAAACAGCAATTCTGGGCTGGACCTCCGGTTAATAGGTTAGTCCCAAAAATAATATAAAAGTGGAAAATAAAGCCCAATATAGTCCAAAACAGTAGATAATATAGCATGGAGCAATCAAAAATTATAGATACGTTGGAGACGTATCAATGATGAGGCGGGGAAACGGGCCGCTGCTGATTAGGGCAGCGGGTCGGCCTCGATTCTCTGCGCCCCCGATGGTCAGATTGGCTGAGTGGGGTGGGCGAGTCTCGACCCCATCCCTTTATAAGAAGGGGGAGGGGATGGCACCCCACAATCTTTCATCACCCCTCTCCTTCCACCTCGGCTCCGCTCTTTCATCTGCCATGGCGAGAGGGGGCGTCGGTCCTTTGACGGTGGCAGCGAGGGTCTCTGCTCGACAGCGCGTCCCTCCTTCCCAAGAGCCCGCGGCGGTAGAGCCGGCCATGAGGGGAAGGGGGAGGGGCGAGGACGAGGCCGGCGTGGCGCTCGGGGAAGAGGGGGACGGGGCGGCGCATCGGCCTTGCCTTCGCCAGCGATGCCTCCCCCAATGGAGGGCCACGTCGGGGACCAGCCTTGTGAGTTCTTCATCAGGCTGCGTAGGGCACCGCATCGCCGCCTTCATCTCCCTGCGCCACTCGCTCGGGAGATGGAGCTCGATCCGCCCCAGACCTTGAGGTTGCATATGAGGGGCTGCGAGAACGGCGGCACGCGGGTCGACGTTGACTTTCCCGCCCCTCACGTCATGTACCTTCGCCGCGGATGGAAGACTTTCGCTCGTATCCACAGCCTGACGGCGGGGCTCATTCTCTGTTTCAAATTAATGGAGAACAGCCTGCTCTCTGTCAAGGTCTTTGGAGACTCTGGAACTCGCCTGAAGTGCTGCGTGGAGAGCTCCTCTGACGATGAAGACTCCTCCTCAAGCGGGAGTGATGAGGAGGATAATGATAGCGACAACGAGAGCATCGAGCGAGGGCACGTCGACCTCGTCTCTGACTGACCGCGTCGCCCCTCCCTCCGTCGTGCGCTCTTCCGAGGGCCTTCCTCGTCAAGCACTCCATCGGCGCGTTCCCCGTCTCCTCCCTTTTGCCTTCGTTTTCCGCACCTGGGAGGAAAAGGGCAAGAACGGGGATCACAGGGCACTTATCTTTTCTAGTTTGTAAGCCTGCGGGCACTCGTCAAATTTCAAAATTTGTAATCCCCTTGCTCGTGTACCCATTCCGTATAAATTGTACTTGTTTGCAATGTATGAATGAAAGGAAGGGTGTTTGCCAGGTTTCGTTTGCGCGTGGGCGAGGGCCACACCGAGGAACGCGTCCTTGTTATCTTAAGATAAACATGGTATCCCGGCAACAGGCCTTGCCGTCCTACGAACGCGTCCTACAGACGGAGGGGGCAAAGTAGTACGAGAGCGAGCGAAGCCTTATACGTTCAAGGTTCATACGGGCGCACGGAGTGGGGGAGAAAAACTTATCTAACGTTGCAGCCCCCGGCAACCTTAGCTTGCCGCGGTTAGATCCTTGTGTCTGCAGCCCCCGGCAACCTTGGTTTGCTAGGGCCGGAACACCGGCTCATTCTTTTTCTTCCCAATAGCTCAGCAGAAATGTCCATGTACCTTGCGAACCAAAGAAGATGGAAAGTAACAGAGTGACGCACACTCGACCTCTATTGATGCGGAGAATCCTACGATCATCCCCATGTACACTCAAGCATACGCCTTTGGGCCTAAGGTGAACTCGCTCCTTCCCGAATCTTCCCTTTCCGCATGTAAGACATGGATGCTACTTCAAGCGCGGACCTTGTGCATACTCAGGTACACCCGAGGAGACCATGGAGAACCCAAGGACCAAGGCCAAGCATGCGCAGAAGCGACGACGGAAGAAGACGGAGACAGCTCCAAGACCCTGACATCCGGCCCCAGGCCCGGACATCCAGCCGCTGGAGACGACCCCTACAGCAACAGCCTCCCAGCCGCCAAGTGCTACAGGCCCCGGACATCCGGCGTCAACCCCGGACATCCAGCGCCTCGCCATGTCCCGGACATCCGGCCTCGCCCCCGGAAATCCGGCACCCTCCAAACAGAGAGCAGAAGAATCGGGCAAATCCAGCCCGGACATCCGGCCAGAGGCCTGGACATCCGGCTCTTCGTGAGCCACCGGACATCCGGCCCCCAGCCCGGACATCCGGCACCTGCCTGTGCGCAGAGATCGGGCCAAGGGCCCATGTATCCCCCTCTCACTTGCCCCTTCGTGGGCTAGCACTATATATACTTCCCCACCTCCTCCTAGTTAGGGTTAGCGTTGTGATAGCTCATTTGAGAGATAGAGCTTCGCTCATCCATATCGGATCTACTCCACAAGAGAGACCGCGGCCCCTCTACAGAGAAGATCCACCTTGGATTCAAGACCCCTCACGGGAAGATCCCCTTGTGGATTCAAGACCTCCTCACGGAGAAGAACCGGTTACCTCTTGTATCGTTCGTTGTTGACTTTGGATCTTGTATCTCTCTTTGTGTTTCGACGATCTAGCACATGTGTGATCATACTTGTTGGTTTGAGTGTTCTTTTGTGTTCCCCTCGTGATTTTCCCCTCGTTTCCCTCCTCGTGTTCTTCGCGTTCTTCGCGGGATCCGCTCCTTTCGTGAAAGATCGGGCCACTAGGGTTCTACCCTACATCATCTTGGTATCAGAGCCAGCTTGTCTCATGATATCATCTTGGTATCATGAGCCACGTTGATTACGATTTCGGAGCCTCCCCGTTGTGTTTTCTATCCTAATTTTGTTGATTTTGTCCTAAATTCGAAAATCCCCACCAAAAATAGCCCCAATTTTTTTTGTGATGTGTTGGTTTGATGAAGTTTTGTTGATTTTGATCCATGGATTCGCTTGGTTTCGAGTGGATCTAGCATATCCCCAATTTTCCCCACTTTCCATCCACGAAATTCATCAAAATTTTCCCTTGAAATCATCAATTTCCGCCCCAATTCGAAAATTTCCGCCCCAAACGAGATCTGAAATCATCGGGCCGGACATCCGGGCCATCGGGCCGGACATCCGGCTCCTGGAGCGCCAAATCTGCACGGTTCTGGACATCAGGTCCCGGATTTCCGGCCACGAGCCCGGATGTCCGGCCCCTGACATCTCAGCCATCCCCGTTTCACCGTTTTGTCCATAACTAATTCATCCGGAGTCCGATTTTCACGTTCTTTAGCTCGTTGAAAATCTCTTGACATCCCCCTTCCATAAAAAATACTACCATAACCATTTGTCTCCATCAAGTTTTTGGAACTTTGGCATCTTTGCCTAGGGCTTCCACCACAACCTCCGCATAACCACCACCGACTTCCGCAACCTAACCAATTTTGTTCCCCGTCGCATTAGTGGTTGCTTGAGGAGTGATTTAAGTCTCCTAAGTTGTCTAGGCTACTTAGGGATGGTTGCTTCTTCATCAACCACCACCACCACTTCCGCATAGGCTTACCAACCATACACTTCCACCATCCCAACTTAACCCAATTTTGTTAGTGTTGTGAGTTGTGTCTCCTAAGGTGTTTCGGCTACTTAGGGACCGTGCTTTCAACTCCGACACCGTGTATATCCAACCTTACCCTCCACTTCCGCATTGCCTACTCGTATAACCCATCATTGCACTTCCACAAAACCACCATCGCATCCTGCTACCATCATTTGACATTTGAGATTTTGATTTCGCGGTTTTTCCGTTTCCTAAGGTGTTTCGGCTACTTAGGGACAAGTCTCCATCATCTTGGTATATCCATCAAGATCACCGCCACTCATCATCACCGCGGACGGTAACCACCATATCATCTCGGTATCGAGGTATCCCTCCATTGTATATTCCCTTGCCATTGCATTGTTAACCCCTATCCCATTTTGCGTCACTTGCCTGTCGAGACTAGCCATTTGAGTATTGCCGGCAACGTTACTTGTGCACATTAGTGATCTCCACCATACATTGCATACATACCATATCATATTGGTATCATCATATCATCTCTTGTGCCTCAAGTTTGTTCCCGCACACAATTGCTATCTTGGTTTGTGCATTGTGCAAAAGTGGCCATACAAAAAAAACAAAGAAAGAAGAAGCTTTTAAGCAAAGAAAAAGAGTGAACAAAGAGCTTGTAAGAAAGTGCCATAGCATCATACCACATTGTCAATCCGATCATCTTGGATCATACCATCGGAACATCATATACATAGTATACTTGGGATAGAAGTTCATACATTTTGCATCTTATAGGTTGTGCACAAGTGTCGTATCCGCCTATTGAGCAATCGTGCTAGCGTCTCTCTTGAGTTGTGCAACACGAGCGTTTTCCGTGGATTCCACATTTTGAGCTCATTCCTTGGTTCCACGACCCCATTTATCTATCCGTGTGTGTGTTTCCGTGTACCCCATATTGCTATTGGTCTACTTGTTACACTTGCGAATTTGTGAATCTCTTTCAACATTATTGACTCTTGCTAACATTTTACATCAAATTTTTGTGCCACTATCCTCACCGAGCTCCACCATAAGCCTTATTTGTGTAGGTGTGAGAAACCGACAAGAATTGGTACCAATTGTGCTATTTCCTTGTCCACATTGGAGTGATCATTGATCCACCTTCAACTTCAGTCAAGGTACATTTGGTATTCGTTCTTCTCTTTCTCCCACTCATATTTGCTCGAGTATTGTGATGGATAGGCAAGGCATTTCATCTCCGGTCTTCCATAACAACTACGGCGTGAACAACTACATCACCAAAGCGTCAATCTTCGATCTACAACGACAAATGCAAGACGCACAATCAAGATTGCGAGAGCGCATCGAGAACCTCTCCATCGACATTCGTCACTCCGAAGCAAGGAAAAGGGACTACATCGACAACAAGCTTTCCACACAAAAGAAGGAGCAAGATGCAAGGATGGAGGAGATTCGGGCCTTGATCAAGTCTACTTCCCCTTTGTCATCTTCAAGGCGGCGGCGAGCACATCGATCCTCTTCGGAGCGCCCAAGCGATACAAGCGCAAGTCGTCCACGTCCACATCTCCACGGCGACAACTATCACGTTCGTGATCCACCTCGTCACGAGGGGCAAATCACCTCCAAGCAACATGTGCACGACGACGACGAGCGACATCTACTACGAGCTCAAGTGCGACAACGCCAACATCATCATGACGATGCTCACCAAGCGCAAATGCACAAGTCCCAACAAGCCCTACTTCATGCCAAGTCCAAACTTCATGAGCACAAGAGAAGACCGCGAGATGAGCACCACCAAGATGGCGATACGGCTACTACCACCACCACTTTGGCATCTTCGCCAAGTGCTATCAAGGCATCTTCGCCTTTGGACGTATGGCATCTTCGCCTACTTCCCGTGAGTTCTCCTACATCGACATCATCAAGTACAAGGCGACCAACTACAAGCGAGGGCGACACTTCCATCTTCGGAAGCCTCCCAAGGAAGATGGCCGACCATGGGACATTCCCTTCGTTCATGGAGATGAGCTACGATGTGCCACATCATATGGGCCTCCTACAACAAGACGGCGACAAGAAGGTCGAGCAAGGGCCATCCCCTTCAACCACGGCGACGAGCATGAACCTCTTCAACAACATGAAGACGGCGCCCATATTGGACTCATACTCCGAGTCAAGCTATGAGAACGCACATGAGACCTTATCTTTGGTATTGGAGGAGAGTGATGATGTGCCATCTTCAGCATTCATCCACGGCTACGACCATGACATGATTGAGCATGGAGACATTTGCACCTACATCTCTCTGACACTGACATGTGACGAGATGCCCCAATTGCCATGTGAGGAAAGCCACCACCACATGAGTGACATGAGTGACTCCACCATACGTGACATTGAGAGCATTTCCTATGAGAGGATGAGTGTGACCACCACTAGCCCCACACTTGAGAGCATGCCACACATCCTATGTGAGGTTGAGAGCCATTTGAATGACTCCAACAACCATATGAGTTAGAGCATCCGAGAGGGAGTGAGTGAGCCACAACACTTAGTGAGTGAGGTAGTTGACACGGCATGTGAGGCCACTTTGATTTCTAACGACTTAACCTCTACTCCTAGTGTGTTTTCTTCTTTGGTGCTAGGTCTCCTACAAGATGACACGCCTATCCTCGACGAGTCCATACCTCCAATGGACACAACGATGGCCATGGTGGACGATGATGCACCCCCCACATGGTTCCATCAAGATGAAGATGACCACGACTTGGTCTTCGACACCTCACCTACAACACATGAGCGATGCTCCAAAGGTAAAATAGGTGATGGTGCTTTTCTTGTCCCACTAGTGGACTATCTCACCAATGATTGCTTGCATGATGTTGATCCACCTATTCCCATGATTCATGCTAGTGCGACTTCTTCATGCCATGACTTACCTATTCATGATGAATATGATGATGAGCATGTTGAGTTGCCTAGTTGTGATGCTATGCTCCATAGGATATCATGTGAAAATTCTTTTGGTCACATCATGTTTGACAATCCATTAACCTTGTCATATGCTATGAGTGAGATATCCCATATTGCATCATTTCAATCTCAACATAGTAGCTATGCATGCCCCATTAAAATCAATCCCATTTGCACTTATGGCATAGATCACGAGATGATGGTCATTGTCTTTTGTTTTTCATGTGATGATATTGCTATGCTTCCTTTGCAAAATTTGCACAATTCATCTCATATGCCATGCCATGAAAATTATTGTGCATCGCATGATTACATCCCTTGTGTGCACCATATGCACTCCATGAATAACAATGCTCTACATATTTCCCATGATGCATTACACAATTTGGGTCTCCATTATGCTATACATAACAACAAACCTATCATGATGGATGACATGTTTCTCTATCATGCATCACATTTATTTGAGAATTGGATATTTTGTGCTAACCGACACAAGCACGTGCACATCATGATGGATGATGTGTACATATACCGTGCACACACAATTTTCCCTTTGTCTTTGTTTTGTGTAGGTACTCCCGTATACTCGTCAACCTCTCAATCCCAAGAGTTGACGAAATGAGCTCTTGAGAGCAAAGATGACTTGGGATCTCATGAACTATCCTTCCCACCGCTCGCTTCGTGCAACGACTATGCACATCTCTCTCACTTGGCTCTCACACGGCTATGGGCTATATACCGCTCTCTTGCTCATTTTACCGTGTTCACTTTGCATGTTATGCTTGCTTCTATGCCTTTGCCATGCAATTGTGACCCTTGCTTGCATCTACCCATGATTCACAATTATGCTACTCCTATGTGTATTTGCATGCTTGGTGGAGATCCTTGTTGCTATTGCCATGTTTATCATGTGCCTCATGCTATTGATGCTATTTTGCGCATATCCTCCTTTCATGCTTGTGATATGTCTTGTGCATTATTCATGCCCACCATTTGCATCTAGTATGTTACACAAAACATACTTGACATGATTCCTTCTAGTACGTTGCATCTTTGCACTACTAGCTTGCTTGCCTTGATTCACGTGATTGCTTGCTTTGTCGCATCACCCATGTTCCATTTTTACTTGCTTTCTTGGGTGGATGACGTATATGTTCATGCCTCTCACATGATATATTTTGTTCATTGTCGCTTGCCTCCAATTGTTGCATCTATTCTTATTGATCATGGAGACTTGGACACTTTACTTGTGATGCATGCTTGCTTGATTGAGCCTATTGTATTTGGTTGTTCTCGCATCATCATATGCCTCCATACTATGAAATGCTCCCTTGTACTTTCTTATGATGAGCATGATGCATCAACTTGTTGGGTATTTTACCGCACGAATGATAGGTTTTCCGCTAACCTCATTTGTTTTTCCAAGTGTTTGTCATGTTCTTTCATGTTGAAGGATTCACAAGGCGATACCGTCATGACACAGTTTGGTCATGTGAAGGCATACACGATGTGCAACACCAACATTTGCGAGAATCTCCTAAAGGTGAACTTCTTCCCTTTGAGCCATCCTCAAATATGCATACTGGATGGGTCACTCTTTCATTGTTGTTTCCTTCTTCTTATCTACGTGTTACATCTGTTGGATGGAGGACCGACATTGGAGATGGAACCCATGGACCTTCAAGTTGAGGAGCGCTCAAACTTATTGGATGCACCTTCGAACCTCCACTCATGCCACGACATCGAGCATTGGTACACCAACACCTCCTTATCTGTTGATTGTGCTCACACATGTCATGCTCCATGGACATATCATACACATGACAAATCTGCATCTTATGCATGGATTGACTCATATTACGATTGCCTTGTTGCATCTTGTATTCCCATGTCGTCCATGATATATGAGCTTGTGCATTTCCTTAGCAAATTTGTTGTGATATACCTTGATGGCATATTCATACATCATGATCTTATTGCCTACCATCAATTGCATGATCACATCACATTGAGCATCCATTACCATATTCATGCTATTGATAAACCGTCTCACTATGACATCATTTTGCACCATGGTTGCATTGATCATATTCACAACACATTTGTGTGCATAATGAATGTTTTGCTCCCATGAATGATCTGCATACCATTCCATATCTTTTGGATAAGCTTCATGCACCTTGTCATGCTCAATCTTGTCGCACAGACTCATTCTTACATGATGGACACTTTGTGTGCGCTAACCATTGTATTTCTGAGTATCGTTTGTGTTTGCTCTTCTTGCATGTGTACCACTTCGGAGACACCTTGGAGTACTTGGATTGCGCCATGTCTTCCACTTCGTCCAACTACAAGTCCATCACGACAACCGTTTCCATGGTGATGAGGATCACGATCCGAGGTCGGATCTTTCCCAAGGGAGGGGAGATGATGTGGAGCATCCTACGATCATCCCCATGTACACTCAAGCATACGCCTTTGGGCCTAAGGTGAACTCGCTCCTTCCCGAATCTTCCCTTTCCGCTTGTAAGACATGGATGCTACTTTAAGCGCGGACCTTGTGCATACTTGGGTACACCCGAGGAGACAATGGAGAACCCAAGGACCAAGGTCAAGCGTGCGCGGAAGCGACGACGGAAGAAGACGGAGACAGCTCCAGGACCTAGACATCCGGCCCCAGGCCTGGACATCCGGCCGCTGGAGACGACCCCTACAGCAACAGCCTCCCAGCCGCCAAGTACTACAGGCCTCGGACATTCAGCGTCAACCCCGGACATCCGGCGCCTCGCCAAGTCCCGGACATCCGGCCTCACCCCCGAAAATCCGGCACCCTCCAACCAGAGAGCAGAAGAATTGGGCAACTCCAGCCCAGACATCCGGCCAGAGGCCCGGACATCCGGCTCTTCGTGAGCCGCCGGACATCCGGCACCTGCATGTGCGCCGAGATCGGGCCAAGGGCCCATGTATCCCCGTCTCACTTACCCCTTCGTGGGATAGCACTATATATACTTCCCCACCTCCTCCTAGTTAGGGTTAGCATTGTGATAGCTCATTTGAGAGATAGAACTTCGCTCATCCATATCAGATCTACTCCACGAGAGAGACCGCGGCCCCTCTACGGAGAAGATCCACCTTGGATTCAAGACCCCTCACGGGAAGATCCCCTTGTGGATTCAAGACCTCCTCACGGAGAAGAACCGGTTACCTCTTGTATCGTCCGTTGTTGACTTTGTATCTTGTATCTCTCTTTGTGTTTCAAGGATCTAGCACATGTGTGATCATACTTGTTGGTTTGAGTGTTCTCTTGTGTTCCCCTCGTGATTTTCCCCTCATTTCCCTCCTCGTGTTCTTCGCATTCTTCGCGGGATCCGCTCCTTTCGTGAAAGATCGGGCCACTAGGGTTCTACCCTACATCATCTATGCTAGGGGTTAGCCGCCGCTAAGCACTATCAACCCTAGCTGATGGAGAGACTCAACCTAGCATGCATGCTAAAACTTAGGGCGCCAGCGCTTCATTTATTTATGCTCAGGGTCTACACCTGGCTTTGTACAAAGGGTTACATGCCTTTCCGGCAAGGCTTGTACAAAAGGTGGTTTGCCAGGGGGCCCGGCAACCGTGCCTTATGGATAAAACTTGTGAAGATGTTCAATGTTCCAGGAGTTACTCACTGCAATGCCACCTTCGGTCTCTAGGCGGACTGTGCCAGGCCTGGTGACTCGTATTACCCGATAAGGGCCTTCCCACTTCGGCGTCAACTTGTTGGAATTCTTGTCCGACTAAACGTGCCGAAGAACAAGGTCGCCTTCCTCAAGGCTTGCTGGTAGCGTGTTGCTCGTACAACCGCCCGAAGATGATCTTCCTCAAGGAGCGTTGCATCATCTTGCCGCAACTGCTCTTGCTCAAGCTTATCATAAGCAAGCACTCGATGTGACCCATATGCGAGTTCCGCGGGGAGAACTGCTTCTGCCCCGTAAATGAGGGAGAAGGGTGTCTCACCGGTGGCTCGACTTGGCGTCGTTTTGATTGACTAAAGAACCATCGGCAATTCATCAATCCAGCATTGTCCGCACCTGCGTAGCCTGCCAAAAGTCCTTGTCTGGAGGCCTCGCAACACTTCAACATTTGCCCTCTCAGCCTGGCCGTTGCTCCGTGGATGTGCAACAGAAGTAAAACAGACCTTGTTGCCGAGGTCCTGGATGTACTGCATGAAGGCGTGGCTCGTGAACTGTGTGCCGTTGTCAGTGATGATTCTATCTGGCACACCGAAACGGCAGACTAGCCCCTTGAAGAATTTGACGGCTGATTGTGCTGTCACCTTTCTCACTGTCTCCACCTCCGGCCACTTTGTGAACTTGTCGATTGCAACATACCAGTACTCAAAGCCCCCGATAGCACGGGGAAAGGGGCCCAGTATGTTGAGCCCCCAGACCGAGAATGGCCAGGAAAGAGGGATTGTTTGGAGCGCTTGAGCTGGTTGATGAAGCTTCTTCGAATGGAACTGACACGCTTCACACTTGGTTACTAGTGTCGTTGCATCCTGGAGGGTAGTGGGCCAGAAGAAACCTTGCCGGAATGCCTTGCCGGCAAGGGCCCCTGACCCTATCTGGGAGCCACATATGCCTCCGTGTATCGCTGCCAACAACTCCAGTCCTTCCTCTCGGGGAATGCAGTTCAATTTCACATCGTTTGGTCTTTTTCTGTACAGGACATTGTTGACGAACTGATACGTGGCAGACCGACGGGCTACTTTCTCCGCTTCTTCCTGCTCCTCAGGGAGTTCCCCTGTTTGGAGGAATTGGACGGTATGTTGTGCCCATGCCAGAGCCTAAGGCTCGACGGCAAGGACTAAAGGCACTTCCTCTGCCATGGGAGCAGTTGTCTCTAAGCTAGGACTTGACGCCCCGCCGGAGTCGGTTGCCTCATGGATGGCTCAGTGTCCACGGCAACATCCTTGCCGGCGGCTCCTGGGAGCACAGCGGAAAAGTACTTGCCGGGGCCTGATTTCCTTCGCTTGTTCTGCTCTGTTGATGGTTCAACGGATGGGTGAGTCAGCCGAAGCACAAAAGTACCTGGTTCCACAGCTAGTTTGAAGGCGGCACGCTTCGACAGGTAGTTGGCAATTTCGTTCTCCACTCAGGGAACATGCTTCGCCTGTATACCATCAAAGCGCTCTTCCAGCTTCCTCACCTCATCCACATAGGCCTCCATCAACGGGCTTTGATAATCTTTGTTGACTTGCCTGACAACAAGCTGCGAATCACCCCTGACGATGAGCTTCTTGATTTTGAGGTCTGCTGCGATCCTGAGACCGGCAAGCAACCCCTCGTATTCAGCAGTGTTGTTTGTGGACATCCCCTGGGAAAGTGCATCTGGATTACATACTTGAGGTGCTCTCCGGTGGGTGCGACGAGTAGCACACCAGCGCCGGCGCCTTGCAGCGAAAAAGCCCCGGCAAAGTACATAATCCAGTTGTGACTTGCGTCCTTGCCGGGGAGGGTGGTCTCCTGGATCTCTTCATCTAGCGTTGAGGTCCACTCGGCAATGAACTCTGCCAAGACTCTGCTCTGGATTGTTGAAGTACCTTCAAACTTCAAACCAAAGCTTGACAGCTCCGCGGCCCACTCCACAATCCTCCCGGTTGCGTCTGGGTTATGCAATATCCGTTGCAATGGGAGGCGGGTGACGACGGTGATCTCGTGTGTTGGAAGTAATGACGCAGCTTCCTCAAGGCCATAAGGAGGCCGAAGAGCAATTTCTGCACACCGGAGTACCTTGACCTAGCCCCCTGCAAGAGGGAGCTGACAAAGTAACCCGGGTGCTGCATCCTTTTCTTCTTCTGCAGCACTTCGTCTGGTTGCGCAGACCCTGTCCCGCCAACCTCAGACCCTGCCGGGGGCCTTGCCTCTTCGTCGACCTCCCTCTGCACCACTAGTGCGGCACTGACCACTTGGTTCGTTGCCGCCAGCTATAGCATCAGCGACTCTTGTGGTTTGGGCGCAACCAGTATCAATGTAGAGGAGAGGTATTTCTTCAAATCCTGCAGCGCTGCTTCGGCCTCTGGGGTCCATTCCATTGGGCCCGCCCTTTTCAATATTTTGAAAAAGGGAAGGGCACACTCAGCAGACCTGGAGATGAATCTGCTCACGGCATGAACGCAACCAGTGAGTCGATGCACGTCCTTGATCCGCTTGGGTGCCTTAATCTGCTCAATAGCCTTGGTCTTGTCTGGATTCGCCTCGATCCCACGCTGTGACACAAAGAACCCGAGAAGTTTGCCGAATGGGACGCCGAAGACACACTTCTCAGGGTTCAACTTCAGGTTGATCTTGCGCAGATTCGCAAATGTCTCTTCCAGATCTTGTACAAGTGTCGTCCTGTCTTTAGTTTTGACCACTATGTCATCCATATAAGCTTCCATACTTCTATGTAGCTGGGGCTCAAAACCAATCTAGACTGCCCTTGCAAATGTCGAGCCAGCACTCTTCAACCCGAAAGGCATCCGTAAAAAGAAATACATGCCACATGGGGTGATGAACGTTGTCTTCTCTTCGTCTTCTCTCGCCATGAAGATTTGGTGGTACCCCGAGTAGGCGTCAAGGAATGCTAACAGATCACACCCGGCCGTGCAGACAACAATCTGGTCAATGCGCGGAAACTGGAAAGGGTCCTTGGGACAGGCCTTATTGATATCTGTGTAATCAATACACAGCCTCCACTTCCCATTTGCCTTGTGCACCACCACCAGATTGTCCATCCACGTCAGATGGAGTACTCCTCTCACCAAGCCTTTCACTTCCAACTTCCTGATCTCCTCCGTAATGAACTCCTGTCATTCCAAAGCTTGCTTCCTCACCTTCTACTTGACGGGTCACGCATGGGGACAGACAACAAGATGGTGCTCAATCACCTCCCCGGGAACGCCGGGGATGTCGGATGCTTGCTGTCGGTGTCAAAACCGGCGGATCTCGGGTAGTGGGTCCCGAACTATGCGTCTAGGCTGGATGGTAACAGGAGGCAGGGAACACGATGTTTTACCCAGGTTCGGGCCCTCTTGATGGAGGTAAAACCCTACGTCCTGCTTGATTAATATTGATGATATGGGTAGTACAAGAGTAGTTCTACCACGAGATCAAGGAGGCTAAACCCTAGAAGCTAGCCTATGGTATGATTGTTGTATATGGAGTTGATTGCCTACGGACTACAACCCTCCGGTTTATATAGACACCGGATAGGGTTAGGGTTACATAAAGTCGGTTACAATGGTAGGAGATCTTGAATATCCGCATCGCCAAGCTTGCCTTCCACGCCAAGGAAAGTCCCATCCGGACACGGGACGAAGTCTTCAATCTTGTATCTTCATAGTCCAGGAGTCCGGCTGAAGGTATAGTCCGGCTACCCGAACACCCCCTAATCCAGGACTCCCTCAGTAGCCCCTGAACCAGGCTTCAATGATGACGAGTCCAGCGCGCAAATTGTCTTCGGCATTGCAAGGCGGGTTCCTCCTCCAAGTCCTTCATAGAAGATTGTAAACACCAAGAATAGTGTCCGGCTCTGCAAAACAAGCTTCCACATATTGCCATAGAGAGAATAATATTAACACAAATCAAATCTGCTGACGTATTCCACAGTGCGTCATCACACTACAGCCAAGTCCTTCACTCGAATCGTTTTCACTTTTCCACCTCAGCGTGTTTTGCGAGGCGGTTTCCTTGGCACGTCTTGTCAAAGCAGATATCGTGTGCCCCCCTTTTACGGGATTCTCATCAATACGGGCGTGGGTAACGCAATCGTGCCCGTTAGCATGTTTTCTCGATTAAAGGCGAGTCCCAAACGGTTACGGGGAGGGCTCCTGGTATTCAACCTCTTATAAAGAGACCAGGGCCTTACTCCTTTTCCCCAATCCCAAAACAAGTTCGCCCGTCGCCTCTAGTTCCAACACCCTAGGCTCCAGATTCCGGGCGCCTCAGACCTTCGACAATGTCCGGTTCCGACCTTCAAGGCCGATGGATGACGGAGGAGGACGTGCTAAAGTTGAGAGAGGCTAAGTTCTTGCCCGCCGAAATTTCGCACAGGTTGCCTACTCAAAGGCAGGCTATCCCCAGTCCCCAGCCCGATGAGAGCGTAGTGTTCGTGTCTCACTTCCTTCGGGGGTTAGGCTTCCCGATGGACCCCTTTGTGAGGGGACTGCTGTTTTATTACAGGCTGGAATTCCACGACTTAGCTCCGGAGTCCATCCTCCATATCTCCTCGTTTATCGTTGTATGCGAAGCGTTCCTCCGTGTTACCCCTCACTTCGAATTATGGCTCAAGACTTTCAAAGTGGAGCCAAAGATGATCAAGGGACGACACGGAGAGTGCGGAGGCGCCGTTATAAGCAAAAATGCTGATGCTCCATGGCCCGAGGGCTCTTTTCAAGAGGAGCTAGGCTTGTGGCAATAAGAGTGGTTTTATATCACCGCTTCCCGGAGCACCAAGTGGGTGGCGCTTCCCGCCTTTCCCTCGGGTCCCCCACCACGGCTAGCATCATGGGTTAACAGAGGGTTAGATTGGGGTTTACCCAAAGACGTGCCCCTGTTACAGGGCCGAATTAAGGATCTCTTGGAAGGAGACCTCGGCTTGGTCAAGGTGACGCAGGTCATGCTGATTCGCCAAATATTGCCTGGCAAACGTCGCCCCCTTCGCATGTGGGAGTTTAATCCAGAGGGACCGCGAGCTCTCCAGAACTTTATGGGCGCAACGCCCGCGGAGATGTATAGACTGTTCTTCGGATCACAAGAGATGCGTCCGGATTTAACCGAGGACGCATGCCTAAGCTGCAATCGCTCGGATACTCAAGTAAGCAACCTTGTGCCCGGACCTTCTATCCGTATAATTGTCATAACCTTGCCCCTAAAAGAGCCGTCCTTTTAAACAGGAGTGGATAGCGAAGGCAAAGCTGATCAGGTGTCCGACTCCCCTTCCTGAAACCAGACCGGATCCTGTGCTGGTCAGGATGCTGGAGATAATGCCTTTGGAGGGGGAGGACAAGGAAGCTATGGCCTCCTCGAAGGAGGCTGCTCCGAAGGGAGGAACCGACAATTCCTCTCCTAAGGGGAAGAAGAGAGCCGCCTCTGACGACCCGGAAACCATGGCCTCGAAACGGGGGAGAAAATCCTCGTCAGAGGGTCCGACGCCGGGGAGTTCCTCGGCCGGACTACGCCCTCAAGGGGATCAGCCCTCCAGCGAGCCGTAAGTGGAGAAAAGATTTTCCTTTTGAGGGATGAGGGAAGTCCTTGATTTATATCTGAGAAGATTAACCAAACCTTTATCCTGTAGCTCGGACCTCAGCCCTTCTCAGCAGAGCTCGTCTTCGGGGGATCTCCTTCCGGAGATGATGGAGAGCGGGACGTCTCCCCCTGCCGTGCCGCCTAGCAAGGCGGGCGACCCTGAGGTGTCGTCGCGGAGGGTTTCTCCAAATCCGGTAGGGGCGAAAGGTGGCTATGCGGCCCCCTGAGGTTCTCCGCGTCCGGCCTTCGAAAGAGGTCATGGGACGAGCCTGGCACCATCTGGTGCTCGACCGGAGGAGCTAAAGATTCTGCTGGGGCGAGCTTCTATCTCAGAGGAGCACCACGCGTTGATGGGCACGGTGATTGAAAGGATTTCATCTGTAGAGAGCGGATTGTATGAGGCCGTCAAAAGTTTACTGACGGGTTTCGAAGTACATTAGATAATGTATACTTTTGTCAGTTACGCATGAGTAAGATGCGCCCTGTGTAGATAGTAGCCCCTGAGACTCTGCGCGTCGTCAAGAAATGACGGCACGCGGAGGATCATAATCCCAGGTCTAAGATGTCCCCTTTGAATGTAGGCGGCAGGGTGCCCGGAATCGAGCCGAACTGACGATTTTGCCGAACTAAAGCGGCAACTGGATGTGGCAGATGCCTACATCACGCTTGTCAATAAGTGGCTTGATGAGGCTCAAGGTATGTAATTCCTCGGGCGACATCAGGTAAGAACAGTTTTATGCCTGTGTCTTATGATGTGTGTGCTTGACACAGATGGTGCGGCCGCCGTGGAGAATCTTAGGGCAGAACTTGCCCGAGCTAAAGAACAAGCCAGCGAAAGTGATGCGGCCACCAAGAAAGCCCTGAAGAGTTGAGAGCCGAACAGGCTGCTCATTGCCGAAGCAAGGAAGAGATGGCCGAAATGGCCGAAAAGTTAAAAAGCGCTACAGACCGTTGCAGACTTCTTGAAAAAGAAGACCAGGCAAAACAGAAGGACTTAGAGAAGGCCGTTGCCAATGCCAAGGACGCGCGCTCTGCGATGAGAGCTGCGAAGGAGGAGCTATGTCAGGCCGAACAGATTGTGGCTGGAAAGCCCTTTATGCTGCGAAAGAAATTTTGTGATCCGAAGTTTGCTCCGTTGGACCGGATGTTGAGTGTGGAGGATACCTATCTGGACTTGGCAACGAGTGTTGCTGATGCGACCGAACACTTTCGAGATCAGAAAGATCGCGAAGTGGAAAAGCTTTTCTGGTCGCAGTTTCACAATCCAGAACGTCCACTGGCAGTGGATGATCGTTTGGCTCAATGGGCCGAACTGAATAGGTTGTCTGGACTCGCCATGAAGTACGTCATGGGTCACCTGTGGCCGGGGAGATCGGAGCCGAAGAGTTATTTCAGCTTGGTGCAGCAATTCCTTGATGCGGTGCCGCGTATAAATGCAATGAAGAGGTCAGCATGCATAGAGGGCGCTAGGATGGCTCTTTGATGGTGCACGAACTAGCGAGATGCTAATTCGCGCGTGTAGATGGCCCGATCTTTCACGGTATTTGCAAGACAATAATGAACGACAGCAGCAACAGTAGCAGAAAAACGAACAAACGTAGAAGGAGAATCTTCGGATCAAACGAGATGTAAGAAGCCAAAGAAAAATACTTGCACCAGAACTATTACAAGATCAGGCGCATGTACAGCAGCATCGAATCCCTAGGATTCGCAGAAACTCATCTCGGTGCCTCCCGATGTAGGCGTTTTCTGGTATTTTCTTATTCAACTAAACTTCGGCAAAATAAACTAACTCCGGAACATCGGCCGTAGCCAACCCTTTTATAGGCGACGTAGACCTGACCAAACCGACTCCAGCTAACAAACAGATATGGACTCTATCTCTTCTACGTATTCAAACTAATCAAGGCGTTTATACTAATTAAATACCCGGCAACGTTGATCGCTAGAAGCCAAAACTCAACTACAGATACCAACTAGTGCGGCGTCCTGATGCTTCTCGGATCGATCTTCATCTCCTGAGCTTGGACACTTTATTATCAAAAGGGACTCTTTATTCATAATTCAACGAGGAGGGATCCAACAAAGATATATTGCGGAGGTGTTCTAAAATTGGGATTGACCTCATCTGGTTTTGGTTCAGAAGCGGATGCACCTTCCTTGCTTCTAGCTCCCCAATAATCTGAACATACAATATTAGAAGCTGATGATGGCGCAGAACCTAGCAACCCTCTGCCATTTTTCCTTGCTATTGCCCTCATGTCTGGGTTAAGCTTGAGACAGGGTTGGATCCTTGACATGATCTGGTTCGATACATCTCTGACATTTTGTATAGAACTCACGAGTAGTGTATCAACGGTCTCATCATCCCCTCCCTCTTGAACTGAAACCGTCCTCGGTTTCGAGGTAGTCTTTGTAACAGCTTTGTCTAATAAAACACAACCATCCACCTTAATTGTGTCGGCAAACATTGGTCGGAACACACGTCTCTTCCCAGCATCCCAAAATGAATATGTGTTGGTCCGACCTTCATGTGTAGTATTATGATCGTACTGCCAAGGTCTTCCGAGTAACAAGTGACATGCATCCATTGGCATGACATCATAGATAACCACATCACTATAATCGCCAACAGAAAAATTAACACGGACCTTATGAGTAACCTTCAGCTTCCCTGTATGATACATCCACTCAACACGGTGTGGCTGAGGGTGCTTCCATGTAGGTAAGCCCAAAGCTTCCACCAATCCCTTGCTGACCGCGTTGGTGTAGCTTCCTCCATCTATAATCAACTTACAATTGGTGTTATTGACTTTGTACTGAGTCTGAAAAATATTCCAACGTTGTCCCTTATTCTCAATACGATCCTCTTGCACTCGTTGCACCATTAGTGAAGGATATGACTCAGCAGCTTCAAAACTCGCAACCACATTTTCAGCATCCTTAGATTTTTCACTAGAAGTGTCAGAAACTGCCTCTTCATCACTAGCAGATGCATAGCCATCTCTCGTGAGCAACACTCTTTTCTCATTAGGACATTCACGCTTCATATGTCCCCTTCCTCCACACTTGAAACACTCTATGTCACTAGTGCGTCCGGTCGACTGTGCACTAGAATCAACCATCGACAGTCCTGATTTTGAAGCATCCTTCTGCACGGAACCATGAGAGCGCTTTGATGATATCACCCTGGAGCTAGGACCGACATCCTCACTCTTATACTGTGAGCGTCGCCATGTGTTCAAAGTGCTACTGGGAACTGTGTTGACTTGGCGCCGCTTAATCTGTTGTTCCGCACGCACAGCTTGGTGCACAAGATCTTGTATGTTGTAGTAGACCACCATCTCAACACGATCCTGCACCTCGATATTTAGCCCGTTAAAGAAACGTGCCATGGTGGCCTCCGGATCCTCCGTTGTCCCTATACGTATCATAAGCAATTCCATCTCCTTGTAATATTCATCAACACTCATATTACCTTGAGAGAGCCGCTGCAACTTGTTGTACATATCTCTTTTATAGTGCTCAGGAACAAAACGTCGCCTCATGAATTCTTTCATACCTCGCCAAATCGTCGGCCGATGTCTTGAACGACAAATTTGATTCCACCAAATTAGCGCGTATCCGGTGAACTCAATTCCAGCAAGTTGAACTTTCTTCTCCTCGCTATAATGATGGGCATCAAAAATTTGATCAACACGCATCTCCCACTCCAAATAGCCTTCTGGTTCGCACTTGCCGGAGAACGAAGGGATTGAAATTTTTATGCGCCCAATTCCATCATCCAAAGGCACACGCACAGCTTGACCAACTCGGTCATGCACTCCACCACGAACGGATGTTTCGGGACAAGGCTCATAGTGTCGTGGTCGTGGCGCGTACCCCGCATGGTCAATGCCATCATCGAAACCATCATCTCCAGCATGAGGGTGTGCCGCCAAACGGCGATCATGCACGCCGGTATGTCCATCGCGAGCTGGTGGTGCATAATGCAGTGGAGCAGCCGGAGCAGTCTGTGGTGGTGCAGAATTCGATGCCGGCATATTGATGATGTCTGCCAAACCATCAAACCGAGTGATCAGGACATCTATCCTTTTGCCGAGCGCATCATGACATTGCTTGATGTAGTTGCATGTGTGGTCAAAACCATCCCGAATATTTTGAGGAATATCATCCGCGTACACTGGACGTACAATTTCCTGAGAATTAGCAACAACCTCATCTTCCTTGTTGACCGAGGTCGACATCTTGATCAACACAATACCGTGAACAACCTTAGCTCTGATACCACTTGATGGTGCACGAACTAGCGAGATGCTAATTCGCGCGTGTAGATGACCCGATCTTTCACGGTATTTGCAAGACAATAATGAACGACAGCAGCAACAGTAGCAGAAAAACGAACAAACGTAGAAGGAGAATCTTCGGATCAAACGAGATGTAAGAAGCCAAAGAAAAATACTTGCACCAGAACTATTACAAGATCAGGCACATGTACAGCAGCATCGAATCCCTAGGATTCACAGAAACTCATCTCGGTGCCTCCCGATGTAGGCGTTTTCTGGTATTTTCTTATTCAACTAAACTTCGGCAAAATAGACTAACTCCGGAACATCGGCCGTAGCCAGCCCTTTTATAGGCGATGTAGACCTGACCAAACCGACTCCAGCTAACAAACAGATACGGACTCTATCTCTTCTACGTATTCAAACTAATCAAGGCGTTTATACTAATTAAATATCCGGCAACGTTGATCGCTAGAAGCCAAAACTCAACTACAGATACCAACTAGTGCGGCGTCCTGATGCTTCTCGGATCGATCTTCATCTCCTGAGCTTGGACACTTTATTATCAAAAGGGACTCTTTATTCATAATTCAACGAGGAGGGATCCAACAAAGATATATTGCGGAGGTGTTCTAAAATTGGGATTGACCTCATCTGGTTTTGGTTCAGAAGCGGACGCACCTTCCTTGCTTCTAGCTCCCCAATAATCTGAACATACAATATTAGAAGCTGATGATGGCGCAGAACCTAGCAACCCTCTGCCATTTTTCCTTGCTATTGCCCTCATGTCTGGGTTAAGCTTGAGACAGGGTTGGATCCTTGACATGATCTGGTTCGATACATCTCTGACATTTTGTATAGAACTCAAGAGTAGTGTATCAACGGTCTCATCACTCTTGCCCGTGTTAAGACATACTGGGCAGAGATGGAGACCACCATTGTTGCGTCCCGAGATTCGGACAAAAGCCGAGTACCCTCCGAGCACTATTTTCAGGAAGTTCTTGAAGGCGCTCGTGTAATAGAGACGCAGTGCCCGAAAGATGCTATGTTATGATAGCATATGTAATTATAAAGTAATATTTTGATAAACTGTAGTGGCCTTTTTTATACTTGTGCCTCCAAGTATTGGGAACACCTCCTGTGCGGCCGTTTTAAGATATATATATATATATATATATATATATATATATATATATATATATATATATATATATATATATATATATATATATATATATAGAATCTGAAAGATGGCAGTCGTTGGCTTCAGCCCCCACGCACATAGTGCGGGGGTGCTCGCAGAAGACGCATTTTCACACTTAACCCAACGTCTTGGTCCTACAAAGGAGGTGATAGCGCAGCGGGCCAGGCAACCGGACTATAATGCTTTAACACTTTCACTTAGCCATAGGAGTTTGACAGTGAGACTATTTAGGTAGCCCCTTGGTGGCAACTGCGCTCGTCCGAGTTCGGGGCGCATATGTGCCTGACCGGGAAGCGGCCCTTCGTTAAAGCGAAGGAATCCGATAGATTCCGATAGGTCATCGAGTGGCTGACCAGTCTCACGCTACATCATGACAGTCAGTTTTTGGCTTTCTCTACTGAGGTGCTCGCCCGGCCGAACCGGGGCACAATCGCAGTAGTTCTCCTGGTGCTACCTTAGCCGATAGAGCGGAACGTAAGGTAGCCGAACTCAGGAGCCGGGCAACCCTACATTTGACCAAAGACATGATTCGGAGCTGATGCATATAATGCCAAAACTTGCGATGCCGAACACTCCCTAAGGTGTTCGGTCTTTATGAGTGCGGGCGAAACAACACTCTTTATTAAAAAAGCCCCTAGTGTCCAGGTACGTGCAAAAATTCTGACGTGGCCACATGCCAAGACGCCAGCCTCCTCCTTGGTTATATCAGAAAGAAAAAACCAGGGGATGTGTAGCAACAAGAGACAGTAAAAAAGGTTTACGCAGGGTCTTAATCTAAAAAGAATCCTTTAGGACGGGTCCCTACTGCACGTCTGCGCCTGTGTCTCCGTTGTGCCGTATCCTGGATGGGCGCCGCACGACGTTCATTTGTAAAAGAGAGGAACTGAGTTGAAAACGGGTCGTGCCGAAAAAGTTTAAAATAAGCAAAGTATAAAGTAAGATATATAAGATTGAGCTTTATTGTCTCTTATTGTATATGCGTGGAGCCCCTAGTGCGGGGGTATATGGCTTCTAGGCCTGCATCAATGATGATTTTGCACCGAACTCGTCTATCCGCGTTCGTGGTCTTGAATGACCTATTTCGAAGTTTTTTCGCCGGTGAGGCCATTTTGCTGTGGGGCTGTCAAAGCGGCCGCACAGTCCTCCGCTTAGGGAGGCGCACTTTAGTGCTTCCCCTTCAAAGATATGATGCCTCGTGGATCGGGCATCTTAAGCGTAAGAGATGCGTAATGCGGTATTGCGTTAAAGCGAGCGAAAGCTTCGCGTCCCAGTAGTGCTTGATAGCGACTTGAGAACGGGACGATATGGAAGGTCAGCTTTTCACGGCGGAGGTTATCGGCAGAGCCAAATATGACTTTGAGCCGGAGAAAACCCATATAATGGGTGTCCGGACCAGGTATTACCCCTTGAAAGGAGGTTTTGCTGCGGCGGATTCTTGTTGGGTTTATCCCCATGTGCTGGATTGTATCCTGATATATCAGGTTTAGTCCACTGCCGCCGTCCATAAGGACATTTGAAAACTGGAGTCCGCCAATTATTGGATCGAGTATCAAGGCAGTCCAGCCTACATTCTTGATATTCCTAGAATAATCTAGCTGATCGAAGATGATCGGTTTTGACAACTAGTGGCAGGACCCTTTGGGGATGGGCCGTGTGGTGCGTACCTTTACGGGCGCTGCACGTTTTCTTATGTGAAGTGAGTTCACTGTTTTTACTTCTTGTGGGAAGTTCTTTTGTTTCCTGGTGCTCTGCTTTTGGGGTTCGTCCTCGTCTTCGCTTGGTGTGTCGAGCCCCTTGTGTTCGGCATTGAGTCTGCCGGATTGTTTGAAAACCCAACAGTCTCTGTGGGTATGGTTAGCAGGCTTCCCGGGAGTACTGTGTATCTGACATATCCTGTCCAGGATTTTATTTAGGTTGGATGGATCGTCCCTATTATTCTGAGGGGGCGATTTTTCCTGATTTTGTCGTGAGCCTTTGAATCGGGCGTTGACTGTCGTGCTCTTCGGACTTTTGTCCTTAGTCCAGCGACGGTCCTTGTTGCATCGCGGTTTTCCGTTTCCATCCCTAGTTTCGGATTTAATTGGGTCGCTGGGGCTGCACCTTGCCAACCAGCTGTCCTCCCCTGCACAAAAGCGGGTCATGAGGCTTTTTAGTGCGGCCATTGTTCTTGGCTTTTCTTGGCCGAGGTGTCTGGCGAGCCATTCGTCTCGGATGTTATGCCTGAAAGCTGCTAAGGCTTCGGTGTCCGGACAGTCGACTATCTGATTCTTTTTAGTGAGGAATCTATTCCAGAACTGCCGAGCTGATTCTCCGGGTTGTTGAGTTATGTGACTAAGATCGTCTGCATCCGGAGGGCGGACATAGGTCCCTTGAAAGTTTGCTCAGAAAGCATCCTTGAGCTCTTCCCAGCTTCCAATTGCATTTTCGGGAAGGCTTTTAAGCCAATGTCGGGCTGGCCCTTTAAGCTTAAGGGGTAGATTTTTTATGGCGTGGAGATCATCTCCTCTAGCCATGTGTATGTGGAGGATATAATCCTCGATCCAAACTCCAGGGTCTGTTGTTCCATCATATGCCTCTATGTTTACGGGTTTGAATCCCTCTGGGAATTCATAGTCCAGGACCTTATCGGTGAAACATAGGGGGTGTGCGGCGCCCTTGTATTTGGGTGTGCCGGATTCTGATGATGGCTTCATAGCGTTGCTTACGAGAGCTTGCTTTCTTGGCCCATAAATGGACCTGACTGGGCCACGATGCGAATCCTTAAGTGGATCGCATGCCGATTTCGGTGCGGCGCCGCTTGCCGCTTTATGGGGTCGTCTATCCGACCGTGTGGCTTTTTCATTTTTTGAATGCGAGGGCTCTAGGGCCTCTTCGTCGAATTCAGGCAGTAGCTTTCTTTTCGGATAGCTTTTAGTGCGGCAACTGTCACCGTACTTATCTGTTGTATTGATTACTTTGCTCCATCTAATTCGGAGTGCATCTTCCACTATTTTTAGCTTCCACTTCTGCTTTTTTAGGCTGCGTGCAGTTGCAACGAGCCTCTCGTGGAGATTCTTCTGCTCCATAGGTTTATTCGGCGTGAGGTCGTCCGAAATGCCATTTTCGCCGGAGGAGGGATGTTCGGTTTCTCTATCTGTGTTGCCCTGTTCGGACGGTTGCTCTAAGGCCTACTCGTCGTCTACCGTCTCATCCTGCTCTATGGCTGGGTTTTTGTCGAGGCGGGGCTTGGGTTGGCGTTTACGCCGACGCTTTGATTGCTTTTCGGGGGGTCGATCTCCCGTCCCATCCCCTTTTTCCTCGTTGTCGCTTCCTTTAGGGGTATCCACCATGTACACATCGTGAGATGAGGTGGTTGTCCAATGCCCTATGGGCGTTGGTTCGTCGGTATCTCCTGCATCGTCATCCATGCTGTCGATGTCTCCGGAGTCGAAGTTGAGCACGTCGTTTAAGTTGTCGATAGTGGCTACCAAGTGGGTGGTGGGTGGGCTTTGAATTTCTTTATCGTCCGTATCCCATCCTCGCTGACCGTAGTTCGGCCAGGGCTCTCCTGATAAGGAGAGAGACTTGAGAGAGTTCAGGATATCGCCACAAGGTGAGTGCTGAAAGATGTCTGCGGCGGTGAACTCTATTATCGGCGCCCAATCGGATTCGATCGGCAGGGGTGCGGGGGGTTCAGAGTTCGGAAAGGAGTCCGGATCCTCGGAGTCATGGATCATGCAGAGTGCGGGGCTAGCGTTCGGCTCGATCGCCTTTGAGATCGAAGCCCCCGAGGTGACGTCCAACCGCTCATCCTCGATTGGCACAATAAGCTCCGAGTTAGGGGTCGGAACCGATGCGTGTGCGGCTTCCAGGACACTGTCCGGAGGCAGAGCTAGATCATGCCTCTCGAGATAGTGCGGCGCGCTTGGCCGTGGCTCGAACCCGTCGAAGATCAAGTCTTCGCGGATGTCAGCCGTGTAGTTTAAGCTTCCAAACCTGACTTGATGGCCAGGGGCGTAGCTTTCTATCTGCTCCAGGTGGCCGAGCGAATTGGCCCGTAGAGCGAAGCCGCCGAAGACGAAGATCTATCCGGGGAGAAAAGTCTCACCATGGACCATATCGTTGTTAATGATCAAAGGAGCCATCGGGCCTAAAGGCGACGACATAGAGGAACTCTCAATGAAAGCACCAATGTCGGTGTCAAAACCGGCGGATCTCGGGTAGTGGGTCCCGAACTGTGCGTCTAGGCCGGATGGTAACAGGAGGCAGGGAACATGATGTTTTACCCAGGTTCGGGCCCTCTTGATGGAGGTAAAACCCTACGTCCTGCTTGATTAATATTGATGATATGGGTAGTACAAGAGTAGATCTACCACGAGATCAAGGAGGCTAAACCCTAGAAGCTAGCCTATGGTATGATTGTTGTATATGGAGTTGACTGCGTACGGACTACAACCCTTCGGTTTATATAGACACCGGATAGGGTTAGGGTTACATAAAGTCGGTTACAATGGTAGGAGGTCTTGAATATCCGCATCGCCAAGCTTGCCTTCCACGCCAAGGAAAGTCCCATCCGGACACGGGATGAAGTCTTCAATCTTGTATCTTCATAGTCCAGGAGTCCGGCTGAAGGTATAGTCCGGCTACCCGAACACCCCCTAATCCAGGACTCCCTCACTTGCCATGCAAACACGTCAACATTCGCCCGTAGGAAGGTGACAAGCGCGCTTTCCTATTTGCTGTCTAGGGTGGAGCTTATGGTGAAATCCCCTCTCGTGCCATCCTCCTCGATGGACACCCTATTGGTCTCTGGTGGCGCAGCTCTGGATTTCTTGCTCTTGTCGGTGGAGCTCTCTGGCACGTCCTCGACGGGAGCACAACACTCCGAAGAGGTGCGCTTGTCGGATGGGCGCGAGAGATCTTGCCGGTCTTCTTCCCTGTCGGGGCTCCAGCAGCAGGAGTGAGTGCCTTGGCGGCAGTCACTGCAACTGCTTCCCAGTAGAGTTGGTCGGCGCAGATCGGTGCATCCTTTTTGTCGGAGGGGACGGTGATGATGGTCATCGGCCCCGGCATCTTCAGCGTGTTGTAGGCGTAATGCGACGCTGCCATGAACTTGGCTAGTGTTGGGCGACCGAGGATCCCTTTGTAGGGCAAGGGGATCTCGGCTACATTGAAAACAATCCTCTTCGTCATGTAGTTTAACTCACCTCCAAATGTCACGGGCAGCGTGACCTTACCCTTCGGCTGACTCCTCCCCGGGTTGACCCCTTGAAATGTGCCCGTCTCTTCGAGGTCTCCATCAGGAATCTGCATCCTTTTGATCACGACAGGCGAGATGAAGTTAAGACTGGCCCCGCCATCAACTAGCATATTCGTCACCTTGAGGTTGCGTATTGTTGGCGAGACCAACAACGGCAAACACCCGGCCACAGTTGTGCGATCAGGGTGGTCCTCGGCGTCGAAAATGATAGGCGTGCTGGACCATTTCAGTGGCCTCTGAGCATCGATGGATGGTTCTGTTGCTGTGATATCACGCGCCCACTGCTTAAGCTGGCAGTGAGAAGTGTGCAGCGAGGCGCCACCGTCGACGCACATGGCCTCCGTAGCCTTCTGGAACTCGTGCTCGCCGGACTCGTCATCTTCGTCATGATCATCATCTCCTTGCTTCTTGTCGTGGCCCCGAGCGGGCCTCTCTTGCTGATTATCCTTTCCGCGGCGGTCTCCTTGCCGCCACGCTTCTTGCCAGATCCCTCGGCACCACCCTGGCCCTTCTCCTTGTCCCGCCTCTCATACTCAGCTTTTTGCTTCTCAGCAAGCAGCTCGACCTGCCGACAGTTCTGGAGGTCGTGGCCCTTGGTGCGGTGGATCTTGCAATATTGCTTGTCAGAGCCTCCCGGCTTGTCGGCAGCCGCCAAGTGATACGTCTCCAATGTATCTATAATTTTTGATTTCTCCATGCTATTATATTATCTATTTTGGATGTCAATGGGCTTTATTTTACACTTTTATATCATTTTTGGGACTAACCTACTAACCGGAGGCCCAGCCCAAATTCTTGTTTTTTTGCCTATTTTAGGGTTTCGCCGAAAAGGAATATCAAACGGAGTCCAAACGGAATGAAACCTTCGGGAGACGTGATTTTCTCAACAAACGTGATCCAGGAGAGTTGGAGTGGGCATCAAGAAACAAACAAGGAAGCCACGAGGCAGGGGCGCGCCTACCCCCCTGGGCGCGCCCTCCACCCTTGTGGGTCCCTCGTTGCTCCACTGACGTACTTCTTCCTCCTATATATATCCACGTACCCCCCAAACATCCAGGAGCACCACGAAAACCTAATTCCACTGCCGCAACCTTCTGTATCGAAAGATCCCATCTCGGGGCCTTTTTCAGAGCTCCGCCCGAGGGGGCATTCATCACGGAGGGCCTCTACATCAACTCCATGGCCTCTCCGGTGATGTGTGAGTAGTTTACTTCAGACCTACGGGTCCATAGTTACTAGCTAGATGGTTTCTTCTCTCTCTTTGGATCTCAATACAAAGTTCTCCTCGATCTTCTTGGAGATCTATTCGATGTAATCTTCTTTTGCGGTGTGTTTGTCGAGATCCGATGAATTGTGGGTTTATGATCAAGTTTATCTATGAACAATATTTGAATCTCCTCTGAATTCTTTTATGTATGATTGGTTTATCTTTGCAAGTCTCTTCGAATTATCAGTTTGGTTTGGCTTACTAGATTGATCTTTCTTGCAATGGGAGAAGTGCTTAGCTTTGGGTTCAATCTCGCGGTGCTCGATCCCAGTGACAAAAAGGGAAACGACACGTATTGTATTGTTGCCATCAAGGATAAAAAGATTGGGTTTATATCATATTGCATGAGTTTATCCCTCTACATCATGGCATCGTCCTTAAAGCATTACTTTGTTCTTATGAACTTAATACTCTAGATGCATGCTCGATAGCGGTCGATGTGTAGAGTAATAGTAGTAGATGCAGAATCGTTTCGGTCTACTTGTCGCGGACGTGATGCCTATATACATGATCATACCTAGATATTCTCATAACTATGATCAATTCTATCAACTGCTCGACAGTAATTCGTTTACCCACCGTAATACTTATGCTCTTGAGAGAAGCCACTAGTGAAACATATGGCCCCCGGGTCTATCTTCCATCATATTAATCTTCCAACACTTAGTTATTTCTATTGCCGTTTATTTTACTTTGCATCTTTATTTCTCTTTATCATAAAAATACCAAAAAATATTATCTTATCATATCTATCAGATCTCACTCCCGTAAGTGACCGTGAAGGGCTTGACAACCCCTTTATCGCGTTGGTTGCGAGGTTCTTATTTGTTTGTGTAGTTGCGTGGGACTCGAGCGTGATCTCCTACTGGATTGATACCTTGGTTCTCAAAAACTGAGGGAAATACTTATGCTACTTTGCTGCATCACCCTTTCCTCTTCAAGGGAAAACCAACACAGTGCTCAAGACATAGCAAGAAGTATTTCTGGCGTCGTTGCCATGGAGATTCACGCCAAGTCAAATCAAGATTTGACTCCCAACAACAAGCCATTTCTGGTGCCGTTGCCAAGTCAAGACATACCAAGTACCCATCACAAACTCTTATCCCTCGCATTACATTATTTGCCATTTTCCTCTCGTTTTCCTCTCCCCACTTCACCCTTGCCGTTTTATTCGCCCTTCTTATGTTCGTCTTTCCATTTGCTTTGATGTCCCACTTGGCTCGTTTGCTCGTTTGGTTGGAATAGTTGTTTATTTATTGCTAAACAGAGAACCTAATATCTATGGATCATCATCCGCTTGCTAATATTTTTAGGAGATCCAATTATGATGAACCAATTGCTAGTGAGTTTTGTGCACTAGGTTATCTTTATGTAGTTTTTCTTGAAATTTCTGAATCTGAAAATTGTGATGAAGTACTTTATGGAGTGATTCATGATGGATCTTTGAATGGAAAGCATGATTGCAATGATGATAGTATAAATTCTATTAATGTCAATTGTGCTTATAATATGCAAAACCCTAAGCTTGGGGATGCTAGTTTTGCTATGTCTACTACTTGTTGCAATGATCATGATTGGGGTGATTCTTCTTATGATCTTGAAAATTTATTTAAGCCCCATGATGAATATGAGATTGATAATAGTGTTTGCAATATTATTGAAAGTGGGTTTGGAAGAGTGTCAACTTTAGATCCCACATATTTGGAGAATGTTCAATCTTATGAAATTTTTAATAAAAGTGGGTTTGGAGAGGTCATGACTTTAATTAATGTTAATCTCACTATTTCGGAAGAGTGTAAACTTTGCATGCATGTGGATCGTGTTGAAAATATTTTATGTGATAGCTATTTTGTTGAATTTGCTTATGACCCCACATGTAATTATTATGAGAGAGGAAAATATGACTGTAGAAGTTTTCATGTTACTAAATTACCTCTCGTTATGTTGAGATTGCTATTGTTTCTTTCCGTTTCCTTGCATATGCTTGTTTTTGCTTGCTATGAAAATTAGTTTGCTTATAAGATGCCTGTGCATAGGAAGTATGTTAGACTTAGATGTGTTTGTCACGTGTTTCATGATGCTCTCTTTGTGCTTCAATTCTTGTCTTTGATGTGAGCATCATTGAAATTTTCAATGTCTAGCTAGAGGCTTTAAAGAAAAGTGCTTATTGGGAGACAACCCAATATTTTTTCCTTGCTGTTATTTAATAAAAAAATGTAGCCTCTGTTTTGGTTGCGTTTTTTGTGTTTAATTAGTGTTTGTGCCAAGTAGAACCGTTGGGAAGACTTGGGGAAAGTCTTTTTGATCTTGCTGTAAAAACAGAAACTTTAGCGCTCACGAGAATTGCTGCTATTTTTTATTGAAGACTGATATTTAGTTAATTCTTTTTGCAGATGATTAATAGATAAATTCCTCACATCCAGAAATTTATTTTAGAATTTATGGGGTTCCAGAAGTTGCGTTAGCTACAGATTACTACATATTGTTCTGTTTTTGATAGATTCTGTTTTTCGTGTGTTGTTTGCTTATTTTGATGAATCTATGGCTAGTAAAAGAGTTTATAAACCATAAAGAAGTTGGAATACAGTAGGTTTAACACCAATATAAATAATGAATGAGTTCATTACAGTACCTTGAAGTGGTGTTTTGTTTTGTTTCGCTAACGGAGACGAGATTTTCTATTTTGAGTTTTGTGTTGTGAAGTTTTCAAGTTTTGGGTAAAGATTTGATGGATTATGGAACAAAGAGTGGAAAGAGCCTAAGATTGGGGATGCTCATCGCACCCCAAGGTAAAATTCAAGGACACAAAAAATCCTAAGCTTGTGGATGCCCCGGAAGGCATCCCCTCTTCGTCTTCGTCTATCGGTAACTTTACTTGGAGCTATATTTTTATTCACCACATGATATGTGTTTTGCTTGGAGCGTCTTGTATGATTTGAGTGTATGATTTGAGTCTTTGATTTTTAGTTTACCACAATCATCCTTGCTGTACACACCTTTTTAGAGAGACTCACATGATTTGAAATTTATTAGAACACTCTATGTGCTTCACTTATATCTTTTAGAGCATGGTGATGGTTTTGTTTTATTGAAATAATTGATATCTCATGCTTCACTTATATTATTTTGATAGTCCTTTAGAACAATATGGAAATTTGCTTTTAGGAATAATATAAAAACTTTCATAGAAGTGCATTGAATACTATGAGAAGTTTGATACTTGATAATAGTTTTGAGATATGAGATGGTGATATTAGAGTCATCCTAGTTGAGTAGTCGTGAATTTGAGAAATACTTGTGTTGAAGTTTGTTATTCCCGTAGCATGCACGTATGGTGAACCGTTATGTGATGAAGTCGGAGCATGATTTATTTATTGATTGTATTCCTTATGAGTGGCGGTCGGGGATGAGCGATGGTCTTTTCCTACCAATCTATCCCCCTAGGAGCATGCGTGTAATACTTTGTTTTGATAACTAATATATTTTTGCAATAAGTATGTGAGTTCTTTATGACTAATGTTGAGTCCATGGATCGCACTCTCACCCTCCCACCATTGCTAGCCTCTCTAGTATCGCGCAACTTTCGCCGGTACCATAAACCCACCATATACCTTCCTCAAAACAGCCACCATACCTACCTATTATGGCATTTCCATAGCCATTCTGAGATATATTGCCATGCAACTTTCCACCATTCTGTTATTATGACACGCTTCATCATTGTCATATTGCTTGCATGATCATGTAGTTGAAATCGTATTTGTGGCAAAGCCACCGTTCATAATTCTTCATACATGTCACTCATGCATCATTGCACATCCTGGTACACCACCGGAGGCATTCACATAGAGTCATATTTTGTTCTATATAAGTATTGAGTTGTAATTCTTGAGTTGTAAGTAAAAGGAAGTGTGATGATCATCATTATTAGAGCATTGTCCCAAGTGAGGAAAGGATGATGGAGACTATGATTCCCCCACAAGTCGGGATGAGACTCCGGACGAAAAATAAAAAAAATAAAAAAGAGGCCAAAAAAAGGAAGAAGGCCCAAATAAAAAATGGGATAAAAAGAGAGAAGGGACAATGCTACTATCCTTTTTCCACACTTGTGCTTCAAGGTAGCACCATGTCCTTCATATACAGAGTCTCCTATGATATATACTAGTGGGAATTTTTCAGTATAGAACTTGGGTTGTATATTCCAATGATGGGCTTCCTCAAAATTCCCTAGGTCTTCATGAGCAAGCAAGTTGGATGCACACCCACTTAGTTTATTTTGTTGAGCTTTCATATACTTATAGCTCTAGTGCATCCGTTGCATGGCAATCCCTACTCACTCACATTGATATCTATTGATGGGCATCTCCATAGCCCGTTGATATGCCTAGTTGATGTGAGACTATCTTCTCCTTTTTGTCTTCTCCACAACCACCATTCTATTCCACCATAGTGCTATATCCATGGCTCCCACTCATATATTGCGTGAAGATTGAAAAAGTTTGAGAACATCAAAAGTATTAAACAATTGCTTGGCTTGTCATCGGGGTTGTGCATGATTTAAATATTTTGTGTGGTGAAGATAGAGCATAGCCAGACTATATGATTTTGTAGGGATAACTTTCTTTGGCCATGTTATTTTGAGAAGACATAATTGCTTAGTTAGTATGCTTGAAGTATTATTATTTTTATGTCAATATTAAACTTTTATCTTGAATCTTTCGGATCTGAACATTCATGCCACAATAAAGAAAAATTACATTGAGAAATATGTTAGAAAGCATGCCACATCAAAAATTCTTCTTTTACCATTTACCTACTCGAGGACGAGCAGGAATTAAGCTTGGGGATGCTTGATACGTCTCCAATGTATCTATAATTTTTGATTGCTCCATGCTATTATATTATCTATTTTGGATGTCAATGGGCTTTATTTTACACTTTTATATCATTTTTGGGACTAACCTACTAACCGGAGGCCCAACCCAAATTCTTGTTTTTTTGCCTATTTTAGGGTTTTGCCGAAAAGGAATATCAAATGGAGTCCAAACGGAATGAAACCTTCGCGAACGTGATTTTCTCAACAAACGTGATCCAGGAGACTTGGAGTGGGCGTCAAGAAACAAACGAGGAAGCCACGAGGCAGGGGGCGCACCTACCCCCCCCTGGGGACACCCTCCACCCTCGTGGGCCCCTCGTTGCTCCACCAACGTACTTCTTCCTCCTATATATATCCACGTACCCCCCAAACATCCAGGAGCACCACGAAAACCTAATTCCATCGCCGCAACCTTCTGTACCCGAGAGATCCCATCTTGGGGCCTCTTCCGGAGCACCACCGGAGGGGGCATTGATCATGGAGGGCCTCTACATCAACTCCATGGCCTCTTCGGTGATGTGTGAGTAGTTTACTTCAGACCTATGGGTCCATAGTTATTAGCTAGATGGCTTCTTCTCTCTCTTTGGATCTCAATACAAAGTTCTCCTCGATCTTCCTGGAGATCTATTCGATGCAATCTTCTTTTCTGGTGTGTTTGTCGAGATCCGATGAATTGTGGGTTTATGATCAAGTTTATCTATGAACAATATTTGAATCTCCTCTGAATTCTTTTATGTATGATTGGTTTATCTTTGCAAGTCTCTTCGAATTATCAGTTTGGTTTGGCCTACTAGATTGATCTTTCTTGCAACGGGAGAAGTGCTTAGCTTTGGGTTCAATCTCACGGTGCTCGATCCCAGTGACAGAAAGGGAAACGACACATATTGTATTGTTGCCATCAAGGATAAAAAAATGGGGTTTATATCATATTGCATGAGTTTATTCCTCTACATCATGTCATCTTCCTTAAAGCATTACTTTGTTCTTATGAACTTAATACTCTAGATGCATGATGGATAGCGGCCGATGTGTGGAGTAATAGTAGTAGATGCAGAATCGTTCCGGTCTACTTGTCACGGACGTGATGCCTATATACATGATCATACCTAGATATTCTCATAACTACGCTCAATTCTATCAATTGCTCGACAGTAATTCGTTTACCCACCGCAATACTTATGCTCTTGAGAGAAGCCACTAGTGAAACCTATGGCCCCGGGGTCTACCTTCCATCATATTAATCTTCCAACACTTAGTTATTTCTATTGCCGTTTATTTTACTTTGCATCTTTATTTATCTTTATCATAAAAATACCCAAAATATTATCTTATCATATCTATCAGATCTCACTCTCGTAAGTGACCGTGAAGGGCTTGACAACCCCTTTATCGTGTTGGTTGCGAGGTTCTTATTTGTTTGTGTAGGTGTGTGGGACTCGAGCGTGATCTCCTACTGGATTGATACCTTGGTTCTCAAAAACTGAGGGAAATACTTATGCTACTTTGCTGCATCACCCTTTCCTCTTCAAGGGAAAACCAACGCAGTGCTCAAGAGGTAGCACCAAGGCGCAGCAAGCGGCGCACCTGGCAATTTCCTTGCCCGGGTCGTCTGCCTTGGCCTTCTTGGAAGCGCCGGTGTCTGTGGATCCCTCGACGGCAAGCACGGTCTTTCCCTTGCGCTTCCTGTTGCGGCGCCGGCCCTTCTTCGTTGGGGTGGCTGCGTCTTCGTCTGTGGAGTCAGTTTTCGCGTCAATGTCCTTGCCGGGCTACTTCCTCCCCTCTTCAGCTCGAGCGCACCTATCGGCCAGAACATAAAGTTCAGCCACATCTTTGACCTTGTTCATCGCCATCTCTTCACGCATCTTGCGGTTGCGCACATTCTGATGGAATGCGCTGATCACGGCGGCGGGATGAACATCTGGGATGTTGTATTGCACCTGGCTGAACCTCTGTATGTACTTGCGCAGGGTTTCACCTTCCTTCTGGGGGATGATATGCAAATCGCTTGCCTGGCCATGAGCTTGGTTGCCTCCGGTAAAGGCGCCAACAAACTCATGGCACAAGTCCGACCAAGAAGAAATAGAATCCGTCGGCAAGTGCATCAGCCATGACATGACATTGGGTTTGAGTGCTAGCGTGAAGTAATTGGCAAGCACCTTGTTGTCGCGGGATCCAGCAGCTTGCATCGTGATGGTGTAGATGCTGAGGAACTCTGACGGGTGGGTCTTGCCGTTGTACTTCTCGCCAACGTCTGGCTTGAACATGCGGTGGGAGGGCCACTAGAACTGTCGTAGCTCACGGGTAAAGGCCGAGCAACCCACCTCGTAGGGTAGGTCGCCAGAGCCCCCCGGTGTTGGGTGGTCCATAGTGGACCCCGCCTGCCTATCTGACTGGTGGCATGCATCGTGCCGGCGCTCGATGGTGGTTCGAGCTTCTTCACGGGCTTGCTCCCGAAGAACTTGGCGCTGATCGCGGTGGGTCCGTGGGTCGGACAACGCTATGGAAATGTTATCACAAGCATCGTCACAACGGATCGACACCCGCGGTGGCTGGCGTGGAGGAGGAGAGTGCACTGTGGCCGCAGCGCCCCCGATCCCTCCACCACTGGCATGCGGCGGCTCGATGAAGCACCGGCCAGAGGGCCCCGTCGGTCGTCGCTCATCTTTGTTGGAAACGCCGACGAGGCTTCGGATGGTGGCTCTCCACTCGTCGAGCTTATCCGCAGCAGGAGGAAAGTCGAGGAGCAACTGCGCGCGTGCCAAAGCTTCTGCTGGCGTGGGTGGTGGCGAAAGCTGCGTGGACCATGATGCGATCCGACTTCTAACCACGTTATAAGGAGCTCTATCACGGCCTGGCGGGCTATACACTGTTTTTGCCAGTGCCTCGGTGTGCGTGCTGGCCTTCTACGTCCCGCGAATGATGCACAGGACTCCTCCCACGATGGTGCCCAGGATCACCAACGTGGTGAAGCTACTCGTCGCGCACAACCTGGGAAGAGCGCGTCGGGGGCGCCGGCATAGGCGCCTCGGAAGTCGCCACGCCGCCCGTGGGTGGCATGACGCCGCCTGCGGGGGGCCTGGCTCCGTCTTTGGATTTGGTAGCATGTGGCTCATCGTCTCGCGCACGAACTACGCCGCTCTCCAGGCTTTGGCTGCCAGAGCGATGCGGGTGTTCGTGAGCTGCGCCTCGGCTTCCGTTCGTGACCGCCCCACCACTCGCCCATACAGGTACGGGCCGTTCGGCCCCCGACGAACCGATCACTATGATCGTCTTCTTCTTGGGAGCCATGGCGATGAAGAACTGCTAGACCGTATTTTCACAACTGCGCACCCCCTACCTGGCGCACCAGAGATGTCGGTGGAAATGACACCTATGGGGTCATTGGGATCCCTTCTACGGTTGGCGGACGCGGGGTTGTGCAAAGAGCAGGTCTGGCGGTCAGCACGCAAATCGTTTACCCAGGTTCGGGCCGCGGAGACGCGTAAAACCCTAGTCCTGCTTTGATGTATATTTGGGTGTTCTTGTGTTCTTGAACTAGCTGCGGTGGCTCTCTAGTCCAAAAGATCCGAATCCCCCTCCAGTACGCCTCGGGCCTCCTTTTATAGACAAAAGGGGTCGCCATAGTGGCACACAGGAGGTGGAAAGGTGTACAGGGGCTGAGTCTATCCCCTGGCATCATCGGGCAAACGCATTTAATGCACTGCCGACATGCCCCTCTTGCTTTATTGGGGATGGCAAAGAAGCTCGTCCCAGCTGTTGTCGCCTCGCCTGGCTCCGACGCGCATCCAAGCTGACGAGGCGTTGTAACGCCACGTAGGCTGGCTGCTGGGCTGGCGCTTTCACGAAGATCTACATGCCACCACGCAGGTGCTTGCTGAGTTGGTGTAGAGGCCGCGCGCTGCCATGCAGATGCCTACTCAGCTGGTCGAGCTAGCAGCTGCGTGGGGGCGGCGGTGGAGTCTTGGCAGGCACGGTCCTGGCTGCGGCCCCGCAGGTGTCTTCGGCAAGGGCCTTGCCAGGGGCCTGGCAAGGGACTTGCCGCGGCACCGCGGTCGTCCTCGGCAAGGATCTTGCCGGGGGGTCTCGTGGATTTCATTGGCAAGAATCTCGCCAAGGATCGTCGTCTTCTGGTTCTCGTCTGATCTTGTTTATTTAGGATCCTGACAAAGATCTGCATGCCACCACGGAGGTGCCTCCCGAGCCTTGGTTCCAATGTGGTTGATGGTGTTGGAACCCCTTGGGCTCAAGGGTGGCGCGCTCTGTTGGCGTCAGGATCCTCGGTAGCAATCATCACACGCTAAGATTTGCATTCTCGCGTAAAATGTCCTCTTCCCTTACAACAAGGACAAATAATATCACTTGTGTGCCCTGTTGATGCCATGGAAGAAGAGCTCTGCGCAGGCCCGGTAGGTGTGCTCTTGGCATATAGTGGTGGTTGTGCCTGCTTTCTTGTATCACGGCTTGAGGTGGCACCTGATGGAGGTGCTGGTGAAGTGGAAGTAGAGGGTGCACGTGGTTTCCATGATGAAGATCGACCTGTAGAAAAGTTAGTTCGCGCCAATGCCTATCGATCCTACACTTCACGTTCAGCTTTACAAGCAAGATGGAATAAACGAGTGATATTAGTATACTCCTTATACTCTAGAATGGTCTAAATCTCTCTATTTAATCCACCCATAAAACGTGCTAGCATAGCTTCATTCTCCTCAACAATACCACATCTAATCATGCCAGTTTGTAATTCCTGATAATATTCTTCTACAGAATTTTTTCCTTGTCTTAAGCGCTGCAATTTTTGAAGTAATTCACGTTGATAATAAGGTGGAACCCAACGAGTACACATAGCATCTTTCAAAGCAGCCCAAGTAGCTGGAATGGCATATAATCTACAATGTTCAGACCACCAAACACATGCAAAACTAGTGAAAGCACAAACAACAGCAGGAACACGTCTCTCCTCAGGATATTGTAAACATGTAAAACATTGTTCAGTTTCTAACTCCCAAGTAAGATATATATCAGGAACATATCTACCCTCAAATGGTGGAATATTCAATTTTAGTTTAGGAAGATGGTCATGATCTCGTACCTCGGGTGGTGGTGCAGCCCTACCGTTGCGATGATATGCATGAAGACGACCTGGTGGTGGTGGTGCTAGTGGTTACACGTAGTTCTGATTTTGATCAGCCTCATCGTCGTAATGGTCCTCCACCTCTGCAGTAGCAGCAGGAGCTACAGAAGCACCAACAGTAGGTACGGCAGCACCAGAAGTTTGACCAGGCTCAATGGGAACGCGTTGTGCTCGTCCCACTTGATTTGGAAGACGATGATGTTGTTGTTGTAGAGGTGCGACGGGTGCAGCGGACGGTGGAAGACGCGTGAGCAATTCATTAAACTTGTTATCAAGCTTTGTTTCGAATGCCTTCTCAATGCCATCTATCATCTCCATGGCCTCTTCAAATCTATTTAGCACATCTTCCACCTGTTCACTCAGCATTTGCTGAAACTTATCATGTAACTCTTTGTTCTTCATGTTCTCCCAGTCAGTCTTGTCGGCTTGTGATCCTGCCATGGTTAGCAGCAATAGAAGCACACAAGAATATGATCCTACAGACTACTAGTAAGTGGTGGACAGTCACAAATCCGTCAAGTGGATCTCAAATTCTTACCAGTTCTTACCAAGTAGTAGGTGGTGATCAGCAACCGTTGTAGTCAAAACTCTCAAAGCTTGGATAGAGGGATTACCAGGGAGAGTCAAACGCACGACGTAGATGTATGTGGAGCTGGGAAGACTTATAATATGGTAGCAAAAGGGGTCAGCAATAATCAATTCAGATATGCAAAGTTGAATAAACGCTCAACGACGGTACTGTGCTGGTCCTAGGCTAGACCGTACTAGAGACGCGAGCCTAGAACACTAACAAAATCACGGCATTGCACGTAAACAAGGGAGGAGCACACTCTGGAAAAAAAATCACTTTTGCACTTTTTTTCACTCTTTTTTTGCTCTGCAACAAAAAAAATCGAAAAAGTCTACTAATGTCCTAAAAACTTCCTAGCCAGAATTTTCTAGACTTAGTTTTTTTTTAGTTTGGAACTATTTTTCTTCTGCGGATGGCTCGAAAGTTGGGTACTACTCTGTCACGACTCGGAGTATCGCGTGATCTAGAAATCAAAAACAAAGCAACAATTACTGGACTCGGACTGGTGGCGGAGATGAGTCTGGTGGAACTCAGACTGGTGGCGGATATATGTTGCAGGTGGACTCGAATTGGCGTGATGGCGACTGATATTTGGTGGCGTATATGGACTCGGATTGGCGGTGACTATGTAGTGGTTGTATATGGCAGCAGCGATGAAGTTGGTGCGGTGGTGGTATATGGCAGCAGCGATGATGATGATGCGGTGGTGATATATGGCAGCGGCGACGTGACAACCTATGAACAGAACTCGAAACTCTAAAGGACTAGACGCTAAGACCAGCAACTTGACACGACGATGCAACCACAAATTCAACAAAGCAAATACAGAAAAGATTATGCAAAGGCTCAGATTGGTTCAGATAGGATGAACTAACCCTAATTTTTTTGGCTTTTTCGTGGACAATAGATATGAAGAACAGACTCGATCTAAACTACGAAAAACTGTAAAATCTCACCGAGCAACCTGGAAATCTGATACCACTTGATAGAGGCAAAGGTGTCCCGTCTTTCGATGAGATGGTGGCTATCGTTTGGGAGGAAGTCGACTTTGACGATCCGACTACGAATGTGCGAGGATGTCGCGCCTTAGCAATCGCTAAACCAACTCCGAGAGGTTATTGACCACGCCGGAGCACGATCAACCTGACCACGAAGGTCTGTTTTCCTGCAGGCAAACGAAGAACAAGCAGGAAAATAAGATTGCAATCTGGATATTGCGAATATAAGAGGAAAGCTTTATTGATCAAGGTGGGGTTCTGTGACGTCTTGGTCTGGTCGTTGGACACAAACGAAGTACACGAAGTTGAAGCTATGGCGAACTTTTAATCTAAACAAAACCCGAAGTCTAAACGATGCCCTAAGGGCTGTATATATGGAGGGAGAGGGGGGGAATTTCGTGGCCCTTGGAGGAGGGGTCCGAAACCAACCCTAACTCTTGTTTCCCCACACATACGGACTCTAAAACAGCCTATACTTAAGTATTTTGAGAATACATGGGCTTGGCCCAATAATAAGGTGACGCAGCACCTAGAATAGCCTCTGGACGAAATTTATGAAGTGACATCTTGTATATTTCATCCAAGGCTTCATGCACTCCTTATGGTGGATTCAAAGTCCTCAAATCATCACTTGTAACTTCGTTCTTGATCCCCTTGCACATGCCATCATCTCCATGCTTGAGCTTGCTCCAAGGTTCATCTTTCTTGTCCAAACTAGGCCCTTCATTTGTAAGCAAAACAAATGTATCCAATTTAGGCAGCATCATATTCTCATGAACATTAGAATCGTTACCAAGAAACAAAAGTACCTGATAATTCAATTGGCGTGCGCGAGCTCTAGTAATTGGTCCAGTATGTATAGCAGCAGGGGTTGTGGGTGTAACCATGGTATTGATGTCCTCATCAAGTTGCCTCGGCAAGGATCTTGCCGAGGCTACGGAAGCCACCCCGGCAAGGGCCTTGCCGGGGAGTCCACCTTGCCCTCTTGCTCTCTTTGTGGCTCGGGTCTTGGTGTTGTTATGGTCGTCTTGTGTTCCGGCTTCCCTCCCCTGCCCTGCTTAGTATGACCATGGGTGCGACTCTGACTGCCCATGCATGAGTAAAGGGGTGCAAAAGGAGAGCCCCTACTTTTGTACACCAACATCCGGCTTTTCGACCAATGTCCACACTTGATTCCTCTCGAAATTGTGTAGCTCTTCATGCATAGCGTTCACCCAGTCCAGATCCTCAAGAGCTTCTTCAACCTTCATAGGTTCAATACTAGAAATGAATGAGTAGTGTTCAAAAGTTAGCCAAACGAGTTTTAGAGCGAGTAATTCTCCTCGTTTGAATATCATTGAAGATTTTATTGACGGGATGGTCTCTTGTGACTCTTGCTCTAACTCGTGAGAGATTTTGTTTGGATTGGGGTGGAACGTCCTCTTCATTGTCTTCTTCTTCCTCTCTTTCTTCATTGTTGTTGGCGTTGTCATTCTCCTGTGGAGGTGGAGAGGGAGGTCGAGGTGGTTCGTCTTGTTGTACTTCCTCATTTCCTCCATCTTGACGTGTTCCACTTGTGGATGCCTCCAAATCAACTTGTGGTTCACCTTGATGTGAAGCTGAGGCTTCCACTTGAACGGATGAAGTACTCTCCTTCACCTCTGTTGGGCGAATCTTGCCAATGCACAAATCTTGGATTGCTTCCGAATGATCTTTGTCTCCTACATCAATTGGCAATTGCTCTACTTGCGAGCTGTTAGGTTCATCAAACTTCACATCTACCATCTCTTCAACTTTTTGGGTGAAATTGTTGTAGACACGGTAAGTGTGAGAGTTTAAGCCATAACCGAGTAGGAAACCTTCATGAGATTTAGGAAAACTTTCTTCTTAGCTTCATCTCCGGGTAAACCTACAAGCTTAAATAATCCACAAATTTCATCCACATATATCAAGTGCATATCAGGATGTTCGGTTCCATCTCCTGCATAAGGATTAGCTAGCAGTTGTTCTATCATACCTGAAGGGATTTTATAACCAATATTTTCAGTAGGTGCAGTAGGTTGAGGGGTAACTAATTGTGGTTACGGTCGAGGTGAAGATACCCTGAACAAACCCCTCAAAGTACTGTTCTCCATAGTAACAAGTGACAATAAATTTCAGCACGTAGTAATATTTTTTCCTTATCGATTTCCACTTGCCAAGAGTGCTTCACTCCCCGGCAACGGCGCCAGAAAATAGCCTTCATGACCCACAAGTATAGGGGATCAATCGTAGTCATTCTGATAAGTAAGAGTGTTGAACCCAACGAGGAGCAGAAGGAAATGACAAGTAGTTTTAAGCAAGGTATTCTCTGCAAGCACTAAAATTGTAAGTAACGAGTAGTTTGATAGCAAGATAATTTGTAACAAGCAAGTAATGGTAACGGTAACAAAAGTGCAGCAAGGTAGCCCAATCCCTTTGAGGCAAAGGATAGTCCAAAACGGTCTCTTATGATAAGCAAAGCGTTCTCGAGGGTACACGGGAATTTCATCTAGTCACTTTCATCATGTTGGTTTGATTTGTGTTCGCTACTTTGATAATTTGATATGTGGGTGGACCGGTGCTTAGGTGATGTTCTTACTTGAACAAACCTACTACTTATGATTAACCCCCTCGCAAGCATCCGCAACGACAAGAAAAGTATTAAGAACAAATTCTAACAATAGCGTTAAACATTTGGATCCATATCGGTCCCTTACGAAATAGCGCATAAACTACGGTTTAAGCTTCTGTCACTCTCGCAACCCATCATCTAATAACTACTCCACAATGCATTCCCTTAGGCCCACATATGGTGAAGTGTCATGCAGTCGACGTTCACATGACACCACTAAGGGAATCACAACATACATACCATCAAAATATCGAACACATATCAAGTTCACATGATTACTTGCAACAAGATTTCTCCCATGACCTCAGAACAAAAGTAGCTACTCTCAAATGATAATCATGCAAAAGATCAAAGGGGTATTAAATAGCATAATGGATCTGGACATATAATATTCCACGGAATAAACCATATAGTAATCAACTACAAGATGTAATCAATACTACTAGTCACCCATAACCACCAATCTATAGTTTCGGTACAAAGATTGAACACAAGAGATGAACTAGGGTTGGAGAGGAGATGGTGCTATTGAAGATGTTGATGGATATTACCCTCCCCAAGATGGCAAAGTTGTTAGTGATGATGATGACGATGATTTCCCCCTCCGGGAGGGAAGTTCCCCCGGCGGAATCGCTCCGCCGAAGGGCAAAATTGCTCCTGCCCAAGTTCTGCCTCGAGACGAAGGCGCTTCGTCCCGAAAGTCCTCTACTTATTTTTTTTCTAGGTCAAAATGACTTATATACCAAAATAGGGGCACCAGAGGTGGGCCGAGGAGGGCACAACCCACTAGGGCGCGCCTGGGCTCCCTGACACGCCCAGGTGGGTTGTGCCCACCTGGTGGCCCCCTATGGTACTTATTTTCTCCAATAATTCTTATATATTTCATAAATAATCTCCGTGAAGTTTCACCTCATTTGGAGTTGTGCAGAATAGGTAGCCTGACGTAGCTTTTTCAGGTCCAGAATTCCAGCTGCCGATATTCTCCCTCTTTGTGTGAACCTTGCATATTATGAGAGAAAAGGCATTAGAATTACTCCAAAAGGCATTATTATGCATAAAAACAATATAAATAACAATAGGAAAACATGATGCAAAATGGACGTATCAACTCCCCCAAGCTTAGACCTCACTTGTCCTCAAGCGAAAACCGAAATCGAAAACATGTCCACATGCTTAGAGAGAGAGGTGTCGATAAAAACAAAATACGGACATAGAAGCGTCATGTATATTATTATAACAGCAACAAACTTTATCATAGAACTTTTTTCATAGACTTCTCATGAATAAGTAACAATTCAACACAAAATCGAAGTATAAAGCATAAACTCTATTGAAAACCAACAAACTATGTTCTTAGTCAACTTTGCAACTACAATTCATCATCTTTTTAGGTAGGGTCACGTATCGGAGCCTTTAGGCAAGTCCACATACTCAACCATCATATAGTCTTCTGTGATTGCTAACACTCACCGCATACACATGAGCAAAAAGTTTCAACTGGACACATAGAAAGATAGGGGCTTATAGTCTCACCTCCCAATGTATTCACCTCAAGGGTGATGTCAACAATAATAACTCATGCTACGCATATCCAACTGGGTATATGTGCCTAGATCTTTCCTCACCACATGGCTTGCCAAAAGAGAAAATAAAAAGGAATCGAGAGAAATACTTTGACTCTTGCATAAAAGTAAATACATATAAGTAAAAGATAGGCCCTTTGCAGAGGGAAGCAAAGGTTACCATGCTCTTTTTCTGTTTGTATGCTCGATCTCTTAGTGCAAAAGAATGTCATGTTATATTGCCCCTTATGTAGTCTGTCGCTTTTATTCTTTGCCATCACAAGTACGTACAACGCTCAATTTTATCTTACACTAAATGATCCAGCACTTTTAGAAGCAATTTTTATTGCCTTATTGCACCAATGACAACTTACTTGAAGGATCTTACTCAATCCATAGGTAGGTATGGTGGACTCTCAAAACAAGATTTGGGTTTAAGGGTTTTTTGGATGCACAAGTAGTATCTCTACTTAGTGCGGAATTTTGGCTAGCAGAGATAGGGGCAAGCACCACATGTTAAAGGATCTATGACAATATAACTTCTATGTGGATATGAACAAACATAAATCATTATGTTGTCTTCCTTGTCCAACGTCAACCATTTTGGCATATAATATTTTGATGGGGGCTCACAATCACAAAAGATGTCCAAGATAGTGTATTTGCATGTGAATCTTCTCTTCCCTTATTAATTCTTTCATGAATTGCATCATTGACCAATGCTATGTTTGTGAATCTCCAATAAAGTTTTCTAGTTATACTCTTCCTTATGTGATGTCATTAGCATATGATCTTTTTCATTTATTTCCTTTCTTTTTATTGAACATGAAAGTAAAGAAAACAAACTCGAACTAAACTTCATTATATATCTCGCACACGATTACAAGGATAGATCACTAAGAAAACTCTAGAAAAGAAAGGATCGAACTAAACTTTTATTCATCTAAAGAAAAAGATAAATATGGGTCGAACTAAGATAAGTAAAGGCAAAAGATAGTGGAGGTGATACGATACCGGGGCACCTCCCCCATGCTTGGAACAAGCCAAGGGGAGTGCCCATAACTGATACTCAATTTTCCTTTGGTGACGAAGAAGGAGGTCGTGGTGATGAAGTAGTAGCAATCTTATCCTCAGGTTTCCATGGCAAGGGCTCACCATCATAAGAGGAGGAGTGAGTCTCACGGGTCCTGCAACTGGCAGCCAAACTCATACCTTTAAACCTCACCTCATACTACCAAAAAAGGCTTTCTCCCCGCTTTATATATAAAGCATACCGCCCAAGCCACAAACAGGATACACGAGTTCAGATGCACACACGCACAAGGCACGAGATTTCACAAGCGCACGCACACACACACAACAAAGGTACCAAGGTTAATGTTAAGGGCACAGCTCAACAAGCCCAAAAAAGGAGAAAAAACGCCGGCACACCGGAGAGAGCCGAAAGTCTAGTCTAGCTCTAGAGGAGGCGATGGAAGCGGGGGCGCCACGTGGAAGGCTAGTGCTCGAAGGTCGGCATTGAGGGTGTCGATGGAATTCTGGTCCTGGAGGCGGCTAAGCGCCCGCCAGAGCTGCAAGAAACCACATGTTTTAAAGATGGTGTCAGTCGCACATCGAAGAGGGGCACACTGGATGACAAGCCTGTTGCGCACAGTCCAGAGTGTCCAAGTGAGAACCCCAACACACAGCCACCTAATGTGGCGATGACGGGGGACAGAGGCCTGGATTTCTGCCAACAAGTCTGGGAAGCTGGTGTTGCACCAAGTTCCACCAACAACGTCGCGGAAGCAGGACCACAAGAACTGAGCGGTCATGCACGAGAAGAAGATGTGATTAGCATCTTACGCCACATCACAGAGGGGGCACAGGCCGTCACCAGGCTCGTTACACTTGCGCACCTCAACCCCTGAGGGCAAGCATCCCCGAATCCACAGCCAGAGGAAGATCTTGATCTTCAAGGGAAGGTAGATGTCCCAGATCAGACTGAACGGCTCAGGGGACGTGGAAGGAGCAATCACTTGGTAGAGGGACTTGGTCGAGAAGCGCCCCGAAGTCTCGAGGCACCACAAGACGAAGTCGCCCGCGTTGTCGGCATCTAGAGGCTGAAGAGCGATGGCCTGAATGAGAGCATCCCATGCAGCCACCTCAAGGGGGCCAAAGGGTCTATGGAACACGAGGCGCCCTAAGTCAATAAGGGCCCCCTCCATGGAGACCTGAGGGTCAGCCGCGATGGGGAATAATTCAGGGAAATGGGCGGCGAGGGGAAGATCCCCCACCCACTGGTCAAATCAAAATAGGGTCGAGGAGCCTGAGCCCACCGAGATGGATGTACCAATGCGGAGGATTGGCATGAGCTGGACCACAGCCTGCTAGAACTGGGATCCACCTGAGCGCTGGCAGAAGGCAAGGAGCTGGCCACGAAGGTATTTGGATCGGATGATGCCCAACCAGAGGCCGCCCTCCCCATTGGCTATCCGCCAAAGCCAGCGGGTCAGGAGGGAGATATTCATGCGCCTAGAGGACAGGATCCCAAGGCCTCCCTGATCCTTGGGTTTGTAGATGTCCGGCCAAATGACCATATGGTATTTCTGCTTATCCCCCTCGCCAGCCTAGAAGAATCTGGACTGGTCTTTGGCTATATTCTGATGCAGCGTCTCATGTAAGCTTAGAAGCTCATCAGGAACCAAAGGAGGCTGGAGAGGGAGGAGTTGATGAGAATCACCCGACCTGCCTTAGATAGCCACCTGCCCCTCCAAGGTTCAACTCGGTGCTGCATGCAGGTTACGGCCGGGGGGAGGTCCGTCACTGTCAGCCTAGAATCGCTAATGGGAATCCCCAAATCATTGGTGGGGAAGGAGCCCAGTTTACAGTTTAGTCGGTCGGCCATATCTTCGCACTCCTCCTAGGAGTAGCCAAGGATCATCACCTCACTTTATCGAAGTTGATCGTGAGGCCCGACATCTGTTGAAAGAAGAGGAGGAGGAATTTAAGGTTGGCGATGTCAGAGTCCGAGCCCTCGATCATGATGATGGTGTCATCCGCGTACTGTAGGAGGGTGACCCCTCGCCCTCCCACCAAATGGGGTACCACCCCTCGGATATGTCCAGCAGCCTTGGCCTTATCTAGAATAGTAGCCAGGGCATCGAGCACCATATTGAATAGGAACGGAGAGAAGGGATCGCCCTGGTGGACCCCACATAGGATGGGGAAGTAGGGTCCAATCTCATCGTTGATGTTTACCGCAGTCCGACTGCACGAGACTAGCTGCATGACTCGGGTGACCCAGCGATCGTCGAAGCCCTTGCGGAGGAGCACTTCACGAAGGAAGGACCACTGAATCGTGTCATAAGCTTTATGGAAGTCAAGCTTCAGGAAGACCGCACGCTGGTGTTTTGAGCGGACTTCATGCAGGACTTCGTGGAACACCAACACCCCGTCGAGAATGAACAGGCCTTGGATGAAAACAGATTGATTGGGGTGGGTTATGGAGTTAGCGAGCAGGGTCACCCTATTGGCGTACCCCTTCGCTAGGATCCGAAATATCACATTGATCACCGTGATAGGATGGAACTGGCAAATATCTGAAGCACCCGGGACCTTAGGGATTAGAGTAATAATCCCATAGTTGAGGCGGACCAGGTCCATGGACCCCACGTAGAACTCATTAAATAACGCCATAACCTCGGGCTTGATAGCTTGTCAGAAGGTTTGGAAGAACTTCACCGGGAGGCCATCCGGTCTCGGGGCAGAGGAAGGGTTCATGCCCTTAATCGTGGCGAGGACCTCCTCCTCCCCGAAGGGGGCCATAAGGGCCTCATTGTCCATAGCCGAGACCAACTGGCAGCCCGACCAAGTGTCCAAGGCCAGTGAGGCGCCACCTCGAGGGGTGGTGGAAAATAGGGCTTTATAGAAGCCGTCGACGTGAGCGCGAATCTCTGTGGGAGGAAGGAGGATGGTGTCCCCATCCTAGAGGCAGTGGATGGAGTTGCGACGTCTCCTATCGTTGGCAATTGCCTGGAAGTAAGCAGTGTTAGCATCACCACGGAGCACCCACCGTTGGGTGCCCCGTTGGCGCCAATAAGCCTCCTCATCCGTGTATATGACCGATAGCTGGTCCTCGAGCTCACAGCGCAACATCCATTCATCGGAGGAGAGCCCGGCGGTGTCTGCCTGGGCGTCTAGGATCTGAATGGATGATAGCAGAGCGGATTTCCGCTCCCTAAGGTCACGGCCGAGATTGGCCCCCCATCCCTTCATAAACTGTCGGGCCAGTTTAGCACAAAACTACCAGGAGTCGATCGCGGATAGGGACCTGTGCGGGCTTCCCCGAGCCTCCACCCATCGCGCGCCCACCGCGTCTACAAACCCCAGTTGGTTGAGCCAGAGTAGCTCAAATCGAAACCGGGGCAAGATGGGTATTCAAAGACTTGGTTCTGGAGATCATAGATCTGGCTTTGGAGGAAGTTGATTTGCTCGTTGAAGGTGAAGACGATGTCCTTCATGGACTTTCCATCCACCTTGAGATCATGGGTGTAGTCCGCGATCATGAGGTGATTGGCATTGAGCCCACGTTCCACCATCCCCTTGCACCGGAAGACCTCCTACTACATAGCTTCAAGCCTGGCCTCCACGGTTCCCGTTCCTTTGGGACCTTTCACATCACGGATGTGGAGCACCCCCTCATGCATCTAGATAGCCTGAGGGTGTTGCATCACCTCGCACAAATATGGGTTGATGACATTCTCGAAGAACTTGTCCTTAGAGGAGCTTGAAGCGGCCATGGTGATCTAGATCTGCCAGAAAACAGCAAGAGAAGAAAACAAAAGATTTCTCCGTGATACGATGGTCAATAGGTACGGGGGGTATGTGAAGATTTTTTTTATCTTGGGAAACAAGCAAGCAGAAGAAAAACGGAGTCCGGAAGGTACCCGAGGTGGGCACAACCCACCTGGGCGTGTCTGGCAAGGTAGCCTTCCTGGTTGTTTCTTATTTTCCTAATTTTTGATATATTTCAAAACAGATAAAAAAATATTTTTGCGTATTTTTGGGAGTATGTTTACTTACTGTATCACGTACCTCCTCTTTTTTCACGATTCTGGAGTGTTCCGGAAGGTTTCCTTTATGTGTTCTTCCGGTGTCATAGTTTGGATAATATTGCTTTCAACATTAATGGGCGTACCTGAGATATAATGTTTTATTCTTTGCCCATTGACAACCTTCGGCATTACTTATTTTGATGGCTCCATATCGATAAACCTCCTCGATAACAGAGGGTCCTTCCCATTTAGAGAGGAGTTTTCCTGCAAAGAATCCAAAACGAGAGTTGTACAAAAGAACATATTCTCCAACTTTTAACTCACGCTTTTGGATTCCTTTATCATGCCATCTTTTAACTTTTTCTTTAAATCACTTGGCGTTTTCATAAGCTTGGGTTCTCCATTCATCTAGTGAGCTATATCAAATAACCTCTTTTCACCAACAAGTTTGAAATCATAGTTGAGTTCTTTAATTGCCCAATATGCTTTGTGTTCTAACTCAAGAGGCAAATGACAAGCTTTTCCATAAACCATTTTATAAGGAGACATACCGATAGGATTTTTATATGTTGTTCTATCAGCCCAAAGTGCATCATCTAATTTCTTAGACCACGGGTCTTTTGTAAAATTAATTTTATTTCTCTATTTCTAAGTTCAACTTGACCACTAGGTTGAGGATGATAAGGTGATGCAATTCTATGGTTAACATCATACTTAGCAAGCATTTTACGGAAAGCGCCATGAATAAAGTGTGAACCACCATCAGTCATTAAATATCTAGGGACTCCAAACCTTGGGAAAATAATTTCCTTAAACATTTTAATAGAGGTGTTGTGATTAGCACTACAAGTTGGAATAGCTTCTACCCACTTAGTAACATAATCAACAACAACCAAAATATGTGTATACCCATTAGAGGAAGGAAAAGGTCCCATTTAATCATAACCCCAAACATCAAATGGTTCGACAGCAAGAGAATAATTCATAGGCATTTCCTGACGTTTACCTATATTGCCAATTCTTTCACATTCATCACAAGATAAAACAAACTTACGGGCATCCTTGAAGAGAGTAGGCCAATAAAAACTAGATTGCAATACCTTGTGAGCAGTATTGTCTCCCACATGATGCCCTCCATAAGATTTGGAGTGACATTTCCGTAGAATTTGTCCCTGTTCATGCTCAGGTACACAACGTCTAATAATACCATCTACTCCTTTATAAAGATGTGGGTCATCCCAAAAGTAATGTCTTAAGTCATAGAAGAATTTTTTTCTTTTGTTGGTATGTGAAGCTAGGTGGTATATATTTAGCAACAATGTAATTAGCGTAATCAGCATACCAAGGAGTGTTATGAGAAACATTTATTGCAGCTAACTGCTCATCAAGAAAGCTATCATTAATAGGTTGTGGGTCATCAAGAATATTTTCTAGCCTAAACAAGTTATCAGCCGCGGGGTTCTCAGCTCCTTTTCTATCAATGATATGTAAGTCAAATTCTTATAGCAAAAGAACCCACCTAATGAGTCTAGGTTTAGCATCTTTCTTTTCCATAAGATATTTTATAGCAGCATGATCGGTGTGAACAATTACTTTAGAATCAACAATATAAGATCTAAATTTATCACAAGAAAAAACAACTGCTAAAAATTGTTTTTCAGTAGTAACATAATTGCGTTGGGCACTGTCTAGAGTTTTACTAGCATAATGAATGACATTTAATTTCTTATCAACTCTTTGTCCTAGAACAGCACCAACAACATAATCACTAGCATCACACATAATATCAAAAGGCAAGTTCCAATTAGGTGGTTGAACAACAGGTGCAAAAATTAAGCCTTTCTTAAGTGTTTCAAAGGCTTCTACACAATCATCATCGAAAACAAATGGAACATCCTTTTGTAAAAGGTTTGTAAGAGGCCTAGAAATTTTAGAGAAGTCTTTAATAAATCTCCTATAGAAACCAACATGACTGAGGAAACTACGAATACCTTTGATATCTTTTGGACATGGCATTTTCTCAATTGCATCAAATTTAGCTTTATCCACCTCAATACCTCGTTCAGAAATTTTATATCCCAAGACAATACCTTCATTAACCATAAAGTGGCACTTCTTCCAATTCAAAACAAGATTAGTTTGCTCGCATCTCTGCAAAACTCAATCAAGGTTGCTTAAGCAATCATCAAAAGAAGTTCCGTAGATGGAAAAATCAACCATGAAAACCTCAACAATCTTTTCACAAAAGTCAGAGAATATAGCAGTCATACATCTTTGAAAGGTAGTAGGTGCATTTCATAAACCAAAAGGCATATGTCTATAAGCATAAGTTCCAAAAGGACAGGTAAAGGTGGTTTTCTCTTGATCAGGTTGTGAGACAAGTATTTGAGAAATATTAGAATATCCATCAAGGAAACAAAAGTGTGTGTACTTTGACAATATTTCTAGCATTTGATCAATAAAAGGCAGAGGTAATGATCTTTTCTAATAGCTTTATTTAATTTTCTAAAACCAATTACCATTCTGTAACCAGTGACAATTCTTTGTGGAATAAGTTCATTCTTATCATTAGGAACAACATTAATACATCCCTTCTTAGGGACACAATGAACATGACTTACCCATCTACTATTAGCTATAGGTTAAATTATACCTCCTTCCAGAAGCTTCAGTATTTTAGTTCTTACCACTTCTTTCATCTTAGGATTTAAACGTTGTTGGTGGTCAACAACGGGTTTAGCATCAGGTTCCATATTAATTTTGTGCTGACAAAGAGTGGGACTAATGCCCTTTAAATCATCAAGAGTATATCCAATAGCAGCTCGGTGCTTCTTCAGAACCTTTAATAATCTTTCTTCTTCCTGTTCTAAAAGGTTACCACTAATAATAATAGGATATATCCTTTTCTCATCAAGATAAGCATATTTCAAAGTGTCAGGCAATTGTTTTAATTCAAACATAGGATCACCTATAGGTGGAAGAGGACCCCTTAGAGTTTCAATAGGCAAATTGTGTTTAAGCAAAGGATGTTGTTCAAAGAAAATTTTATCTATCTCATTTCTTTCATGCAGATGCATATCATTTTCATGGTCTAGCAAATATTGTTCTAGTGGATCAGTAGGAGGCAAGGTAATAGAAGCAAGACCAATTATTTCATCCTTACTAGGCAATTCTTTCTTATGATGCTTTCTACTAAACTTAGAAAAATTGAAGTCACGACACTCATCACCAAAACTTACACCGACGGCTTGTTTCTCGCGGACTATTTTAGCATTAACGGTGTTCAAGAAGGGTCTACCAAAGATAATGGGACAAAAGTCATCTTGTGGGGAACCAAGAACAAGAAAATTAGTAGGATATTTTATTTTCCCACACAAGACTTCAACATCTCTAACAATCCCAAGTGGTGTGATGGTGTCTCTATTAGCAAGTTTAGTAGTAACATCTATGTGTTCTATTTCAGCGGGTGCTATATCATTCATAATTTCTTGATATAATGTAAAAAAGAATAGCACTCATGCTAGCACCTATGTAATATAAACCATGGTAACAGTGACCTCCTATTTTGACTAAGACAACAGGCATGCCAACAACAGGTCTACGTTTATCTTTTTCATCGGGTTTGGCAATTCTAGCAGCTTCATCACAGAAGTAAATAACATGCCCATCAATATTTTCTACCAAGAGATCTTTAACCATAGCAACGCTAGGTTCTACCATGATTTGTTCAGTCGGTTTAGGTGTTCAAATATAACTTTTATTGACCACAGTTGAAACTTTAGCATGTTCCTTTATCCTAACAAGGAAAGGTGGTTTTTCAATATAAGCAGTGGGAACAACTGGATCAACATTATAAATAATAGTTTCATCTTTAGCTATTACCGGTTCTTTCATTTCTTCTTTAATAGGTAGATGATATTTAAACCACTTCTCCTTAGGGAGATCAACATGAGTAGCAAAAGATTCACAAAACGAGGCTACTATCTCAGAGTCAAGTCCATATTTAGTGCTAAATTTTGAAAAGCATCGGTATTCATAAAAGTTTAACACAATCATACTTAAGCTTAATACCTGACTCTTTACCTTTGTCGAGTTCCCAATCTTTAGAGTTGCATTTAATTCTTTCTAAAAGATCCCACCTGAATTCAATAGTCTTCTTCATAAAGGAACCAGTACAAGAAGTATCAAGCATGGATTGATCATCATGAGAAAGCCGAGCATAAAAATTCTGAGTAATAATTTCTCCTTCATGATTGGGGCATGAATATAACATTGACTTAAGCCTCCCCCAAGCTAGAGTGGTACTTTCTCCTTCATGAGGCCAAAAATTATATATGTAATTCCGATCACGATGAACTAGATGCATAAGATTAATTTTTTGGTGAAACTCCAATTTCAATCGATTCCAATTCCAAGATCCAATATCATCGCATAGCCTATACCATGCCAATGATTTTCCCTTCAAATATAAAAGGAAAACCTTATTCTTAGCTTCATCCCGAGGTAAACCTGCAAGCTTAAATAATCCACAAATTTCATCCACATATATCAAGTGCATATCAGGATGTTCGGTTCCATCTCCTGCATAAGGATTAGCTAGCAGTTGTTCCATCATACCCGAAGGGATTTCATAACCAATATTTTCAGTAGGTGCAGTAGGTTGAGGGGTAACTAATTGTGGTTCTGGTCGAGGTGAAGATACCCTGAACAAACCCCTCAAAGGATTGTTCTCCATAGTAACAAGTGACAATAAATTTCAGCACGTAGTAATAATTTTTCCTTACCGATTACCACTTACCAAGAGCACTTCACTCCCCGGCAACGGCGCCAGAAAAGAGCCTTCATGACCAACAAGTATAGGGGATCAATCGTAGTCCTTTTGATAAGTAAGAGTGTCGAACCCAACGAGGAGTAGAAGGAAATGACAAGTAGTTTTAAGCAAGGTATTCTCTGCAAGAACTAAAATTATAAGTAACGAGTAGTTTGATAGCAAGATAATTTGTAACAAGCAAGTAATGGTAACAGTGACAAAAGTGCAGCAAGGTAGCCCAAACCCTTTGAGGCAAAGGATAGGCCAAACGGTCTCTTATGATAAGCAAAGCATTCTTGAGGATACACGGGAATTTCATCTAGTCACTTTCATCATGTTGGTTTGATTTGTGTTCACTACTTTGATAATTTGATATGTGGGTGGACCGGTGCTTAGGTGTTGTTCTTACTTGAACAAACCTCCTACTTATGATTAACCCCCTCGCAAGCATCCGCAACTATGAGAAAAGTATTAAGAACAAATTCTAACAATAGCATTAAACTTTTGGATCCAAATCAGTCCCTTATGGAATAGTGCATAAACTATGGTTTAAGCTTCTGTCACTCTCGCAGCCCATCATCAATAACTACTCCACAATGCATTCCCTTAGGCCCAAATATGGTGAAGTGTCATGTAGTTGAAGTTCACATGACACCACTAAGGGAATCACAATATACATACCATCAAAATATCGAACACATATCAAGTTCACATGATTACTTACAACAAGATTTCTCCCATGACCTTAAGAACAAAAGTAGCTACTCACAAATGATAATCATGCTCAAGATCAGAGGGGTACTAAATAGCATAATGCATCTGAACATATAATCTTCCACTGAATAAACCATATAGTAATCAACTACAACATGTAATCAACACTACTAGTCACCCACAAGCACCAATCTATAGTTCCGGTACAAAGATTGAACACAAGAGATGAACTAGGGTTTGAGAGGAGATGGTGTAGTTGAAGATGTTAATGGAGATTGCCCTCCCCAAGATGGGAGAGTTGTTGGTGATGATGATGACGATGATTTCCCCCTCCGGGAGGGAAGTTCCCCCAGCGGAATAGCTCCGCCGGAGGGCAAAATTGCTCCTGCCCAAGTTCCGCCTCAAGACAGTGGTGCTTTGTCCCGAAAGTCCTCTACTTATTTTTTTTTCTTGGTCAAAATGACTTATATACCAGAAGAGGGGCACCAGAGGTGGGCCAAGGAGGGCACAACCCACCAGGGCGCACCTAGGCTCCCTGGCGCGCCTAGGTGGGTTGTGCCCACCTGGTGAGACCCCTCTGGTACTTATTTGCTCCAATAATTCTTATATATTCCATAAAAATTCTCCGTGAAGTTTCAGCTCATTTGGAGTTGTGCAGAATAGGTAGTCTAACGTAGCTTTTTCAGGTCCAGAATTACAGCTGCCGATATTCTCCCTCGTTGTGTGAACCTTGCATATTATGAGAGAAAAGGCATTAGAATTACTCCAAAAGGCATTATTATGCATAAAAACAATATAAATAACAGTAGGAAAGCATGATAGAAAATGGACGTATCACTATTGAAGATATAGTCGATTCGTAGCAGGACAAGTTGTCTCAACCGCTTCCGCACAAAAGTGTATTGGCGTCTTGTATTCATCGAGCATCGTTCTTGCCATCTCAAAAATGTCCAGTTCTTCCTCTCAACAACTCCATTTTTGTAGCGACCAGACCTCAAAGAGTCTGATCTCTGTGCTCCGGTGTCATCCCTGGATCAGTAATGCTGACACCACACAGTACTCGGAGGATTTATAGCAGAGTAGCAATCACACACTTATTACATCGAGTGTCTCATAAGAAAGCTTATTACAATAAATATGGCTTAAGGCCATCTAATAACGATAACAGTGGAAGGCTTGGAAGATAAGTGAGTCCATCAACTCCAACGGCATCACTAAGTATAGGACCACGACCTAAGAACTCCTTAATCGTCGTCTGAAAAGTCTGCAACATTAACGTTGCAGCCCGAAAACGCGTCAGCACATGGAATATGCTGGCAAGGTAACACATAGAGAGTAATGGAATGAAACAGCTATACTATATGCATATATGGCTGGTGGAAAAGCTCTATGGTTATATGTTTTTGCGGAAAGCCAATTTTTCCCTACTACAAAGGAATAAAATTTATTTAACTATCATGGTAGTTGTTAAACATTGAGAATGGTTGACAGCATTCTCAATCCCAATTAAGCATCAACATTAAAAATAACCCAACAAAATTAATTTAGAGTAACATGTTGAGATTCACATGATAATCCAGGTACTAGATACTCAAGATGTCCATAACCGGGGACACGGCTAATCATGATTAGTTTGTTACACTCTGCAGAGGTTTGCGCACTTCTCCCCACAAGACTCGATCGCCTCCGTTTGGTTTCTCGCACTACATGGTGTTTGAGAAGACGGATGATCGAGACATAGTCTTTCAGAAGCGCTAGCACCTTACGATCGGGTAGACCGTACCACCTACATCCCCTACATCTGCTAGTCTACCACGGTAAGAATTCGCACAACTTAGTCAACTATGCTAGAGCCCATAATAGCTTGTGGCTGCACACGGAAGTTTCTAGTATGAATAGTCTTATGATCCCTTTGAGCCTGGGTGGCGGTCCAAAAGAAAACAGGCAAGTCCTGGAATACCCAGGTGCCTCAATCCACCGAGATGTGTGTTTAAGTTGCCACCTTAGATAAACCATTAATTAACAAAACTCACATCTGTCATGGATATCACTCACCCAATCCACGTCTACTAGCATAGCATGGCATAATAAGCAAATGCGGAAGTAACTCCCAAAGGTTTGATAATAAACATGTAATAGGTACTACCTCAACTACTTCCTATCCCACAATTTAATTAGATCCTAATCATGCAATGTGTGAGGATTGATCTAATGCAATAAAACTGGGTAGTAGAAAAAGGTATGATCAAAGTGTTGCTTGCCTTGCTGATGATCCGGGAAACCTAGCGATTCGAAGTAACAAGCGGCGCACTCCGGATACTCTATCGCAAACAAACAAACGAGCAAGCAATAAGTACTCATCTAATGCACAGGTAAAACTCAAGTAAGAGATATAACCAGAAGGTTCAACTTAAGAACTCCTGTTGGCAAAAAGAACCAAATCGAACAAAGCAACGAAAGTCAAACGGCAAAAGAAAACAACTTCGTTCTAGTAATCTGGATCTACGGCAAATTTTACAGTAGCAAAATCTTGTTTAAGTTGGTTAAACGGATAGAGGGTTTCGAGACGAAACTCTAGGCGTTTGAATTGCCTGATTCCGATAAACGAGCGAAAAGATAAACTAAAACGAAAATCGGATCAGGAATCGCGATTAGATAAATCGCGGATTCAATCCGAGAAAAAGAAAACTGATGAACAGTTAATCGAACGGACGTTTATTAACAGAAACTAACCGGTGAACACGTTCGCTAAAACGAACGGATCGGTGAACGTCGGCGGCTATACCTCCGGCGAGGTACTCCGGCGGCGGGGCGGGGCTCCAGCGACGGCGGTGGCTATGCGGGGCGGCGCAGCAGCGGCAGTGGCGGCGGCGGCATGCGGCGCGCGGCGGCAGCTAAGGCGGCGGGGCGGGTGAGGTGAGGGGCAGCGGGGCGGCTCGGTATTTAAGAGAGGAAGGGGGTGCTGCCTTGGGGAAGGGGCACGGCGGCGGCCCCGAGCCGGACTCGGGCGGCGGCACGGCTCCGGTCTCCTGGAGGGAGACGCAGGCGGCGGGGTGGGCCGTCGGCTGGGCCTTGGCCGAGTCGGCGCGCGGCGCGTTTTTTTTTGTTATATATATTCCGCTCGGAAAAAGGGAAAAAAAAGAAATACTAAACGGACTCCAAAAATTCCGAAATAAATTTCCACTGGCTTCTAAAATTAAGCCTCACAGGGTGAACATTTCTTTGGGACCTAAATGCAATTTTGAAAAACACACATTTTTCCTAAATTAAATAAAACACCGAAAAACTACGAAATAAAATCTTATTTGATTTTATTATTAAATCCTCAATATTTCTTTATTTTGGAAAAGTCATTTTATTCCCTCTCTCATAGTTTTGTAATAGAAATAATTGATGATAAAATAAATAAAATCAAATGATCCTATTCTCAAAATTTGAGAGAACTCAAATATGAAAATATCGAAATCCCCAACTCTCTCCGTGGGTCATTGAGTTGCGTAGAATTTCTAGGATCAACCAAAATGCAAAAGAAATATGATATGCATTGATGATCTAATGTATAACATTCCAAATTGAAAATTTGGGATGTTACAAACCTACCCCCTTAAGATGAATCTCGCCCTCGAGATTCGGGTTGGCTAGAAAATAGGTGAGGGTGGTCTTTGAGCAAATCTTCCTCTCGTTCCCAGGTGGCTTCATCCTCCGTGTGGTGGCTCCACTGAACTTTGCAAAACTTGATAAGCTTGCTGCGAGTAACTCGGTTGGCAAACTCGAGAATCTTGAATGGTTTCTCCTCGTAGGTCAAATCGTTATCCAACTGAATAGTTTCCAAAGGCACTGTATCTCTCAACGGTATGTCAGCCATCTCCGCGTGACACTTCTTCAGCTTAGAAACATGGGACACATCATGAACTCCTGACAATCCTTCGGGCAATTCCAACTTGTAGGCCACTTCTCAAATACGCTCCAAAACTCGATATGGTCCTACAAATCGTGGCGCTAACTTCCCTTTAACTCCAAAACGCTTTCCCCGAAGTGGAGATACTCGAAGATAAGCTCTATCTCCAACTTCGTAAACGGTCTCCTTGCGTTTAGAATCTGCATAACTTTTCTCTCTAGACTGGGCTACCTTGAGCCTATCGCGAATCAACTTCACCTTCCGTTCAGACTCTTTAATCAAGTCAGGTCCAAACAACTGACGGTCTCCAACTTCGTCCCATGACAACGGTGTCCTGCACCTCCTTCCATACAAGGCTTCGAAAGGGACCATCTTTAAACTGGTTTGGTAACTGTTGTTGTAAGAGAACTCTGCATATGGCAAATTTTCGTCCCAACTAGATCCATAATCTAGCGCACAAGCTCTCAGCATATCCTCCAAAATCTGATTGACTCTCTCGGTCTGTTCATCTGTCTGTGGATGAAAAGTTGTACTAAATTCTAGCCTGGTACCCAAAGTTTCGTGCAACTGCTTCCAGAACTTTGAGGTAAACTGGGTTCCTCTATCTGATACGATACTCCTTGGAACTCCATGCAGACAAACGATCCTGGTCATGTATATCTTTGCCAACTTAGCACTGGTGTAAGTGGTCTTTACTAGGATGAAATGAGCTACTTTCGTCAATCGATCAACTACAACCCAAATTGAGTCATAGCCTGAACGAGTCCTGGGCAATCCCGTGATAAAATCCATGCCTAGCCTATCCCACTTCCATTCAGGTATCGGCAATGGTTGTAACAATCCTGCTGGCTTCTGATGCTCTGTCTTTACTCTCTGACATACATCACAAACTGCTACATACTCCGCTATATCCTTCTTCATTCCGGTCCACCAGAAAATATCCTTCAAATCCAAATACATCTTGGTGTTTCTTGGGTGAATCGAATATGGTGAGTCGTGTGCCTCTTGCAGTATCAACTTCCTGATCTCCGGGTCATTGGGCACGTAAGCACGGTCTTCAAACCATAGGGTGTCGTGTTCATCCTCACGAAATCCTTTAGCTTTTCCTTTGCTCAGTTTCTCCTTTATAGCGGCAATCTCTCTGTCAGCTTTCTGAGCTTCTCTGATTCTATCCATCAAAGTTGACTGAATCTCCAATGCTTCTACATAGCCTCTCGGAACTATTTCCAAACATAGTTCATGAAGATTTTCTGCTAACTCCCTTGGTATTTCTCCTGTCATTAACGTATTGACATGGCTCTTGCGGCTTAATGCGTCAGCTACTACATTAGCCTTTCCGGGGTGATAATGCAATTTCATATCATAATCCTTGATAAGCTCCAACCATCTCCTTTGTCTGAGATTTAACTCCTTCTGTGTGAAAATGTACTTCAAACTCTTATGATCCGTGTACACCTCACAATGATTTCCAATGAGAAAATGCCTCCATGTTTTCAAGGCATGCACTACGGCTGCTAACTCCAAATCATGCGTAGCATAATTTAACTCATGAGGCTTCAGTTGTCTTGAGGCATATGAAACAACTCTCCCTTCCTGCATAAGTACTGCTCCAAGTCCTCGACGTGAAGTGTCGCAATACACCTCATAGTCCTTGGTTTGATCTGGCAAAATCAACACTGGTGAGGTAACCAAACGTTTCTTCAACTCCTGGAAACTAGCCTCACACTCTTCTGTCCATATGAACTTGGTATCCTTCTTTAATAACTCTGTCATAGGCTTCGCAATTTTTGAGAAATTCTCAATAAATCTCCGATAGTATCTTGCGAGTCCAAGAAAACTCCGGATCTCTCCAACTGTTGTTGGGGCTTCGCACTTGGTCACGGTTTCAACTTTAGCGGGATCTACTGCTATACCTTCACCAGATATAACATGTCCGAGGAATCCTACTTCCTCCAACCAAAACTCACATTTGCTGAACTTGGCATATAATTGATGTTCTCTGAGTTTTCCAAGTACCAAACACAAATGCTCCTTATGCTCCTCTTCATTCTTCGAGTAAACTAGGATATCATCAATGAACACTACGACGAACTTATCCAAAAACTCCATAAACACTTTGTTCATCATGTTCATAAAATAGGCAGGTGCGTTAGTCAGACCAAATGACATAACGGTGTACTCATATAGCCCATATCTGGTAGTAAAAGCTGTCTTCGGAATATCCTCTTCTCGAATCTTCAACTGGTGGTATCCTGATCGCAGATCGATCTTGGAAAATACCTTAGCTCCTTGCAATCGATCAAACAGATTGTTGATCATTGGTAGTGGGTACTTGTTCTTGATCGTTACTTCATTCAATCCTCAATAATCGACAACCATCCTTAATGATCCATCCTTCTTCTCCACTAGAAGTACTGGTGATCCCCAAGGTGAAGAACTTGGGCGAATATATCCCTTATCCAGTAACTCCTTAATCTGCTTCTTAATTTCCACCAAATCCTTTGCTGGCATCCTATATGGTCTCTTTGATATTGGCCCTGTGCCTGGCAATAGCTCAATCAAAAACTCAATATCTCTATCCGGTGGCATGCCTGGCAACTCTTCTGGAAATACATCAGGAAAATCTCTTACCACTGGTACTTCCTCCTGCACAACTCCTGTTAGGCAATTTACTTGGGTCCTCTTTGGCACATGTCAGGATACATACTTGATCCTTCTCCCTTCTGGGGTGGTAAGCAAAATTGACTTACTAGCACATTCAATATTCCCTTCATACTTTGATAACCAATCCATGCCTAATATCACATCCAATCCTTGAGATTCCAATACTATTAGGTCTGAGGGAAAAACATAGTTACCAATCCTTAATGGTAACCGATCACACCATAGACTAGCCACATACTCAGCTCCAGGTGAGGTTACTAACATGGGTGACCTAAGGGCTTGGGTTGATAGGTTGTATTTATCCACAAATCCCTTTGAGATGTATGAATGCGATGCACCAGTATCAAAAAGAACGAGTGTAGTAAATGACTTAACCAAAAACTTACCTATTACTGCATCGGGCTGAGCTTCAACCTCCTCCACGCTAACGTGGTTCACCTGTCCCCTGTTGAAAGGGTTCGGCTTCTTCCCAGAACTTCCATTGCCATTTTGGCCTTTAGGACATTCATTGGCATAGTGTCCGGTCTTCGAACACTTATAGCAGGTGACTTGGTTCAAGTCCTTCTTGGCTAGGGTTGAGGGGTTGGTGCGGTTCTTGCCGTTGCTTCCTCCATTGCCATTACCATTCTTGGTGCCATTGTGATTGTGCAAGCTACCTCCTCCATGAGTATGCTGAAAATGTCCTCTAGGTCTAGGGGTAAAACGTGGCTTCTGCTAAGCTCCTGAATTGTACTTTCCTTGTCCATATTTCCTCTTGTGATTCTCCAATTTGCTGTTGCTTCCCTTCAATCATAAGAGCATGATCTACCAACTCCTGGTAGTTGTTGAAGGTGGCTACCATCAACTGCATGCTCAACTCATCATTCAGTCCTTCCAGAAACTTCTCCTGCTTAGCTGCATCCGTAGCGACGTCATCTAGGGCATAACGTGCTAACTTACTAAATTCCTCCACATACTGGCCAACTATCCGTCCTCCTTGGTGCAAGTTACGAAACTCACGCTTCTTCATGGCCATAGCTCCTGCTGAAACATGGGCAGTACGGAAAGCCTGCTGAAACTGGTCCAATGTGACAGTGTCGGCTGGGAAGGTGGCTGTGAAATTCTCCCACCATGATGCTGCGGGTCCTTCTAACTGATGTGCGGCAAACTTCACCTTCTCCGCATCTGTGCATCCTGCTGTGGTCAACTCCCTAGCTGTCTTGCGGAGCCAATCATCTGCTACTATCGGCTCGGTGCTACTGGAAAACACCGGCGGATTCAGGCTAAGAAAACGGGCTAAATGGTCAACAGGTGGTGGTGGTGGTGGTGGGTTGTTGTTATTGTTCCCTTGATTCTGATTCTGGACTAGCAACTGCATCAATGTGTTCTGCTGCTGGATCAACTGGGTGAGCTCCGGTGGGAAGGCAAATCCGGGGTCACGTCTCGGAGGCATCTGTGGGTTTAGAAAAGATGAGATATAAGAAGAGAGGGGGTCTAAAGAGAAAACACTACCCATATGCACATGAGGCAAAAGCAAACAATTCACTTCAATCAATCAAACAAAGGCATACAATCGATCTAACTATCGCAAAAGTGCTCGGACTACTATATTTACATGGTGGACTACTACTACTGATGAGGTGGTCTACTAGAAATATTCTTCGGTTGCAGACTCCATGATATCTGCTCCAGCTTCATCAACATAGTCATCATCGCTACTATCTGCTTCCGAGTCGATGTCGTCGATGATGATGTAGTCTTCTGGGCTAATTTCCTGGGGTTCTTCGTCTTCATCTACTGGCGTAGGGCCTCCCATAAATATTCCAATCTTCTTGATCAGGTCGTCATTCTTCTCCACAAATACTTCAATTTCTTCTTCATAATCTTCACGTGTAGCCTTGAGTTCTTCCTCCAGTTCCTTGATTCTTGTCTTAGCCTTTTTCAGATCTATCATGTCGGCGCACATCTGGTTCTCCTGTCGTCGAATGTGCTGGTTTAGCTCCTGGATAAAAGCTGCGATTGATCTATCATTCCTGGTGCTGATCATCTCCCAGTGCTCATCTCGGCACCCACAAATCTGGTAGATAGTATCTTTGAGATCCTTGCGGTAGACTTCTCCAATGCGTCCCATGGTGATGTGAGCTGCCATGCTTTTTCCTAGACTCCAAGTTGGTGCATCAAAAGAAAACTCGATGGGCTCAGTGACTGGCATGAACGTCCTTCCTGGAACTTGAACTTGAATCATCCAGTGCTCTTCTTCAGGTAAAGTGGCGTTGTAGGTTCCTGTGAAGCTTGGTACTCCTATGTTCAGGTATCTTGTGACTTCCTTCAAGTGACGTCCAAAGGGTGTATCTTCATCCGGTTGTGTGAACTTGTTCCTTGCATCCGCCATCCTAAGGAGTAGAAAAGATGAGGAGTCAGAGAAGAAGAGATTGAATAGTGATCTAGGTCTTTTAGCTTAGTGGTCGTGTCCTACCATCAGCGTGTGCTCTGATACCATCTCTGTAGCGACCAGACCTCAAAGAGTCTGATCTCTGTGCTCCGGTGTCATCCCTGGATCAGTAATGCTGACACCACACAGTACTCGGAGGATTTATAGCAGAGTAGCAATCACACACTTATTACATGGAGTGTCTCATAAGAAAGCTTATTACAATAAATATGGCTTAAGGCCATCTAATAACGATAACAGCGAAAGGCTTGGAAGATAAGTGAGTCCATCAACTCCAACGGCATCACTAAGTATAGGACCACGACCTAAGAACTCCTTAATCATCGTCTGAAAAGTCTGCAACATTAACGTTGCAGCCCGAAAATGGGTCAGCACATGGAATATGCTGGCAAGGTAACACATAGAGAGTAATGGAATGAAACAGCTATACTATATGCATATATGGCTGGTGGAAAAGCTCTATGGTTATATGTTTTTGCGGAAAGCCAATTTTTCCCTACTACAAAGGAATAAAATTTATTTAACTATCATGGTAGTTGTTAAACATTGAGAATGGTTGACAGCATTCTCAATCCCAATTAAGCATCAACATTAAACATAACCCAACAAAATTAATTTAGAGTAACATGTTGAGATTCACATGATAATCCAGGTACTAGATACTCAAGATGTCCATAAACGCGCACTTTTCCCCACAAGACTCGATCGCCTCCGTTTGGTTTCTCGCACTACATGGTGTTTGAGAAGACGGATGATCGAGACATAGTCTTAAAGAAGCGCTAGCACCTTACGATCGGGTAGACCGTACCACCTACATCCCCTACATCTGCTAGTCTACCACGGTAAGAATTCGCACAACTTAGTCAACTATGCTAGAGCCCATAATAGCTTGTGGCTGCACACGGAAGTTTCTAGTATGAATAGTCTTATGATCCCTTTGAGCCTGGGTGGCGGTCCAAAAGAAAACAGGCAAGTCCTAGAATACCCAGGTGCCTCAATCCACCTAGATGTGTGTTTAAGTTGCCACCTTAGATAAACCATTAATTAACAAAACTCACATCTGTCATGGATATCACTCACCCAATCCACGTCTACTAGCATAGCATGGCATAATAAGCAAACGCGGAAGTAACTCCCAAAGGTTTGATAATAAACAGGTAATAGGTACTACCTCAACTACTTCCCATCCCATAATTTAATTAGATCCTAATCATGCAATGTGTGAGGATTGATCTAATGCAATAAAACTGGGTAGTAGAAAAAGGTATGATCAAAGTGTTACTTGCCTTGCTGATGATCTGGGAAACCTAGCGATTCGAAGTAACAAGCGGCGCACTCCGGATACTCTATCGCAAACAAACAAACGAGCAAGCAATAAGTACTCATCTAATGCACAGGTAAAACTCAAATAAGAGATATAACCAGAAGGTTCAACTTAAGAACTCCGGTTGGCAAAAAGAACCAAATCGAACAAAGCAACGAAAGTCAAACAGCGAAAGAAAACAACTTCATTCTAGTAATCTGGATCTACGGCAAATTTTACAGTAGCAAAATCTTGTTTAAGTTGGTTAAACGGATAGAGGGTTTCGAGACGAAACTCTAGGCGCGTGAATCGCCTGATTCCGATAAACGAGCGAAAAGATAAACTAAAACGAAAATTGGATCAGGAATCGCGATCAGATAAATCACGATTTAATCCGAGAAAAAGAAAACTGACGATCAGTTAATCGAACAGACGTTCGTTAACAGAAACTAACCGGTGAACACGTTTGCTAAAACGAACGGATCAGTGAACGTCGGCGGCTATACCTCCGGCGAGGTACTCCGGCGGCGGGGCGGGGCTCCGGCGGCGGCGGTGGCTATGCGGGGCGGCGGGGCGGCGCAACAGCGGCGGTG
>NC_041382.1:301848457-301875991 GCF_002162155.2 Triticum dicoccoides | reverse complement strand
GAAAAAGGAAAAAAAGAAATACTAAACGGACTCCAAAAATTCCGAAATAAATTTCCACGGGCTTCTAAAATCAAGCCTCACAGGGTGAACATTTATTTGGGACCTAAATGCAATTTTGAAAAATGCACATTTTTCCTAAATCAAATAAAACACCGAAAAACTACGAAATAAAATCTTATTTGATTTTATTATTAAATCCTCAATATTTCTTTATTTTTGGAAAGTCATTTTATTCCCTCTCTCATAGTTTTATAATAGAAATAATTGATGATAAAATAAATAAAATCAAATGATCCTATTCTCAAAATTTGAGAGAACTCAAATATGAAAATATCGAAATCCCCAACTCTCTCCGTGGGTCATTGAGTTGCGTAGAATTTCTAGGATCAACCAAAATGCAAAAGAAATATGATATGCATTGATGATATAATGTATAACATTCCAAATTGAAAATTTGGGATGTTACAATTTTGTTGAGGCATGTACGTAGCCGAGAACTCATGTGAAATCCCTTCTTCGTCAAGAAAGGTATCCACATTGGCGTTCTTGAACTCCGTTCCATTGTCGCTTCGAACCTTCTTGATCTTCACTTCAAATTGGTTTTGGGCCTTCCTAGCAAAGTTCTTGAAGATCTTTTTAACCTGTGATTTATCATCAATAAAGAACACCCACGTAAATCTTGAAAAGTCGTCAACAATGACCAAACTGAACGAGTTACCACCGAGACTCTTGTAGGCGTTGGGACCGAAAAGATCCATATGAAGTAGCTCAAGCGGTCTTCTCGTGGTCATGATGTTCTTCACGGCATGACTTCCTCCAACCTGTTTTCCTGCTTGACAAGCACTGCAAAGTCTATCCTTGTCAAATATGGCATCTTTAACACCAAGGATATGATCACCTTTAGTAAGCTTATCAAGATTTCGCCTGCCCACATGACCTAGTCTTCTATGCCTTAGAAAACCTTAGAAGATTTAGCAATTAATCAAGTATGAAGTTGAGCTCTCTTAGTGAAATCAACAATGTATATGTCACCTCTACGAATACCGGTAAAGACCATGTTATGATTATCTCTCTGAAACACTTGGCAATCTACTTTAGTAAATAGAACATTGAAACTGAAGTCAGCTAGTCTAGATACAGAAAGTAGATTATAACCAAGAGATTCAACGAGCATAATGTTCTGGATGGAGCTATCATGGGAGGTGGCCACCTTACCAAAGCCAACTACCTTACCATTAGAGTTTTCACCAAAGGTGACATACTTGCAGGGACCGTATTTCTCAGCAAGCTCAGGAAACATGTCCTTATCTCCGGTCATATGACCAGTACATCCACTATCAAGAACCCATTCCTTTCCTCCAGACATATAACCATGTAGGTTAGCCATAAGACCAAAGTGTCTCATCGACTCATCGAGATTAAAGTCACTATCATCATCCTCATCATAGTATCCATGTTCAACATCATCATGTGAATGATCATCACCTAGAGAGAGTGATTCATTAGATTTATGACCATGACAATGTGCATGTTTATGAATTCTAATAATTTGTGAAATGATGCCACTAATGACTCCAACATCTCCTTTGGCATGCATAAGGTCACGAGCTCAAATAGACAATCATCAAATTTAGGATCACTAATATCCATATTTTGAAAAGCAATGGACTTTTGAAGAATCTCATCTAGATTTTTCAAGGAATAGTTTGGAAAGCGCTCATCGAGATATTTCCATATAGTATAAGCACATTCAAATGTAGGAAAGAAAATTTCTAGGCAATCCTCTCATGATAAGATCAATAGTTCTAAGATTGCGGGTCATGTCAAGATACTCATCGGGGGTAGGATGCAAAGGATTAATGGGGGCACATAAGGGCTGATAATATACTTGTTCAAATTATATTCATTGAAAATATCAAGCATCTCATTCTTCCAAGAACTATAGAACTCTCCGTTAAGCATAGGCACTCTACGTCTAATACTCCCAATCGTAGACTCATCCATCTTCCTCCAAAGGTGATTAAACCAAAGCAATGGATATCAATGCTCTGATACCAATTGAAAGGATCGAGAAAAGAGGTCTGGAGGGAGGGTGATTAGACCCTCAACAAGTAAAAGTTACAGTTTTTAAGTTCTTCAAGTTGAGGTGGAGCTTTAACACAAGTTTAAGCATTCTCAATACGTTTCAATCAAGCATGACAAGAGTATGAGCAGCAAAAAGAGTAAAGCATGCTAATTGCAAAAAAGTAAAGGGATGGGATTGGAATGTGCAAACACAATGAAGACACGGAGATTTTTGGCGTGGTTCCGATAGGAGGTGCTATCGTACATCCATGTTGATGGATACTTCAACCCATGAAGGGTAACGGTTGCGTGAGTCCATGGATGGCTCCACCCATGAAGGGTCCACGAAGAAGAAAGCGTGTCTATCCCACCATGGCCATCGCCCACGAAAGACCTGCCTCACTCGGGTAGATTTTCACGAACTAGGCGATCTCCTTGCCCTTACAAACTTCTTGGTTCAACTCCACAATCTTGTCGGAGGCTCCCAAGCAACACCTAACCAGTCTAGGAGACAGCACTCTCCAAAAGGTAATAGATGTTGTGTTGATGATGAACTCCTTGCTCTTGTGCTTCAAATGATAGTCTCCCCAACACTCAACTCTCTCACTCAGATTTGGATATGCTGGAAAGATGATTCGAGTGGAAAGCAACTTGGGGAAGGCTAGAAATCAATATTCTTGTGGTAGGATTGGTATATCTTGATCTCAACATATGAGTAGGTGGTTCTCTCTTAGAAAATGTAAGCTAGAAGTGTAGGCACGTTCTGATGGCTCTCTCACAAATGGAAAAGGGGGTGGAGGGGTATATATAGCCTCCACACAAAATCCAACCGTTAAACACATTTGACCCAACTCGGTCAAACCGAATAGAAGAACTTGGTGAGACCGATTTGGTTCAAAATGTGAACGTTAGGAATCTTGGTGGGACCGAGTGGAACAACTCGGTGGGAGCGATGTGCTAGGGCTTAGGGCAAACATCAACTCGGTGGCACTATTGCATCTACTCGGTGAGACCGAAGTGAAGCAATAAAGCAATAGAGAAGATGTCAAGCCAACTCGGTGTGACCAATCACAATTTTGGTGAGACCGAAATAATTGCAACAGGCAACAGAGAGTTTGCAAGGCCATCTCGGTGACACCGAGATCCGTATTGGTGTGACCGAACTATTAGGGTTTCTGGCAGTGGCTATGTCAAATGAACTCGGTGGCACCGGATAGGAAATATTGGTGGGGCCGAGTTTGACTTTGGGTTTTGACATATTTGGAATGAGAAAGTGGTTGAGGGATTTGGAGCAATATCACTAAGCATTTGAGCAAGCAAGCCATTAAGCAACACCTCATCCCCTTTTAATAGTATTGGCTTCCCTATGGACTCAATGTGATCTTGGATCACTAAAATATAAATGAAAAGTCTTGAGCTTTAGCCAATGCATGTCCTTGATACCTTGAAGGGGTTCCACATCCTCTTGTCCTTTCCACGCCATTGTTGAACTTGTCTGAAATACACTAGATAAAGGCATTAGTCCAACAAGAGATATGTTGACATTAATTACCAAAATCACCCAGGGAGCACTTGTGCTTTCAGAGATCAAACATGTTGCTACTTGTACATACCCTCAACCCGAGGGTGAACTACTCCATCCTCGTCATGGAGACCGCCGGGATGATGAAGATGGCCTCTGGTGATGATTTCACCCTCCGGGAGGGTGCTGAAATAGGGCTCTGGATGGTATTTCGAGGGTACAGAGGCTTGCGGCGGAGGAGTTGAAGTTCTAGGGTTATTTTTGGGGTTTCTCTATTTATAGGATTTTTCGGCATCGATCTCACATCAAGATGGGCTAAGATGGGCCCACAAGGCACCATGGCACCACCCCCCTGGGCGCGCCTTGGTGCCTCGTGGCTCTTCTGGTCCTCCCACAAAGCTTTGTGGGTCTCTTTTGTTTCAAAAAAATTGTCAAAAAGTTTCATCCCATTTCGAGAACTTTTATTTTTGCACAAAAAACAACACCACAGTATTCTGCTGAAAATAGCGTTAGTCCAGGTTAGTTCCATTCAAATCATACCAAAACCATATAAAATTATTATAAACATGGCATGAATACTTCATAAGTTATAGATATGTTGGAGACATATCAAGACCTAATGTGTATTAAGTTTATAGTGGAAAAGATAGCGAAAATACACCTTGGGACATGGGTGCACATGTACCAGAATTGCAAGAAAAAAAATAAAAATAGCAAAAATGATCAAATATTTGTGAAACTTTTTCGGAACAAGCACTGTCTAGTGTATTACTCATGTGTAAAGTTTTGCAACAAAATGACTTTTGTGGTATTCTGAACAAATAAAAACAAAACGGATACTAAATTAAGCTTACTGTTCACACATTTTGTAGTTGCGGTTTTGTCTTTTTTTTACCAATACCACAAAAGTCATTTTGTCCCCTTTAAACATGGGTGCTATGCTATACTATATTTGTCACAATAAAGTTTCACATTTTTTTTGATATTTTACTCTCTTTTTTTAATCGGGTGCATATAGACTCTGGTTCCAAAAATCCACACTGCAAAGATAGGTATTATGAACCTATTAATATTAACTTATTTACAAATCGTAAGCTAGTAATATTTTGGAGCATCAAATTTTATTGATAGGTTAGGATTTTAGTCTTCACATGGTGTAACACCCACGATGCGGCTATATCTCCCACGTGTCGGAGCACGACTTAGAGACATAACCGCATTGTAGGCATGTCGCAAGAGGGGTAATCTTTACACATCCCATGTACTGAATATGAAAGGGATAAAGAGTTGGCTTACAATCGCGACTTCACAAATACATGAATATAGCATTACATCATCCAGATACAATCAAGGTCCGACTACGGAACCAAATAAAGAAAGACAACCCCTATGCAATAGATCCCCGATCGCCCCGACTGGGCTCCAATACTGATCAACTGGAAAAGAAACAACACAACGAACACGATATTCATCGAGCTCCTCCTTGAGCTCGGTTGCGTCATCTGCACGGTTATCATTGGCACCTGCAACTATTTGAAGTAATCTGTGAGTCACGGGGACTCAGCAATCTCACACCCTCGCGATCAAGACTATTTAAGCTTATGGGAAGGAAAAGGTAGTGAGGTGGAGCTGCAGCAAGCACTAGCATATATGGTGGCTAACTTACGCAAATGAGGGCGAGAAGAGAAGCAAAGCACGGTCGTGAACTAGAAGTGATCAAGAAGTGATCCTGAAACTACTTATGTTCAAGCATAACACAAGAACCGTGTTCACTTCCCGAACTCCGCCGGAAAGAGACCATCACGACTACACACGCGGTTGATGCATTTTAAATTAAGTTAAGTGTCAAGTTCTCTACAACCGACTTTAACAAATTCCCATCTGCCCATAACCATGGGCACGACTTTCGAAAGTTCAAAACCCTGCAGGGGTGTCCCAACTTAGCCCATCACAAGCTCTCACGGTCAACGAAGGATGTTCCTTCTCCCAGGAAGACCCGATCAGATTCGGAATCCCGGTTACAAAACATTTCGACAATGGTAAAACAAGACCAGCAAAGCCGCCCGAATGTGCCGACAAATCCCAATAGGATCTGCACATATCTCGTTCTCAGGGCACACCGGATGAGCAAGACGTCGGGTTGGCATAGACCCTGGTTTCCAAGGGGGCGCCCGACATCGCTTAGGTCGGACCAACACTTAGAGAAGCACTGGCCCGGGGGGTTAAAATAAAGATGACCCTTGGGTTGGCCGACCCAAGGGAAGGGTAAAAGGTTCTTAGGCAAATGTAAAACCAAGGTTGGGCCTTGCTGGAGGAGTTTTATTCAAAGTGAACTGTCAAGGGGTTCCCATAACACCCAACCGTGTAAGGAACGCAAAATCAAGGAACATAACACCGGTATGACGGAAACTAGGGTGGCAAGAGTGGAACAAAACACCAGGCATAAGGCCTAGCCTTCCACCCTTTACCAAGTATATAGATACATTAAATAAATAAGAGATATTGTGATATCCCAACATATAATCATGTTCCAACAAGGAACAAACTCCATCTTCACCTGCAACTAGCAATGCTATAAGAGGGGCTGAGCAAAGTGGTAACATAGCCAAACAACGGTTTGCTAGGACAAGGTGGGTTAGAGGCTTGACATGGCAATATGGTAGGCATGATATAGCAAGTGATAGGTATCGCAGCATAGCAAAAGAGCGAGCAACTAGAAAGCAAAGATAGAAGTGAGTTCGAGGGTATGGTCATCTTGCCTGAGATCCCGCAAGGAAGAAGAACGAGTCCATGAAGAAGACAAACGGACATAGTCGAACGGATCCTCACCAACGCGACGTTATCGAAACTAACCCGAAGAAGCAACACTGGAAAGAAGCAAACAACATAGTAAACAACCATCACATAATAATGACATGATGCACAACCAAGTATGATGCATGACCGGTTTAATGAAGCATGGCATGGCAAATTGCACAAACAACACTACAAATTAAGTGGAGCTCAATATACAACTCCATTGCATATTGACGAAACACCACGTGACTTATTTACTTCTCTCCCGTTTATGTAGTCAACAATATTAAATGTTGGTTAGCATGGCAAGAGGTGAAGCATATGAAAACTACCTATCTAGGCAAGTTTAAATGAGGCCGGAAATAACAAACAACGATTCCGGAAAATCCTCATATGCAAATAGTACGTTTGGTACTGTTCTGCCCTAAACCATACTTTACAGTTGTTAAACATGCAAAGTAAAGCCACCATGTTAAACTAGTCATTTTTCTACCCCATTTACATATAAATTTTAATAAATTTGTTGCTACGGTTATTTAGTTATGAATTAAAAAAATTTAGCATGGCATTTAAGCAAAATTAGATAAACAGCATTTTAAACAGTTCAAACATGCATGAAAGTTTGATATTATGAATCTAGATACAATTCTAAGCATTTTTCATATTTGAAGTTTTTACATATGATGCATGGTTATTAAGTTATTATATGCATGAAGATTGAGGGGTTTTCTGCAAATCTGTAAACTCCTGGATAAAAAGATAAATCACTCCGTGGAAAAAAAACATGAGTCGGGCCGAAACTGTGCAAAGGCCCAACAGGAGAAGGCGCTGGGGCTGCTCACCCAGCGGGCTTGGCCCAGATCTGAGGAGAGGGAGTGGCCGGCAGGGTGCGCTAGGCCGGCCTACTGGATTCGATCGGGGAAAGGTCAACGTGGTCATCCTCTCTCTCGATGGAAGCATAGGGCGCAGCGCCATGGGGCTTGTAGGCGAGGCAGGGGTACTTGGTGGCGCCAGGCGACGACGGGGAGGAGCGGAGGCGGCGCGATACGACTGGGACTCGCCGGAACCGCGAGCGAAGGCGGCGGGGCAGACCGGACTTGAGGAGGCCGTCGGCCATGGCGTCAGACAGAGCTAGTACTCGGTTCAGTCAGGAGGGCGCGAGGCAGAGCTCCATGGACGGCAGCGAGGTAGGGCGTCCATGGCGGCGGTCTCCTGCAGAGCCAAAGAATACCACAACGATGAGGTACGGTTAGGTGCAGAGGGAGGATGACGGCATCAAGAATAGACGAACAGAGGGAGCGGCGGGGCTCATCTGCACTGCGGCGGCGACGGCGACGCGGAGCTCCGGCATGCTCCCGAGCGGCACGAGGGAGGAGTCCTTCGGGCGCGGGCAGGAGGGAGGCTGCAGGGCGCCTTGTCGCCGGTGAAGCAGAAGCGCGGGGACGAGGAGAAGAAGAGGGCATGGCGGAGGAGATTCGCCTGAGCTTCGGCTCGGTTGCCGGACCATAGAAGGAAGGAGGAGGCGCTCGGGCGCTGTTGCTGGAGATCGAGCTCGTTCGATCAGGAAGCAGTGGGGAGCAACTGCGGGAATGGGTGAATCGAGGGAGAGGAGGCTGGTTGGTTCGGTGGCGAAAACGAGGAGGGAAAGGAGGCGCGGGTGGATCAGGGTAGAACCCGAGGGGGATTCGGTGGAGTGGCGGCGGCGAGGGGCAACGGATGGGACAGCTCTCCTAGAAATTAGGGTTTGACTATATATAGGGACAAAAGGATTAGGTTAGGGGCTATCTCATCCCTCCGATCAAAATCGGACGGTCGGGAAAAATAAACTAGGGAGTCCAAAAAAGAAAACGGTGATGTTTTGTAGATGTTTGGGGATGATCCGGACCCAACGATGACGACTGTCCGGGTCGGATTCGGGACAGCTTTTCGGACGCGCGCGTGAGGAGGGCCGCGGGCTGACGAGAGAGGTTAGGTTGGGCCTGGCGGTAGGTAGTGGACTGTGCAGAAGGCCTCAGGCTGAGAAAAGAGAAGAGAGAAAGGCCCGGCGACTATTTCCGGAGACCGAAAACGTCCGACGTTTGACCGACTATATTATCGCTATAGTTAATCGTTGGGGCGTCAAACGAACTCCGAATGCGATGAAAACTTGGTAGATGGTCTATCTACACTATAATAAAACCACACGCCAACTTTCAACCCATTCCGAGAACATTTTTCGGTCACTTATAAAACACTATTTCGGACATGTCGCGGGCGCGTGCAAGCGTGGTTGGACTCAGAATGGACAACGGAGAGAAATGGGGAGACCCGGACGGATGCAATTTTTGAAAACATGATGATGCAATGCACATGATGACATGGCAAGATGCAACACGCAAGCAAATGACATGGCAACAACAGCGAATAACTGAAAGACACCTGGCACATCGGTCTCGGGGCGTTACAACACTCCACCACTACGAGAGGATCTCGTCCCGAGATCTAGGATGGCACCAAAGGGAAAACGGAAGAGGAAGACGAGAGGTAAAACTAAGTTGCTTCTTTGACAAACGAGTGAAACCAAAGAGCCTCGAGATGTTAAACAATTTTGAGAAAAGAATACAACGGAGATGAACGAAGTTGAAAACACTCCGTTGGAACAGAGGAACATGGGATATGACGAGAACCAAGAGGTTTAGTGATAAGATAGATATTGAAACCACTCCGGTTAAAAACTAGATAGAGAAGGAATAAGATTGATATAATCTGGGCAGCACTCCGACTAAAAGGAGAAGGAAAACTTGATAAGATGAAAAGAACTTGAAGAGATGACACAACACTCCGGTTAAATGGATAAGCAAAGGAAAGAAAATGATCTTGACAAAAACAAGAAGATGGGCTCAAGAGAGCAACATCACAATGCCTCCGGAAGAAATGAGAGGATGGAATGGAATGAACGGAGGAGAAAACAAGATCTTGGTAGAGCACGCTTACAACAAATGCTAGAAGGGAGTTGTTGGATTATCAACAACGAAAAGGATAAGCTTGTAGTGGGCTTATGGAGAACATCTCAAAACTATGAGGTGAAGTTCCGCCGCTAACGGAAACAATGGATTTGGATTGATATGAACAAGGAGACGAGAAACTTATCTCACCGGTAGGATAAATGAAGAACTTGGATCATTTATGAGCTCCATAGATAGCAACAATCCTTAGGGAAGGCTTAAGGTGAAACATGACACAAGATAACTCCAACGAAGAGATTGATGGGTTGAGAAGAGCTCATGCTCGAACAAATTGATGGGTTTAACTATCTCATTCTTGACAACTTACAAATCATGACACACGAAGGGAAATTATCAAGAGTGACATAACACCGCCTCAAAAGATAAAGTAGAACGAATTGCATTTCAGAATGCAAGATGGAGAAAGCTTGAACTCCTCAAAACAAGACATGTGTTGAGCACCATGTTTATTTGAGAGTGTAGCTTGGCGGATCATAACTTCAAGAGAAATCTTGAGGACAATTGCAGAATGAAAGGAATCCTTGACGAACCCCCTTGTAGAACCTCCATGAAGAACTCCGATAAACAAGGATGATAGAAAGAAAGAGAAGTTGAAAACACAAGGTGAAGCCTTGCGAAGATTTAGATGGAGCTTCGTGGTGATATAATTGAGAGATCTTGGAACTCCAGGAAAGAAAGATAAACAAATGAAATGAAGAATTTTGATGAACCTCCGGAATAAGGAATTGAATTTACTTGATGAAACAAGAATAAGAATTACATTATGCTTATCCTTCACCAATTTAAATTGATGACAATCAACGGATTTGGCACACTACTTATTCTCGTAGCAAGGATGAAGATATATATAGCGCAACTTGAGAAGGCCTTCAATGATCAACAGGTAGAATTTGGAAGGCACGAATGCATTGATATGATAACCGCAGGAAGAAGAATCTTGGAAGAACCACCGTAAGAATTGAACATGAAAATAGCAAAAGCACAAATCACCGGAAGGAATTGGAAAACGAATGACGATACTTGAGGGGATTTAGATACAAGTGAACGAAGAGATCGTGAACTAATTAGATAATACTTGAATGATGCACCGGTAAGATTTCGAGAATGAGAGCTGAAAGCTGGAATGAATAATTCTGAGATGATGGGCTCTGGGGAATCAAACTGAAAAGACTCCTGAATTGCTCCGGATGGGTGAAAAGAATTCTCACAATCGAAAACAATTATGAGAGGATGGCAACAAGCTAGAATCACACATCTCTGAGAGAACGGATAAGATATGGAGGAAAAACTCTTCTTCGGTCTTCAAAATCCAAGAATGACGACGAGAAACAGCACCAAGAATTTGTTGAGGCACTCCATGATGAAGAATAGAAAGGTTGAGCCAATGGTGAAAAGAATTTGACCGATCTTGGAGAAATACATATGACTGATGAAAATTCATTCTCACATCAAAACTTGGAGAAGAATTTAAGAGTAACTCCAGAAAAATAGAAGTGTCAGGTAAGATCCTGGGAAAAGACCTGTGGGTTAGGGCCCACTCAAAAGAAACACCGTTGAACGATTACTTGAAAGGGAGATTGCACCTGTTGATTTAAATGGCTTGAATGAGATAACTTCCTCGAAAGAACTTGAATGAATGCAGAGTGGAAACACGAATCTTCGAGATATCTTCAGCACTCTGGAACAATTGAATAGCGAGAAGTGAATCATTAAGAGGTGCACCGGCATGAGAAAACATTTCAAACAAGGAAAAAAGGATATGATCAACAAAGCTTGAATTGAATCCACCGAAGAAGGAAAGAGAGCGAAGAATGATAAACTTGAAGTTTTGTTAGAATCTTCATGAGAATCACCGGATATGAACATTGAAAGAAAAGAATGAAGAGACTTCACATGAATGAAATGGATACTTGGTTAAGAAATCCGAGTCCTTGAAGAAAAAGGGTGGGAGGGCGGGAAAAACAAAGGCAACTTGGGACGGATGAAACGAGCACCGTTGGGAAAACTGAGGTTTGATCTTGCGAATTTTGAAATGATCGGATCCACTTGAAGAGAAACACGCCGGTTGAAAAGGATTGACATGACAATATCGATTATCACGAAGGATTAGCATCCATATAGAAGTATGAGAACATCGCTTAGGGAAGGTATGGATTCAGCACTTGACATTGAAGCAACTCGAATACCACAAATCAAAACAAAACAAAGGATTTGGCTTGCAGAATAAGCCAGAACAAACATATGATCGGCCCCATGTCATATCATGTGTCTGTTGGAAAGATATCCTACATGATACTTGAATTCCCACTTATAAACTCTCGAAACTTTCTGGTTATGCAATCAGGTGTTGGGGATACAGGGGAAGCATAATATCTCACCCAAACTAACAAATCCTACATCCAGTTGTATCCATCCTTCAACACATAACCAAGAAACCTTCGGAAGTCATTTACCTCAACCTTCGAAAAGCATCCGTTATACGAGTTATGGCAATACTCCCGAACTCCTGCCCCAGTACTGGGTGGCGTCGAGGTTATCTCACCAACAACTACATAAAAGAGATTTTCAATGTCGGTGAAACTCAGGTATTCCAGAACTTCAACGATAAAATTGTGACGACAACACCTTGGAGCTCAACTCCCCGGGACACTGCCACAACCCCTAAATGTCAGGAGGCACCAAGAACAATGTTCTCGTCACAAAACCATCGAAACGATTCCAAGATACCCACGTGATCCAAAAAAAATTCGTGAAATTTGAGGAGAGAAGAGTCAAAACTTCTACGTCAGGAGGCCTCACCAGAGCGACGAAGGGACTGAGGACTAAAAAGAATCCTACTCTCCGATATATATAATCCTAAGACTCAAAACATTTTTCTAGACTCAACAACGCCAGCGGTTCAATCAAACAGGGGGCTCCTAAGTCGGGGATGGCTCTGATACCAACTTGTAACACCCATGATGCAGCTATATCTCCCACGTGTCGGAGCATGACTTAGAGGCATAACCACATTGTAGGCATGTCGCAAGAGGGGTAATCTTTACACATCCCATGTACTGAATATGAAAGGGATAAAGAGTTGGCTTACAATCGCCACTTCACACAATACATGAATATAGCATTACATCATCCAGATACAATCAAGGTCCGACTACAGAACCAAATAAAGAAAGACAACCCCTAATGCAATAGATCCCCGATCGCTCCACTACTGATCAACTAGAAAAGAAACAACACAACGAACACGATCTTCATCGAGCTCCTCCTTGAGCTCAGTTCCGTCATCTACACGGTTATCATCGGCACCTGCAACTGTTTGAAGTAATCTGTGAGTCACGGAGACTCAACAATCTCACACCCTCGTGATCAAGACTATTTAAGCTTATGAGAAGGAAAAGGTAGTGAGGTGGAGCTGCGGCAAGCACTAGCATATATGGTGGCTAACTTACGCAAATGAGGGCGAGAAGAGAAGCAAAGCACGGTCGTGAACTAGAAGTGATCAAGAAGTGATCCTGAAACTACTTATGTTCAAGCATAACACAAGAACCGTGTTCACTTCCCGAACTCCGCCGGAAAGAGACCATCACGACTACACACGCGGTTGATGCATTTTAAATTAAGTTAAGTGTCAAGTTCTCTACAACCGACTTTAACAAATTCCCATCTGCCCATAACCATGGGCACGACTTTCGAAAGTTCAAAACCCTGCAGGGGTGTCCCAACTTAGCCCATCACAAGCTCTCACGGTCAACAAAGGATGTTCCTTCTCCCAGGAAGACCCGATCAGGCTCGGAATCCCGGTTACAAGACATTTCGACAATGGTAAAACAAGACCAACAAAGCCGCCCGAATGTGCCGACAAATCCCGATAGGAGCTGCACATATCTCGTTCTCAGGGCATACCGGATGAGCAAGACGTCGGGTTGGCATAGACCCTGGTTGCCCAGGGGGCGCTCGACATCGCTCGGGTCGGACCAACACTTAGAGAAGCACTGGCCCGAGGGGGTTAAAATAAAGATGACCCTTGGGTTGGCCGACCCAAGGGAAGGGTAAAAGGTCGTTAGGCAAATGTAAAACCAAGGTTGGGCCTTGCTGGAGGAGTTTTATTCAACGCGAATTGTCAAGGGGTTCCCATAACACCCAACCGTGTAAGGAACGCAAAATCAAGGAACATAACACTGGTATGACGGAAACTAGGGCGGCAAGAGTGGAACAAAACACCAGGCATAAGGCCGAGCCTTCCACGCTTTACCAAGTACATAGATGCATTGAATAAATAAGAGATATTGTGATATCCCAACATATAATCATGTTCCAACAAGGAACAAACTCCATCTTCACCTGCAACTAGCAATGCTATAAGAGGGGCTGAGCAAAGCGGTAACATAGCCAAACAACGGTTTGCTAGGACAAGGTGGGTTAGAGGCTTGACATGGCAATATGGGAGGCATGATATAGCAAGTGATATGTACCGCAGCATAGCAAAAGAGCGAGCAACTAGCAAGTAAAGATAGAAGTGATTTCGAGGGTATGGTCATCTTGCCTGAGATCCCGCAAGGAAGAAGAATGAGTCCATGAAGAAGACAAACGGACGTAGTCGAACGGATCCTCACCAACGCGACGTTATCAGAACTAACCCGAAGAAGCAACACCGGAAAGAAGCAAACAACATAATAAACAACCATCACATAATCATGACATGATGCACAACCAAGTATGATGCATGACCGGTTTAATGAAGCATGGCATGGCAAAGTGCACAAAGAACACTACAAATTAAGTGGAGCTCAATATACAACTCTGTTGCATATTGACGAAACACCACGTGACTTATTTACTTCTCTCCCGTTTATGTACTCAACAATATTAAATGTTGGTTAGCATGGCAAGAGGTGAAGCATATGAAAACTACCTATCTAGGCAAGTTTAAATGAGGCCGGAAATAACAAACAACGATTCCGGAAAATCCTCATATGCAAATAGTACGTTTGGTACTGTTCTGCCCTAAACCATATTTTATAGTTGTTAAACATGCAAAGTAAAGCCACCATGTTAAACTACGCATTTTTCTACCCCATTTACATATAAAGTTTAATAAATTTGGAGCTACGGTTATTTAGTTATGAATTAAATAATTTTAGCATGGCATTTAAGCAAAATTAGATAAACATCATTTTAAACAGTTCAAACATGCATGAAAGTTTGATATTATGAATCTAGATGCAATTCTAAGCATTTTTCATATTTGAAGTTTTTACATATGATACATGGTTATTAAGTTATTATATGCATGAAGATGGAGGGGTTTTTTGCAAATCTGTAAACTCCTGGATAAAAAGATAAATCACTCCGTGGAAAAAAAACATGAGTCGAGCCGAAACTGTGCAAAGGCCCAATAGGAGCAGGCACTGGGGCTGCTCACCCAGCAGGCTTGGCCCAGATCTGAGGAGAGGGAGTGGCCGGCAGGGCATGCTGGGCCGGCCTGCTGGGTTTGATCAGGGAAAGGTCAACGTGGTCGTCCTCTCTCTCGATGGAAGCAGAGGGCGCAGCGCCATGGGGCTTGCAGGCGAGGCAGGGGTACTTGGCGGCGCCAGGCGACGACAGGGAGGAGCGGAGGCGGCGCGATACGACTGGGACTCGCCGGAACCGCGAGCGGAGGCGGTGGGGCGGACCGGACTTGAGGAGGCCGTCGGCCATGGCGTCAGGCGGAGCTAGTACTCGGTTCAGTCAGGAAGGCGCGAGGCAGAGCTCCATGGACGGCAGCGAGGTCGGGCGTCCATGGCGGCGGTCTCTTGCAGAGCCAAAGAACACCACAACGATGAGGTACGGTTAGGTGCAGAGGGAGGATGACGGCATCGAGAATAGACGAAGAGAGGGAGCAGCGGGGCTCATCTGCACTGCGCGGCGACGACGCAGAGCTCCAGCCTGCTCCCGAGCGGCACGAGGGAGGAGTCCTTCGGGCGCGGGCAGGAGGGAGGCTGCAGGGCGCGTGGTCGCCGGTGAAGCAGAGGCGCGGGGACGAGGAGAAGAAGAGGGCATGGCGGAGGAGATTCGCCTAAGCTTCGGCTCGGTTGCCGGACCACAGAAGGAAGGAGGAGGCGCTCGGGCGCTGTTGCTGGAGATTGAGCTCGTTCGATCTAGAAGAGGTGTGGAGGAACTGCGGGAATGGGTGAATCGAGGGAGAGGAGACTGGTTGGTTCGATGGCGAAAATGAGGAGGGGAAGGAGGCGCGGGTGGATCAGGGTAGATCCCGAGGGGGATTCGTGGAGTGGCGGCGGCGAGGGGCAAAGGATGGGACAGCTCTCCTAGAAATTAGGGTTTGACTATATATAGGGACAAAAGGATTAGGTTAGGGGCTATCTCGTCCCTCCGATCAAAATCGGACGGTCGGGGAAAATAAACTAGGTAGTCGAAAAAAGAAAATGGTGATGTTTTGTAGATGTTTGGGGATGATCCGGACCCAACGGTGACGACTGTCCGGGTCGGGTCCGGGACAGCTTTTCGGACGCGCGCGCGAGGAGGGCCGCGGGCTGACGAGAGAGGTTAGGTTGGGCCTGGCGGTAGGTAGTGGACTGTGCAAAAGGCCTCAGGCTGAGAAAAGAGAAGAGAGAAAGGCCCGGCGACTGTTTTCGGAGACCGAAAACGTCCAACGTTTGACCGACTATATTGTCGCTATAGTTAATCGTTGGGGCATCAAACGAACTCTGAATGCGATGAAACCTTGGCAGACGGTCTATCTACACTATAATAAGACCACACGCCAACTTTCAACCCATTCCGAGAACATTTTCTGGCCACTTATAAAACACTATTTCGGACATGTCGCGGGCGCGTGCAAGCGTGGTTGGACTCAGAACGGACAACGGAGAGAAATAGGGAGACCCGGACGGATGCAAGTTCTGAAAACATGATGATGCAATGCACATGATGACATGGCAAGATGCAACACGTAAGCAAATGACATGGCAACAACAGCGAATAACTGAAAGACACCTGGCACATCGGTCTCGAGGCGTTACACATGAGCAAGACTCAAATATATGGCGGGCACTTCTTCTTTGGTTCAGTTTTCCAAGCTCTGATCCTTCTTAATTTTGACCGTCAAAACAAATTAGATAAACCTTCGAAATAGAATCCTGCTAACAAGATTAAGCTTTCTTGTTATTTGTACGCGACAATAAGATTTGATGCGAGGTTCTTTTGATCGATTTAAAGGTGCAACAGCCACGCCAGAGGCTTCAAGGTGTTGGACTGTTGGTCCTTAGATACACATGCATAAAAACTTCTTGGCTGTCATCAACAGGTCAGCCCGGCTCTGATATGGGGACGACAACAACGCCTAGGCGGCTCATTTTGCCGACGACAATGGTCAATGGTCCACGAACCTCGATATAATTTTTATTTTGTTTTGAATACTTTTTATTTGTGGTGTACTTTTATACTTTCTCTAATCCATATTAATTGTTGTACGAAATCAACTACAATTAATAACATGGATCAAATAGAGTAATAAGCTTCATCCACACAAAACTCAACAAGAACTCATGAGATAAATTAGTATAAATCAATGCAAAACCTTATCATTCTCTAATGTAATAAATCACTAAAATTATTATTTAACATTGCATATAAAATGCCTCTACATATTTAATACTTCTATTCTCAAATAGAATCATTAAATAAGCAAATATATGCAAACATAACAGCAATCTGTTTAAACAGAACGTCTGTAGGAAATGAAGAAGGATCCATACTTACTTAACTTAAAAAATTCTGAAATTTTACCACACTGTAGAAAATTTATCATAGCGTATCATGTCAAAATTTCAAGCTTTTATCACATTCTGACTTTTCTAGAGAATTCACGCAAGAATGAAAAACTTCCTGTTTTGAAACAGCAAGTCATATAGTTGCAAATTGAGCATGCCAAAGGCTATCGTTGACAATTTTATTGAAATAACAGATACAAAACATTATTCTAAATAACAGCAAACAAATCCAACTAAAATAAAATGACCCTCCAAACAAAACACATATCATGTGACGAATAAAACTATAGCTCTAAGTGAGGTTACCGATAATGTTGAAGACGAAAGAGGGGATGTCTTCCGAGGCATCCCCAACCTTAGTTACTTGGGTTTTTCTTAAATATTACCTTGGGGTTCCATGGGAATCACCAAGCTTAGGGTCTTATCACTCATTTTTCTTCTCATATCGATATCCCACCCAAAACTTGAAAACTTCAATCACACAAAACTTAACGAAACTTCATGAGATAGGTTAGTATCGGTGTGTTTGTTTCGGCTCTAAAAACCGGCTCCACCGGCTTCTACCCCGTAGAAGCTAGAGCTGAAACAAACACCTGATTTTAGACCGGCTCCATGCAGCGGCTTCAGAAGAGCGCTCCAAATAATTGCACGTCGGTCTGGGAGCTACCAATTCAGGCTTCTCGCGGCCGCAACCAGCTCCAAATCGTCCTTTTACAGTTTTACCCTGCCACCAATTTCCATAATACAACAAAATTGTCAGGCAACGATTCATTGGTGTTCTTAATACTCCCTCGCCCCGATAGAACACGCTCGCTTCCCTCACCTCGACGACTCCGCCGCCACCAGCTCGATCTCTAGCCGCCGCCACCCATCCCCTCCTCCGGCGATGGATCTAGACCTCCTTGCCAGTGAAACTCCCACCTCGAAGCCCCGCGGCGAGGCGCTCGTCCTCCAACGCCCAGCAACACATGGAATCGAAGGCACCGCCCCGAGGTCCCTCACGAGCTCTGGTACCGTCATGAGTTGCCTCAGCGACGGCGTCCGCCGCCACAAGCTAACTTGCCGCGTCGGTAGGGTGATCCTTCCCGGGTCAACGTTAGGCACGCGCGACCCGCCGGGCGTGACTATGCTTGCCAACGACGCACACTAGGTCGTTCCGGTGCAGGCTCCATCTTGGCCTCGTCCAATTACCTCCGTCACCTGCTTCGCCATGGACACCCGCGAGCTCCCCGGTTCGTCATGCTGCTTCGCTCAGGCACAACGCCGGTCTATGAGCACTTGTATATGAGCCATGATGTGCTAATTGATATGTACTCCCTCCATTCGAAAAAGCTTGTCCCATGTGACAAGCTGGGACAAGCTTTTTCGGATGGAGGGAGTGCTAATTGATGTCCAAGGTTTGGGTGCGTGCTTGTGCTTGCGTTCGAAAAAGCTTGTCCCATGTGACAAGCTTTTTCGGATGAAGAGAGTGACAAGCTTTTTCGGATGGAGGGAGTGCTAATTAATGTCCAAGATTTGGGTGTGTGCTTGTGCTTGCGTAGCGTGCTCTGTGTGCTAGCTGTGTCATCGACTATGTGACCATGTGATATTTTCGTGATAAAAGTACAGAGAAGTCGATCGACTATGTGAATATGCAGTTCAAATCTGTGAAATAATTAGTCATTTTCAAACAAAAGAAAATTTAATCCGGTCATTTATTGTTAAAACAGTATAATCAGCACGACACGGGACATTTTGGTCATTTCAGCACATTTCAGAACAAGACACGGCTACTACAGCACAACCACCAAGCGACTACACTTCAACTTCGACCTTTCAGCCACAGCTAGCAGCTACAGCCGCTCCTTCCAGACGGAGCCGTTGCAACTGCAGCCGAAGAAGTTGCAACCCAAACAAACACCCCAAATTTGAGTCCTTTTCAAAGAAAAGAAAAACCTCAATACCATGTTAATAAACTACGGGTAACATCACACATATAAAGATAAAATAAGTCTATCAGTTAATAAATAAATTGTTGCATGACACCACAAATATGTTACTTCGGATAGTAATATAGACTAATAACATATGCATGTTATTAGTATAATTAACTCCCCACTATGGGTAGTCTGAATCTAAACACTCACAGCCGTCCTATAATAAATAGTACGCAAACCAAGCTGCATAGGAAATGGCATATAAAGGGCAACCTGGTGCATGTAGCTCCCGCTTGCGCAGGGTCCAGGGAAGGGTCCGACCATTTTGGGTCTATAGTACGCAGCCTTTCCCTACATTTCTGTAAGAGGCTGTTTTCAGGACTTGAACCCATGACCTCATGGTCACAAGGCAGCAGCTTTACCACTGCGCCAAGGCTCCCCTTCATAGGAAATGGCATATCCAAGAAAAAAATGGGAATTTATCTCCACTCTTTCTGAATTGTCAACAATACATGCAACATAAGTAAGCATCTTCGAAACAAGTCCACCATCACATGCATATCGGTGATCACACCAAGCATAGCCGCTGTGCCTTTCTTGTGGGTATCAAACCAAGCAGACACCTTCAAATCTACAAGGTTTTCAACAGTTCACCGGGGTCGATTTCATGGAAGAGAGGAAACATAAGGGGAAGACCAGAGTCGGAGACCATTAAGTGAAACCAAAACTTTCCACTGTGTTCCCTTTTCACCTCTGCCATAGCCTGTGTCAGATTCTGGCATACACCGAGTGTTCGACCCTACCCTCTAACACTTTAACAAGCTCCATCGCAGTCCGCCCCTGCATCTCGAATCTAAATCCAATTCCTGCCAAAGAAAGGACTAGGCAAGTCCTCTGAGTCAGGGTTCAAGGTTCATGGGGACATTGCTACTGCAGAGAGGGACATTGGGCAACACATGCTGCTGCTTCTTGTCCTGAGAGCTGAGATGTACATCTTCCACAAACATGCTTTTCAGGGGTTCTAAGGTCTAATCAGCAGCACACTAGCTACAAAGGTGAGCTGTACAAAACAAACAATGAGTCACCATAGAGTACCAGTAACCAATAACTGGAACATCATGAGCCCTCAGCTGAAAACACCAGTATGTCAGCCACCATATTATCAAACATCCAGTGACTTATTCAGTAGTGAGCAAGTCAGCAACTACCAGAAACACAACTCATAGTCTGGCTACAAGAATTCAAAATATGCATTTCATGCTCAAGTTGAGCCAGCAGAAAGCGAGCCATCTCTTAAATGCACTAGGCACAGTTGCAGTTGCTTTTGGACCATTTCAGCAACCATTTGCAGCCTTCCTCGGCTTGTCTCTCCACCTGCTGGCGATCCATTCACGGTCTTCACTGCTTTAACAACACTCTGCTTACACCTCTCCCAATCCTCGTGTTGCAACCAGCAAGACCTACCACCATGGCTGCCATCCATTGCAAGGTATGCGATATGACTAGTATCCCCAAAGGTGTACCTTAATCTCAGAGAAACACAAAATGGTAGCCAAGCAGCTCCACCAGATGTCCTCACATGTGGTGTAAGATTATGGTCAAGCACAAAAGTTAGGGTAAAATCTACTGAATTGTTGGCTCTGTCATGCTGAATATTACTCTTGGATAATAAAGAAGGTTCAGTATAATCATCTGAAACTGATCTTGGATGCTTTTCCAAACAAAGTTCAGCCTGTGCCCGCTCTGCAGCAGCGATGTCCCCATGAGCCTCGGACAAGCTTTTATTCCATGTAATTAGTTTTACAAATTCTTGTATAACTGAAATGGGCAGAGTAAGCAACATGATAAAAGAAGCAATCCTAGAAGCATCATAAGGTTCACAGACAACACATCTGCTAAAGTAATCGCATATCTCATGTATCTCAGATGGTGTTAGCTCTCCCTGAGCACTGCTCTGAGGAGCTTGCTGTTGCTGTTGCTGGTGGTGAAACCTCTTCACATTAAGAACTTGAAGGTGCAGTTGAACTCGCTGAACACTAACTGCAAAGACATAACCACTGCAGGAAAAACGAGTCAGAATACATTCAGGTACAATATTCCTTCAGGAATCTACATCGATGTTGGTGCATATTGACTGATGTGATACTAATATAAAATAGATTACGATGAATGTGATTTTGACCCTTGGTATATCCCAGCACTTAATCCTACCATTTTGATCTACAATCTAACATGTAGTAAAAGATTATGTACTTGTATCATTGCTCTTAGCGAGCAACCGTCCAGACTAGATAAGATCATAAGGTTGCTATTTCATCTTCTGGGTTCATTGTTTGAGATAACATTGCACTGATTATCCAATTACATACTATTGTTAGGGATAACATCTCAAAGGACATAAAAAAATTGTTAGGCACGTCTCTATTCAAGGATGCGCACAGATATTGCCTTGTGACCATGTAGTCGTGGATTCGAGTCCTGAAAACACCCTCTTGCAGAAACATAGGGAAAGGCTGCGTACAAAATACCCAAAGTGGTCGGACCCTTCCCCAGACCCTACACAAGCGGAGCTACGTGCACCAGGCTGCCCTCTTTTTTTTTCGAGAAAACGCAAATGGCTTTTGTGTTTCATTGCATTGGAAAGAAAGGGGAATTCACATCCTCCTAGGAGGTAGTTTTACACGGCCAAGAAGGCCTCAGTGGACATCCCAGGATGGTGGCAAAACGACCCTGAGCCCTTGAGCTCCGGCCTTTGCCCAACATCGGGTCTCGTCTTTAATCCTGTCTACAAGCTCATTCAGCGAAGGCCTCACATGGTCGAAAATACACGCGTTCCTATGCTTCCAAATCATCCACGGCACCAAAAGCACCACAGATTTGAGCGCCTTGCGAAGCGCTGGCGGTGTGAGTTCCTTTGCACGCAGCCACCAATCCATGAGCGAGCCGTCGTGCTCGGGCGCCGGTGCCGGTAGGCGTAGCCAAGATAGGACCTCATGCCAAGTCTGCCTAGTGAATGGGCACGCAAGCATCAGGTGCCCAATCATCTCCTGTTCCTGGTCGCACAGAAGGCACCGCGGGTGGTGTTGCAGGCCACGGCGCGTGAGTCTCTCCGTGGTCCAGCAGCGATCTTGACACGCCAACCAGTGGAAGAACTTCACCTTGGGCGGTGCCCAGCTCCTCCAAATGAGTTTCCAGGAATTGCAGCTCGTCGCGCCCTGGAAGGTTGCCCGGTAGCAAGATTGGGCTGTGTAAACGCCGTTGGCTGTCCATCTCCAGAGCAGCCTGTCCGGCTCATTGGACAGCTCGACATGCTGAACTAGGTGCCAGATGGACAGCTCGACATGCTGAACTAGGTGCCAGAGCTTAAGGTACTGTCCAATCTCCGGGAGGCCGAGCAGGCCATGGATGCCACGCGCCCAGCTGTTGCCGGCGAGGGCCTCCGCCACCGTTCTGGACTTCCTGCGCTGTTTGGAGATGCACTGGAAAAGCATTGGCGCGAGCTCGTGGACGGATTGGCCGCCGAGCCAGCGGTCCTCCCAGAAAAGGGCTGTCCTGCCGTCACCGATGGCCATGGTCGTGGAGGCGTAAAAGAGCGCGCGCTCCTCCGTCGTGAATTGCAGGTCCAGCCCCTGCCAAGCTCGATCCGTGTCCGTGCACGCGAGCCATAGCCAGCGCAGCCGGAGTGATAGTCCCGTGCGCTCGAGGTCCCGGACGCCGAGGCCACCATATTCGAGCAGACGGCAGACCCAGCGCCAGTTGACGTGGCAGTGACCACCGTGGGCGTCCGCGCAGCCGGCCCAAAGAAAACCACGCTGAATCTTCTCCAGTTGCTTCAGGGTTTTCTTTGGAGGCGCTAGCGCTAGCAGTTGATGGATCGGTATCGCGCTAAGCACTGACTTGACGAGCGCTAGTCGTCCCGCTTTGTTCATCAACCAAGCTTTCCAAGAGGGTAGTCGGCCTGCCACCGCGTCGACGAGGGGTTGCAGCTGGGTTGCGGATGGGCGGCGAGTGGAGAGCGGGATGCCCAGATAGGTGGCCGGCATGGCCATGACGGGGCACCTAAGTGGCTCCAACAGCCCCTCGCCGTAGTCGTCGGCATGAAGGATCGTGGCCGAGCTCTTCGCGTAATTCACCCGTAGCCCAGACGCCGTACCGAACACGTCCAGGATGCCTTTGACAGCGGCAATTTCCTCGGTAGTGGCATGGCAGAAAAGCATCACATCGTCGGCGCAAAGAGATATCATCGGGATGGCTCGCCGGGGGTGCAGCTGCTGGAGGATACCCGTTTGTAGAGCGAGACGCATCAGCCTCCCAAGGGTGTCCACCGCCAGCACGAAGAGTTGTGGGGAGGTGGAGTCGCCTTGTCTCAGGCCGCGACGGTGCCAGATTGGAGGGCCGGGGACTCCATTGACCATGACCCGCGTGCTAGCCGAGGAGAGTAGAATGGCCAGCCACTCCCGGAATCGCTCCCCGAACCCATACTGGCGCAGCACTTCAAAGAGAAATGCCCATGAGATGGAGTCGAAGGCGCGTGTGAGGTCGAGCTTTAGCATGATCCTGGGCGCGCCAAGTTGGTGCAGCATCTTGAGGGATTTCCGGACTAGAACAAAGTTGTCGTGGAGGCTACGTCCGGCAATGAACGCATTTTGGTTGCGGCTGACTAGGGTGTCGAGTTTGGGGGCGAGGCGCAATGACAGGACCTTCGCGAAGATCTTGGCCACAATGTGGATCAGGCAGATCGGCCGGTAGTCACCGAGCTTGTGAGCGTCCGCGCGCTTAGGCAGCAAGGTTAGCAGCGCTTGGTTAAGCTTGCTGAACCCGTGGCCACGCAGCGTGTATAGCAGCTCGAAGACGTCCCATATGTCATGGCGGATGATGCTCCAACAGGCGCGCAGGAACTCCGCGGTGAAGCCATCCGGTCCGGGTGCTTTGCGCGCCGGCATGCGTTTGATCGCGTCCCATATTTCCTCCTGGCTGAAGGGCGCGTCTAGGCATGCGAGGTCGCCGGGCGCGATGAGTTGAGAAAGGTCCAGCGTGTGCGCCGGTCTACAGCAGTGCCCAACAAGCCATCGAAGTGTAAAAACGCTGCGTTGGCCATCTCCTCATGATCCGTGAGCACCTGCCCGTCGACGTCGACGCTATATATGCGGTTGTTCTGACGCCGATAGGAGCATTGCCGGTGGAAGAAGCTCATGTTGGCGTCGCCATCCTTAAGAGACGCGATCCAGGCACGCTGTCGAGCGATCGTGCGCTCCATGGATGCCATGCCGAGGTAGGCGAGCTTGAGCTGCTTGCGGAGCCATTCCTCCGGAGGCGAGAGCACTCGGTCCTCCCGCACTTTGTCAAAGCGCATGATCAGCTCGCGGGATATGGCAAGTTTGTCCCGAATGTTGCCCGTGGCCTTGGCGCTCCAGCTTGATAAGCGGCGAGCAGTGGCCTGGAGACGCTTGACCAGCCGCCGGAATGGGTCGTCGTCATGCACCGAGCTCCACGCCGCGGTAACAGTGTCATGGAAGCCGTCAAGTCTGAGTCAATAGTCCTCGAAGTGGAAGCGTTTGTGCGCTGCCGGCATGGGGGAGCAATCAAGCAGCAGCGGACAGTGATCCGACACGACCGAAGCGAGGCACCGGAGGTGGCATTCGCCGTGCGCATCTTCCCAGTCCGACGTGCAAAGGACGCGGTCAAGGTGCACTAGCGTGGGCGGCGATTGCTCATTCGACCATGTGAAGCGACGCCCGTTGAGATATATCTCCTTCAAGGCGAGGTCGTTGATGGCGCGGCGGAATCTACCCATCATGCGCCGATGCAGGCCACCCGTGTTCTTGTCCTCGGCGCGGTATATGAGGTTGAAATCACCACATAGCATCCATGGGCCGGGGCATGCCGCCCGAATATCGCGCAACTCTTGGAGGAACAAGATTTTATCCGCGTCGTCTTGGGGTCCGTAGACCGTCGTCAGCCACCACGGCGTCCCGGAGGCCACGGATACCTTGCCCGTGAGCGCATTCCGCGTGAACAGCGGGTCGGAGATCGTGACAGCCCTGCTCTTCCAGGCCAAGAGAATGCCGCCTCGCGTGCCATCAGCCGGCAGGAATGTGAAGTCGTCGAACTCGGAGCCGAGAATGTCAAGCACAATGGGCGAGTAGATCAAAGCCATCTTTGTTTCCTGAAGGCATACAATGGAGGATCCGGTAGTGCCAACAGGGAGCGGATGGCACTACGTCGGGCGCGCGAGTTGAGGCCGCGTACATTCCAAACAGCGATTTTTAGTCCGTGATCCATGAACAAGAGGTCGACGATGAGTGGCCGGCAGACCTAACTGTCGCCGGCAACGGCCGTGCGAGTGGGAGAGGCGAAGCACGCTGGGATCTCCCTATCGACCAGGGCAGCGATGGCCTTGAGCACGGACAGGGGGATTGGCGCCGCGAACATGTCGTCGTAGGCCTTCATCTCGATGGCAGTGATCTTCTGGTTGGTGCCAACGATCCCCAATGTGCATAGGATCTGCACATGGGCCCTCCTTTTTGCCGTTGGCGGCACCGCCACGGGTGCGGCCGTAGCCGCGGAGCGGCCTCGCTGTGGGGCAAAGTTGAGGGGGCGACGTGGCCTCTTCCCGGGAGTCGGCAGTGACGCGCTGATGTGCTTCGAGGCCGCGGCCAGAAACTCGCCAAGCGTCCAGGCCTACTGCGTGGTCGCACGGCTGCGTGAACGGCGCATCGTGATCGGTGGCGATGCGAACCGTCCCGATGCCGGAGAACAGGGTTCAGGTGCAGGTGCAGGCGATCGCTGAACATCGTTGGGCGTTGGCGTGGAGGGTCCTCTGGGCCTCTGCAGGATGGAGATTGGCCTCTGGACCCCGGCTTCCGACAGCCCAATGGCGGGCGGCCCGGCATCAGCTGCAAGAGGGAGCGCGGTTGGGGATTCGGCCATAGCATGGAGCGGCCCAGCCCCATTTGGCCCATGAGGCCCATCAATGGCGCTGCAATGGGGGGGGGCACCGCCGCTGGTGCGATGGCAGTTTGGGCGGCAACCAGCGCGTCTCCTCCCGCCAGAGCCGCAGAAGTGGGGGCGGGGGACACCGATGACCGGTCAGCGGGGGTGTCTAGGCCCGCAGGATCGACATGGGTACGCGAGTCGCTGCTTTGCCCCGACAAGGCGGCAAGCGATCCTGGCCGTTCTGAAGCTCCTGGCGCCACGGGCTGCGAGTCTGGGATCTGACTCAAAAGGGCAAGATCCCGACACGGTGATAGATCAGCAGCGGCAGAAGCGGGACCCGCGGAATCGTCCTCGGGATCGTGGGAGGAGCCCAAATTTGAACTTCCCGGGCCTTCCGGCTCCTTAGCGACCGGTGAAAGCGCGCCAGCTGGCCCCTGCGCAACCGACGCACGTCATCATTGGGTGCGACGGCCGCTCGCGTAGGATCTGCTGCCAAATCCTGCAGCTGTGGGCCCTTTCCTTTTCCTCTTTTGGCCCGGTGACGAGAACGAACAAGGCCCAGCTGACCCGGCCACGACAGCATGCCGTCCCGCGACGGTCGGACTGGAGACGCCGCCGCCGCGACCGTTGCCGGCCGGGGCCAGGAGGCCGCCGTGTTCAGCCCATCGGTCCGGCCAGAGCGGTCGCTGGCGCGCCAAGCAGGCGCGTCCATGGCCATGCCATCCACCCGGCCGCCCGGCGCAGCATCGGTACGCCTTCGTTTCCGGCCACGGCACCTTGCCCGACCATGACCGGGGCCCTGGCCTTGGCCGTGTCCATTGCCGGCGCCGCCTCTGCCGGGGTCGTCGTTAGCCTGGGCACCGGGAGGAGGCGCCCGGAGCGGGGTGGTGCGTGTGAGCGCGATGGAGACAGGGTACGTGAGCGTCCTGACCTCCAGCGCCTCCGAGGGGATGCGGGCCGGCAGCAGTTCGACGATCTCCAGGATCGCGGCGCGGCGGATGTCAGCTGGGTCATGCACGCGAGCGGACAGGCAAAAGACGGCCAGGTCCTCGCGAGAGCGCGTGCGGGGGTGCAGCCGCTCGACCCAGCAGCTCTCTCCGAGGATGTGCTCGGTGGTGGAAAGGTGCCAAGCTTGGGCGGGGATGCCGCGGAGCTCGAGCTCAACGCGGTGTTCAAACCCGCCGGCGCCAGCATGCGCGAGCTTGCACCAGGGCCGCAGCGACAACGCAAACCGTGGCGAGCTGATGAAGTGCTCGCCGTTGAGACGACGCATGGTGTCCAGGGAGGAGAAGAGGATGAGGAAGTCCTCGAGGTGGTGCACGTGCACGGTGAAGTCGCCTTCGGAGAGCTCGAGGGAGCGGTAAAGCAGCTCGGCCACCTCGGCTGCGGCCACCTGCGGCCTGTTGCTGGTGATGGATGCCACCATGGCGCGGCCAAGGACCCGCTCGGACTCCTCCATCTCCGTGGACTGCGCCATGATGACCCGCACGGGCACGTCGGGGCACGGTTGGGGAACTGGGCGCCGG
>NC_041382.1:301842239-301847841 GCF_002162155.2 Triticum dicoccoides | reverse complement strand
GCGCGACGTCCCGGTAGGAACGCGCCGAGGACTCGCTCTCCGAGCTGAGCCAGCGGTCGCCTGAGGACACGCGCTCGCCGGAGAGGGTCACCCGGCGGTCGGCAGGGTCGGCGTCTGGGGCCTCCATGGCAAGGGCGAGGGGGGGAAGGGGAGGGCTAGGGGTGGGCTGCCGGCGTAGAGCGACGGCGGCAGGCAGGGGCGTCTCAGAGGGGCTAGAGGGTGGGAGCGGAGCTAGGCAGGAGCGGAGCCATCGCCCTCGCTGCCCTCTTTTCTTAGCATCTGGTATATAGTGATAAGAACAAGTTTTCCCTGCATCCTGTTAACCAGATCAAATTTGTTGGGGGGCGAACTGCCTAATTTATAGGAAAAGCAGAATTGTTTCTGTTCAGAAGAATGGATCAATTCTCCTTCCAAAGTTTATCGCCCAAATCTATGGTCTCATCTTTCACCTAAAAATCCCTACTTCAACCTTGACATCCATCCCTTCTTTTGTACTCACTCCGTCCTTGGTACAATTTTGTACTAAAGTTAGTACAGAGTTGAGACACTTATTTTGGGACGAAGGGAGTACAATATATATGAACAAGAAAAACTAAACATTAAAAATAGGACAAGATTAATGTAAAGAATGATAAGAAAAATTTGCACAACTCTGGGAACTTTCCATGTGCAACTGTGTTCTAATAACACGCATCTAGTCGTCCAATTGCATCATATTAGGCCATTAACATATCAGAAAAGCTGGGGATATTTTGGCTTTCTGTAAAGTATAAAAGTTGGGGATATCTTGGCTTTCTTGTACTCCCTCCATTCCTAAATATAAGTCTTTCTAGAGATTCCAAAAGGGACTACATACGGAGCAAAATGAGTGAATCTACACTCTAAAATATGTCTATATACATCCGTATGTAGTTCCTATTGTAATCTCTAGAAAGACTTATATTTAGGAACGGAGGGAGTAGATACCATGCTAATATATGAATAAATTGCGTCTTACCCCACAAAGAAGCGCAGCGCTGGCTGTTCTTGATCCAAATTCAGAAGTGCACCTTCATTATCTTTCAAAACTGACCCCAATATATCTTTCAGAATATCACGCAATTGCGCAAACAACCATAGAACTCCAAGGTACTTGAGAATGCCTCGCAACACCTTCTTAAGGGCAGCATGAGGGACCCAGCCACCACCATAGCCACCATCATCTCCATGCCCGATAAAAGCTGTGTTCAATTCTCCTTTCATATGCACAGGAAGGTTAGTGTCAGGAGAAAGGTGTGCAGGAGCTCCGTCTCCTGAAGGTAGTGTGGCATTGCCTGCTCTACTCACACTAGCTGCTATCTGACAACCAACACCTGAAGTTAGCTTAATTCCCCCAGGAGTACCACCACTCAAGCGATTTGTAGTAGTAACTACCTGTTGACTTCCAGATGAAGTATTGGCACTAGTATGTCTAGCATTCAGAAAGCTCGGCTCAAGAGTATTTAGACCCTGAGCAACAAGTTCCATTATGAATGGTCGAAATTGTGGACAAGGTAAAGATCCACCAATTGAAGGCCCACCTTTTGGAGGGGTTGCTGGCTGCAGCCAGACCTGATCCCCAGCAAAGCAGCGCATGTCAACAGAGAACTTATTGCGATATATAATGCGTATCCAGTATGGCCCACGGAGCACAACAGAAACATCAAAAGGCATCAAAGAACTAGGAACTAGTCCATGACCAGTCCGGCCTACAGCAGAGAGCATAGAGGAAGTCTGAGCATCATGACTGTTTATATGCACAGTAGTTGATGACGAACCATTTGCCAAAAGAACATTGTTTTGCTTTTGTGCAGAACCGCAAACAGCAGGGACAGCAGGCATCTTTGCAGGACGAATTGCACCACCAAGGGAAAGTAAAGGACCTGCTGTCAGTCTGATGCAATCCAAAAATGATGCCACCTCATTGCAATTCACAAAATCCTCCAAAAACTGCATTATGGAAACATGATTAAACAAAAGATTGACAATATCTCGTGCAAATTTCGTATAGAAGTATGCCAAGTCTTGTTCATAGTTTAGAATGCCTAAGTAGAAAATTCAAAAGTCTGGCGCAACACATAGATTGGCAGAACTCTCTGCACTTTCTCAGTAAAAAAAGAATCATGCAAATAATGATATTCTGTGATCACATTTTGGTCAAACTGAGCTTAAATCGATCAATGCTGCATTTCAATTTTGTTCATGAACCAAATGCTGCAGACAAGGAAACCAAATTTAAACCACCAGTATTTGACAACTTCAAGTTACAAATAAAACATGCCATGGTAACTGCTAGTATTCCAAACATAAAAATATGCACTTTGATCAACAGTTTCCATGTAAGACTAACAAATACTACCTCCGTCTCAAAATATAAACGTCTTATATTTTGAGACGCTGCAAAACGTCTCATATTTTGAGACAGAGGTAGTACAAAACAACATCATATCTGAACAAAAACAGTATCTAAACTTTTAAAGAAGTCGAATAGTTCAGTTGGATGCAAGTGACTATAAAGTGAGCAGCCCGGTGCACGTAGCCCCCACTTGCGCAGGGTCGGGGAAGGGTCAAGTGACTATAAAGTGGATTGAGAACAAATGCAGTTTAATCACTGAGATGACTGCAGTTAAAAAAGGAAAGCATGCACAACTGCACACCGTACTGATGCCTATTATACCAACCTCACTGAGATCTTTATCAATATCCAATCTAGTAAATGAGGTGATGCATTTTCAAATATAAAACTTCAGTCAACATGTTACCCCAAATGAAGCATAATCACAAGTCAGCCAAACATGCAGTAATGTAATGCACAGTTGCATATACTGTGATGCAGTACGCTTGTATCTAAAAACCATACCTTTGTGTGTGGCCAAAGATGATCTGGTGAAATACGCATTGTGCAGCCAACCTTACCGGCCTCCCACTCGACAACAAAGTGAACCATGGGCATGGCATTGGCACCATAACTGAACCACAAGTTCATCAAACCAACAGCGTTAATCCGGAAATTTTTAGCCATCTGGTCCGATAACCTGTTCCTGAAACCTTTTCTTGCATGTAACTTTGCCTTTGTAGCTAACTGATTCTCAACTAATTTCTCATCTACTTTAACACGAACCAACCTCCGCATTCCACAAGCAAATACACGAGCATTTGAAAGTCGTCGTAATTCTGAGACAAGCCGCTGTATACTATCAGCCTCAACAGAGTTGTAAGTCAAAGTGACCCCATCATAGTCAAAAGAGATGTGTGAATCCATCTCAGAAGTGTTTGCAATGCGAACACGAGAACCCCATTCTGTAGTATTGCTGCCTCCATGAAGTTCCCACAGTGCAGCATAATATGGATCGTTGATCCTAACACCCCATGACATGCTTCCAGCTTCACCAAGACGTAAGCATGTGTGTTTCCAAGAACCATCTTGAGCAAAAGGTAGCCGTAACCAAAGATTAGAGGAGGGTGTCCCCTGACCAACTTCTTCTACATATGGAATGTTAAGAGAATTCATCTGGGTAGTCAGTTGAGCATATTTGATACGAAGCGAACAATGCTTTATGACTTGAAGAAGCACAGAAGCATATATATTTTCTGTAATACAACAATTTCCTTCTCTCAGTATAGTTCCATAGGTGAGTGTTGTTCGAGATTGCACGCTGCTTGCATCTTCTGGCAGTTTTCTTCTCTTTCTTGGCCCACCACTGATTATTGATCGCTGTAATGATGGGATGTTCAACAAGAACTCTGAAAGATATCTCTTTCCAGATGGAACTTCAGAGCGTAAAGCGGAGATATTCTCCAAACCTGACAATTTCCAAATAAAAGCATAACATTAAGAAGAAAACCTCTTTATTTTACATAAAAAGCTATTTGAATATCAGAGACTAAAAATTCTAATTTTGGTTAATGTGCACAGTACTATAGTTTGGATTATTTGAGAAATCAAGGCAAGGAGATTTATTTCCATCCAGAATAACATGATTTCTCGAGATCTAAATTAGCTCAAGTCATGACCGAATTAACAAGCTGATAGCTTGGATGGATGATCACCTGCAGGGACCAAAACGGAGGTCTCTGTACTATATGCAGACTCCAAATTACTCAGCAGATAACTGTCCAAAGTGACACCAGAAGTGACTTTTGCTGTGTCAATGTTAGAATGTAGTAACTCATCATCCAGTTCAGGTGGGCCAGCTCTACCGCTAACCCCCTGACGGACAACTTTTTGAGAACTCAAATGAGTTGAGGGCGAACTATAAGACAGCCAATTTTCCTTACTTGGAGAATCTCGCTCATATCCTAATACTGCCTTAACAACAGAAGAAAATGAAGGCTTTAGAGGAAGAGACTCATCAATTTCACTATGCCTGGGAGACCCATCTTCCATGCTTTGTAGCACCTGCAATTTCTCTACATCAAGAAGATTTGCAATGCATTCATCTTCACCTAGTTGCATCTGGCCAATGTCAATTCTGTTAAACCTTACAACTTCTTTAGTGTCAGTGGTTGTATCAATGTTAAACCTGTCTTCTCCGTCAATATGCACCTCAAGCAAATAAAAAACCGGCATGAGGTTGTCATCAAGTTGCATCAGAAGATAATAGGCATTCGTACGCCAAGGAAATCCCATAACCATAAAATCTGAACCATACAGTATGGATTTTGGTATCTTCAGAGTAATCTGACACTCAGAGTAAACCTGGAACAAGCACCAGAAAAATAAATTTAGTGTATAAGTTTTAAGATAGTACTATATGAACGAAAACAATCAAATATAGAAACGACGTTTCACTATGAGTATACACATAAAAGGCTAATAGTTCTAAAATGTTTGGGGCCCTGACAGATATAAATGTAAATGTAACTGTAACACCCCGGATGTAATTTACCTTATTTGTATCTCCAACTCTTGCCGTTTCCGGCCTAAGTTATTTTATTTTCCTTGGTGTCGGGTTTTTGTCTCCGTGTGTTGTTGCCTTTGTCATGCATCTCATATCATGTCATCATGTGCATTGCATATGCATACGTGTTCGTCTCATGCATCCGAGCATTTTCCCCGTTGTCCGTTTTGCATTCCGGCGCTCCTATCTCCTCCGGTGCCCCTTTCTACCTCTTTGCGTGTGTGAGGGTTAAACATTTCCGGATTGGACCGAGACTTGCCATGCGGCCTTGGTTTACTACCGGTAGACCGCCTGTCAAGTTTCGTGCCATTTGGACTTCGTTTGATACTCCAACGGTTAACCGAGGGACCGAGAAAGCCTCGTTTGTGTTGCAGCCCAACACCCTTCCAATTTGGCCCAAAACCCACCAAAAACCCTTCCATCATCTAGAGCATTCGATCACGATCGTGTGGCCGCAAACCGCACCTCATTTGGAGCTTCCTAGCTCCCTCTACCTCTATAAATAGGTCCACCCCCGAAATTTTCGGGCAAACCCTAGATCCCTCCCTCTCTTTGCGCGCCGGACACAAACCTCACCGCTGGACACGTCCGACTTACCTCCGCGGCCGCCACGTGTCCGCCTCCCGTTGGCCGCCGCTTGTGCCCACGGCCCGGGAGCCCGCGACCGGCCCTCCCCGGTCCAT
>NC_041382.1:301826176-301842069 GCF_002162155.2 Triticum dicoccoides | reverse complement strand
CGCCGCCTTCCCCGACGCCGGCGCCGCCCGCCACCGCAGGCCCCGGCGCTGACCACCGCCGCCACCATTGTTGACCGCCGCGGCCGCCTTCGAGCTCGCCGCGCGCCACCACCGCCACCTCCGACGTCCTCCTCGTCGCCGGCGACGCCATCTTCCTCCGACGACCTTGGCAACTCCGGCCACCGCGTTCTTCATACCCGGCAGACCTCGGACCTTGTGGCTCTGAATACCAATTGTTGGAACCAAGGATCGACCAGACAAGAACACGAAGAGACGAAATTTTGCCGGGCAACAAACGCCCTCCCCCGACGACGAACGCCGGGGCCTTTTTCTCTCTAGTTTTCAACTCGGCTCAGCTTACAACAGGCAGCAGTATAGAGGTATTTAAGTCCCGGCGCACTCACACATGGCGCAGCCCACCCCTCCTACTCACGCGCGTGCACGACCTGCATGCCCGGCCGCCCGCGCTGACTACGCGCACACTACGGCCGCTCCAACAGATCACAAACGGCCATCAACTGCATCGCAACTCACGTATGCATGCACAGCCATCTAGCTAGCTCACACGACACATACACCTAACGTGGTTTACAATATCTTATAGTGTTGCTAGTTGCAGGTGCCTTGCAGGATGTTCCATGTTGGAACATGGATATGTTGGGATATCACAATATCTCTTATTTAATTAATGCATCTATATACTTGGCAAAAGGTGGAAGACTTGGCCTTTTGCTCGGTGTTTTATTTCACTCTTGCCACCTTAGTTTCCGTCATACCGGTGTTATGTTCTTTGATTTTGCGTTTCTTATGCGGTTGGGGTTATGGGACCCCCTTGACAGTTCGCTTTGGAATGAAACTCCTTCAGCAAGGCCCAACCTTGGTTTTAACATTTGCCTAATAACAACCTAAATTTTTTTCCTAGGGAGTAATTAACCCGAGGATCATCTTTATTCAACCCCCCCCCTCCAGGGCCAGTGCTCCTCTGAGTGTTGGTCCGAATCAGACAGCTTGCGGGGCCACCTCGGGGAAACTTGAGGGTTGATTTTACTCGTAGCTTGTCCCATCCGGTGTGCCCTGAGAACGAGATATGTGCAGCTCCTATCGGGATTTGTCGACGCATCGGGCGGTCTTGCTGGTCTTGTTTTGTCATCATCGAAATGTCTTGTAACCGGGATTCCGAGACTGGTCGGGTCTTTCTAGGAGAAGGAATATCCTTTGTTGATCGTGAGAGCTTGTAATGGGCTAAGTTGGGACACCCCTGCAGGGTATAAACTTTCGAGAGCCGTGTCCACGGTTATGTGGCAGATGGGAATTTGTTAATATCCGGTTGTAGAGAACTTGACACTTGACTTAATTAAAATGCATCAACCGTGTGTGTAGCCGTGATGGTCTCTTCACGGCGGTGTCCGGGAAGTGAACACGGTTGGTTTATGTATGAACGTAAGTAGTTCAGGATCACTTCTTGATCACTTCTAGCTTCACGTCCGTTGCGTAGTTTCTCTTCTTACTCTTGTACTCGTATGTTAGCCACCATATTTGCTTAGCGCTTGCTGCAACTCCACCTCATTACCACATCCTACCCATAAGCTTAAATAGTCTTGATCTCGTGGGTTTTGAGATTGCTGAGTCCTTGTGACTCACAGATACTACCAAACAGTTACAGGTGCCGATGATACCAGTGCAGGTGATGCTACCAAACTCAAATGAGAGTTCGACGAGGACCTTGACCGTTACTACGTGTCTTTTCCTGATGATCAGTAGTGGTGCCCAGTTGGGACGATCGGGGATCTAGGATTTGGGGTTATCTTCTTTTCATTTGGATTGTCGTAGCCGGACTATGAGTGTACTCGGATGATGTATGAATTATTTTATCATTGTGTGACGTGGCGATTATAAGCCAACTATCTATTTATCCCTTTCTTGTTCATTACATGGGATTGTGTGAAGATGACTCTTCTTGCGACAAAACCAACATGTGGTTATGCCTCTAAGTCGTGCCTCGACACGTGGGAGATATAGCCGCATCTTGGGCGTTACAATAAAGCTAAGGCTTTTCCCTGTGGTCAAGTTGGTGCTAGTAATTAAAACTCAAATGCATAGTACAAGGACATATATCACTAGAATAACGTAGGTAATACCAAGAAGACATCTTCTCTTCACATGTGACATGTTCCCTTATGCATGGAACTTTGAGCAAAATGGCTCATAAGCTTGAACTTTATAGCTTAATTTAAGTTGACACATTGCATTTAGACCAGGTATATATTAACCTCAGTTGCAGCTTGCACCAAGTTTTTGAATACTAAAAACTTTGGACAAGTGAGTTCAAACAAATAGTACGGTTCAGTCCAAGAAAGAAATAACCGGACCAACCGAGTAGGTCAGGCCTTGTGTCAGGTGATAAATCCATACCACTTCACTCCACTCTTCCACCTCACTCCTGACTAATGATTTGGTTCCGTGATTACAAAATAAAAATACTTTGGTTACAGATATTTGTCTGTGTGGATTGGCAACTCCTCGGCGTCGATACTTCATTGGCAAAAAGGTCCAACAAGAAAAATAGTATTGGTGAGGCGGCCACGGCCAGACTCCCCAGTGACAAGGCACAACCAGACTCAGCTTGGAGACGGATAAAATGGAATGGCAGTGATTTTCCCTCCTGTCGATGGTGACAGAGAAGGGTTCAAGACGACGTTGTGAGCTCGGGTGTTGCAGAATCAAGACATAAGTGTGATGTCAGTGTAATTGGGCTCCAGATGTCAACATTAAGGATCCTGGACGTGCGAAACAGGGAAGCCAAGGGTACCAAAGATCAGCCATGTTCGTATGTGGTGTCAGCACACTGCCAACGTAGATGGTTCTTCAACAGAAAAAAAAAACAAAATTCTGTTGAAAGAATGAGCATGGTTAGGAGGAGGGTGCTAGGATGGTGTAGAACCCTTCAGTTCAAGAATGGCTCGCCGGAGACAAAGAATTACAACAGAGCTGTTAGGGAAGAAGAGGGCAGCTCAGGTCCTCAGAGCTTTTGAGTGGCACCAAGAAACAGGGATGGCAGATATCTCTCCAGAGTCCAGATGTAGTCCAAATCGTGGCCAATGGGACAGCATCACCATAACCCATGTCAGATCCTAGAACGATTCAGACATGTATTTGTGGAAGAATTTGGGAATTGACAGAGTATATGCTAGTATAGAGACCAAACAGAGGGCCGATTTATCTATTATAGCTAGATGTATCAGAGTTTAGTCATTCAGGCAAACTGGGAATTCAACGATAGCCACACCCCAGCAACTTATATAGGCTTCAGTTTACACCTGCCACTGCGGTAAAAGTGAAAGAGGTAAACAGTCCTTGCAGTCGATGAGTGTGTGGGCCCTGGACTCATTCTTTCACTCTGCGCAGGGTCGAGTGACAAATCCTTGCGAGGAGCGAGATGGAACATTGGATCAAGCCGAAGGGTTTTCAAATAAGTTAGAAATGTAACAGTTAACTCAAGAAGCGTTGTAGTAGGGCGCTAACAACCCAATACCACCATCCAAGCCCTTGTAGATCTGGGGAGAGTGGCTGACACCCTAGCTTCTTCAGTTCTGAGATGGCGAAAGGCAGAAGCAAAGGAAGTCGTCGATGACCGAGTGGGGGTGTGTGGGCCCTGGACTCGTTCTTTCACTCTGCACACGGTCACCAAGCCATTGTGTCTCACGCTCTTCAGTAGCCACAAGCAGAGGGATTGCTTAAGTCGATCTGGTGTTGCTAGACCATGCAGTGCAGAGGGTGAGGATGAGGAGAGGAGGGGAAGGGGCTAGCGCAAGGGGTGTTGGCGTGGCAACTGACTCTGGGCCTAAGTCAGTGAACCGGCCCAATTTCATTATACCTGGTCCAAGTTGTGACATTGGCCCAACTGAACTTACGTGGCAGATTCTCTAAAACTTGGTGCCAGCTGCAACTGGTGTCAAATTACTTTGCAGTTACTCCTTTGATCTACATTATGACAGTTCACATTATTCAGATTGGCTTCATACCAAGCACGGGTTACTGTTTTTTTACATGAAAATGGTTAATGCAAGACCAAGTATGATCAATTAATTGCATGAGAATTCTTTTATTGGCTATTGTAGTTACCAAGCAAATCATTGTTCAATCAAAGTAAGGTTTTGGTTTTAGGTTCATCGTGAACAAGACGACGTATTGCTGTTTCATGTCGTAGTATATCTAAGCTCCTAGATTTTTCCAGTATTCAATGAGATCTTTGCAAGAAATAAATTCAAGAGCTGATTGCAACACAACAGAAGATAAAGACAGCAAGTTGAGCAAACTGATAACCTTCAGGCCCAAAAACCTTCCTGTCGCAGCAAACAACTGAAGGATGCTTCTGGTCTTTAAGCTCACGAAGACCTCAGTGGGTGTTATGCTCCGTTTATTAAGGGCTTCTTCAGAGTCTAATGCCGCAGAAGGTGGTAATATATTTTTTGGTGATTGCAGGAGGAAGCCGCCACTCCTATTGTAGAAAGAAATAAGGTATAAATTTAGGAAGTAAAGGGGACTGAGCTGGAACAAATATAGGGGGGGTTATCTTATCGTTCTGCATGCTTTGTAACATATGGGATAGAGGTCTTACCGTCTTACACACCCATATTCTAGGGTCAAACTTTAACTAGAACTCAAAATCAATCCATCTCCTAAACATCCCCTAAGGAGGTACTTTTTTTCCTTCATGATAACCGACTTGTTGAAGCCTATTTAAGGGGAAAAAATAATCGTGCACGACTCTCATTCCTAGAATTGATGGAAGACTTAGAAATTAGAATAGAAATAACTCACTATAATACACTCTTGAATTTTATTGGAATCTATATTGTGGAACATGCAGGAAGATAGGGCTTTTACCATGAATTAAAAGGATCACTCCCTCCGTCCAAAAATATTAGGCCCGCACGCTTTCTAATATTTGTTCAGCAATGTGTGGATTACATGACAAAAACAATTGATACCATTGGGCTCTTATTAGAAAACTTTTTGATGGTGTCAAGTTTGTACATATGAAGTAATGCAGAGTTGAACTAATCGTCGGTCAAAGTTAAATATTGAAAAACACTTGCATCATTGCCAGTCTACTTGACAGATATAACCATAGTTGTCATGGTATCACCTAGGAATTCATTTGCCTGCCAACCAACACCTAGGTAAAGCACTCGTCGCCGCCGAACTTACCGGTTCTGCCATCCCACGACGCTCAATGTACGTGAGGTGTGTGTGTGCCTTGATCATCATGCTCATGCCATCCCATGAGCTGGTCAAGACACACACCTAAATAGCTAACTAACAACCCCAACGAGATCAGCCAGGGCATGGACATGCACACGCTGCATGGCTGTTTATTTAGCTAACAGTACAGCTAAACGAGCTAGCTACTAACGGGCAGCAGGATTACAAACTCAACAGACATGCAGCTGCAGTTGCGCGCGGCCGGTAGACATGCAGTTGCACACGGCTGGCGGGCGTGTAACTGCCGTTGTGTGCGGCCGATGGAAATACACTAGTGCGCGACTGATGGACAAACAGTAGCGCGTAGCCGATGGACATGCAACTGCAGTTGCACACCGGTTCGCGGGCGTGTAACTGTACTTGCTTGCAGACGGTGGACATGCAACTGTAGTTGGTGCCGGTGCACGAGCATGCAACTGAAGTTGCGCGCGGCCGACTAAATACTGAGAAAGCAAAGACAGGATTCTCACATAGAAGACAATAGGAAGTCACTATAATACCTATACTGCCAGAGAGTTTATGACTCTGTTAGTTGTTTTATAAGTACCATGAGTCCATGACCATGGAATAAATATTCTTTAAAAGAATAAACTTGTTTTCCATGACCATGGAATAAATATTCTTTAAAAGAATAAACTTGTTTTAGTGTGTATGTGGATAGCCTAGCCCTTTCCATAAGTTCGGGCTTTTGGTTGCGTTGGCTAGTGCATGAAGCTTAACATGGTATCAGGGTCTAAGGTCATGAGTTCAAGTCCTGGCTTTCACAATTTATCCAAAAATTACTGTTCCCCCCTTTGTGTCCACATATAGGCCTCTTGAGCCATACCTCTGAGTCTATTCACGTGTTGACTTCCCACGCCACACGTGAGATGGGGTGTCAAAGTGTATATGTGGATTGCCTAGCCCTTTCCATTAGTTCGGACTTTTGGTTGTGTTGGCTAGTGCGTGAAGCTTAACAAAGCTGACACTAAATACCTTGTGGATATTAAGGACAAGAAAGTAAGGATGAAGCATCAACCATGCAAAAGGTAAATAACAACGGACCTGATATTTATTCCCAGGTGAATATACGATTTTCCATATGCCCTAACCTGAAGCACTTCATTTGTACAACAATTCTTGAAGCCCCTTCTATCCACTCTCTGTGCAATTTATGAACAGAGACAAAGCACTAAAAATCAGAACTAAGCAGGGAAGCAGGCAAACAAAAAAATGCCCACAAGCGAAAGAACTTCAGAAGTGATTATGCACAAGTCTTAGCTCGAGCAAATATAAGAAAATAAAGAGTTCAGTGAAGTTGCATTTTCAGTAATGGACTGGTATGAAGAAAATTTATGAATCCTGCTTTGGCAAGTGCAAATCAGTAAGGTATCCCAAACATAAGGAAATCCACAATCCTAAACATAGTGGTTTATATCAGTACCTTTTGCAGGACGTCCATATGAACTTCTTTCCGTTTCAGGACAACATCAGTTGGGGATAGAGAAATCCGAGTATTTTTTTTCAACTCCCTCTGAATTTCCAGAAGACGTGTGTGTCTATTGCAAGCAATTGCTTTCAAAATGATTGCCTCAACATCAATGCAACTAAGATCAAGAGAAAGATCAGCTTCTTTATCTGTAAGTGGATCCAATACAAATGAACTGTGCTGACACTTTATCTGCATATCTTGCAGTGCCTCAACTTTAATAAATGGAGATGAATCAGATTCTGCTGACCCACTGTTTCTTTCATCCAGCCAATAATTTATTTTCAAACCAGGTATCCTGAACCCACTTGAATCGAGCTCTCCATCTTGACCAAGCTGTGTTGGAGCATTATTCCCACCTTGTCCTGCACTTCTATGACTATCCGAGACAAGTTCAGATTTTATTGCCTCTTTCCATCTACCTTGTCGTAGAACATTAGTCTGTCTAATTACGGTATCCATAACAAAAGAGATGCATAGCTCATGGAGAATTGTATACAAAATTGTGAGGGGATTGTCAGCCACAGCCATTCTCCGTTCGATGTCATCACCCAGAACATACCTTCTTGTCTCTTCAAGCTTAATAGGCCCGGTGTTCTCACCAACAAGTAACTCAATATGCAATATCCTCCACAGCGAGAAGTGCCCACGGTAACCTAACGTAAGGAGTACTTTGAATTCGCCATCTACCTGTACATTGGCTATTCCATCAGTCACCGAAACCTCAGACATTTCTTTAGGAACTAGGGTTTCAAGTAATTTTGCCCGCACAAGGGTGCTTAATTTCTTCAATGTAGGCTTCCGCTCATCTTGAAAAAGTGTATTCTGAGTACCTATTTCCTCTACAGATTTAGGCAATCTCCTATAGCTCCCTGTATGTATGACTTCTATCGCAGATGAAACATCAAAAATGGGAGCACGAGCTTGCTGCAATCCTTCATGCATAAAGAATAGTGAATCGCCTGTTTGGGTGAAGCAAGTTTCATGGCTGGAGAGAGTTGACGCAAGTTGCTGGCAGTAATGAAGCAAGGGCACCTGCAGAAGATCAAAAGCAATATTCTCTATCACAAAATTCCAGATACATATTTTGATGGCCCGAATATGATAATGAAGGGGAAAACTTAGTTTTGAAATACATTCTTTGTTGAGTAGCTAAGGAATTAAGGTAGATTGTAGCCTGTCAGAGCAAATACATTACACAATGATAAAATACTTTAAAGTTCGCATTTTGGGTTTTCTTTACGACTTCAGTACGCACCTCTTCAGCATGAATTTTGCATACATAGAATCTCTAAATGAAGTTTGGTCCTTTGCTCCATCAAAAACGGTTTTAAAGATGACGACAGTTTCGCACACGTGGATGCCCAATCAGCACAAAAGAGAAGCAAAAATTTCAAAAAAAAAAGGGGGAGAAAATTAGGAGAAAAAAACTGTAGTCTCCTTTCTAGAAAACTCGACTAGTTTAAGGAGAAGTTGGGGGGCAGCAGAACAAAATATTCAGAAAATCCAGAAACAAATATGAAATTTTGTTTTTTTAACTGAAATTTTATTTTGAAGGTATGTTTGGTTGATTCCACAACATGCCCTACCAAATTTTTGCCAACCATTGGCTAGATATTCTTTGACCCTTAGTTTGCCTATTTGGCAATAATTGTGAAGGCAATGTCAGGAGGGTGGGCAAGTTCTCATAGACAACCAACCAAGTAAGAGCCAAGATGTCATAGGCTGTCAAGATTTTGGTAGGGAAATTTGGGCACCAGAAAATACACTAGAAACAGTCTTTACGATTAAGATATAAAAGACATTGAGGAAAAAGGAAGAAAATTAAAAAGAATAAAGAGGAGATAACAGGAACATTTGAAAAACAGGAATCTTTCAGCCAAGTGCCTGTTAAGGAGTATTAGTATTGGTCTAGGAGTCCTTATTAGTCTATGTTTAGTTTCCTTACACCTCAAGTCATGTGTAATATACATATGCCCCTTGGGCCTTCAATAAAGATAAGTTGCTTTCCTAACAGTGCCAAAGTTATGGGAAAATGTGTGGATTTTGAAGATGAAGAATGTTTTGAACGAGAGCCTCCATAACGTTAAAGAATTATGTGGTTGAATATTTCTGATTATTACGAGACTTCTTAAGTTCCCTTGAATTTTTAGTAACTTCACTGGAATGTTTAAGTTCTTTCCCTAAATTTTTATCTCTGATTTTAAAAAAAATTCCCCATGTCACGTGCTTGGGAACAGCAGGCTGGGACATGGAGCATAAGAGGTAGTCGTGAGATACCGGTGGCCGGGGACGGTAGTCCTGGACCCGTGGCGGCAGCAAGGGTTAGAGGGGCGCACGGTGCAGAAGCAAGTGGTAAGATACTAAGATTAACTTTTCTGCTTGCTTTATTGCTCAAGTGGGGTGCTGTAAATAGACAGTTACAACTGAAGAAACAGACTTGGACTCTAATTGGAATTGGATCCGGTCGGCGGGGTAACCTTTTCGGGACTAAACCTTTCCAACTTACGAACCGGACTCCTACTCTAACTCTAGATGGACTCGGCAAGCACTAGACTCGGACAAGAACTAGGGCAGTCCTGCACAGCATGGCCCTTGCGCCTTTCACCCTCGGTCGGGCGACCAGTCCGAGCCGGTTGGATGAAGCTGCTCCGTCTTGTTGCGCTGGCACATGGTGCAGACACGCATGTAGTTTTGGGGTGCCATCCGAGCCTAGGGAAGGTAAAAATCCCGGCGAAGGCGATGCAGTGACTTCTGAAAGCCCTCATGCCCCAAGTCATGGGCAGCAGCCAACACGTTGGCCAATAGTGGAGACGTGGGTGGCACATATGGCCGGTGTTTAAATTGTTACAGTATGTGGATTGCACTAGCTCTTTCCATTACTTCGGACTTCTGGTTGCGTTGGCTAGTGGATGAAGTCCTGACTTTCGCAATTTATTAAAAATTGCTGGCAACCCCCCCCCCCCCCGTGTCCACGTAGTGGCCTCTTGAGTCATACGTGAGTTCCACCGTGAACGGTATGGTAAAATCGGGGAGTTGGAAGACTGGTGCAGTGATGAGGGCGGTCTTCAGGGCATCGAGGCGCAGCCCCGTCCTCGGACCATAACAAACCCTCCTTTAGAAGTGTGAGAGGTGTCGTGGTGACACCAAATTCACGGATGAACTTCCGGTAGTAGTCTACTAGTCCCAGGAAGCTGTGCACCACATGGACTGTTCGTGGAACCAGTCAGTCGACGACTGTGAGTATCTTGTCACTGTCCATGGTGATGCCGTCGGCGGAGATGACATGGCCGAGGTATGTCACCGACTCCTCGCCAAAGGAACATTTGGAGCGCTTGAGTTAAAGTTGATGTGCCCTCAAAGCCTCCCAGACAAGCTTGACATGACGAAGATGGTCCTACCAGGAGGTGTTGCAGATGAAAATGTCATCAAAAATACAAGCACAAATCGGCGTAAGAAGGAACGAGGCACATCGTTCATCAAAGCTTGGAATATCGTGGGGCATTGGTTAGACCGAATGCCATCACCATGAACTCGAAGAGGCTTTCATGTGTGCGGACCGTTGTCTTGTGGATATACCTTGGAGCCATGCGTACTTGATGGTAGCCGAAGCGAAGATCCAGCTTCATGAAGAAGTGAGCACCCTTCTGCTCGGCCAAAAGATCGTCGATGACGGGAATGGAGAACTTGTCCTTGATGGTGACGCTATTGAGTCCCAGATTGTCGACGCAAAATCGCCAAGTACCCTCATGCTTCTTCACCAGGAGCACCGGTGAGGAGAAAGACGATGAGCTACGGCGGATGTGGACACGTTCTCGGCACACTGCTTCTCAAGCTCATCCTTCTGGATGGCCGGCTATCGGTATGGTCAGATGGCCACCTATTGAGATCCGAACAACAATCGTATGCGGTAGTCGTGTGCACGATATGGAGGAAGCCCTTTCGGCTCAGCGAAGGTGTCTGCGAAGGAGGCCAAGAGGCCATCCAGGAGCTTCCTTGTCGATTGTGATGGCGGCATGCCGGGAAAGGCCAGGAGACCATCTAGGAGCTTCCTTGTCAATGGTGATGGTGACATGTCGGAGAAGGCCCCAACAAATGATGTGGTCGCCGTTGGCGACCGTGACACGGAGGCGGCACCCATCCAAGAAGGGTGCTCCGACAAAAGCGGCGAGATCCTCATTGATGAAGTTATGGGTGCTGCCGGAGTCGATCAAAGCAACGAGCTTGCAACCACCGATGCGCACGGCGACCTGCATGGTATCGCTTGTAGGAATACCGGTGACAGCTAGGAGGGAGATCTGGATGTCCTTGCAATGTTCATCAGAGTTGTCGTCATTGTTGGCAGACTGGATGTGGAAGAGGCATTTGCAATGATGCCGTGGACGAACTTCTCAATGCAGTTGAAGCATAGACCCTTAGGACACCGATCATCCATCTCAACATCAGTGAGCTTCTTAGGCAAGTGCCAGCGCTAAGCCGGTGGCGTCAAACGGCACTGGCCCGAACCCAACTGCGAGCGCGGCTGGCAAACCGAACAAGCATGCATGGCCGCCGCCGCTTTTGAGACATTATGGAGGACCTCGAAGGAGACAGCCAGATCCATGGTTGCTTCAAAGAGGTCGGCTTCGTCGTCTCGACCTGCATCTTCATAGACTCGTCCAGGTTGTTGGTTAAGATGTGCAACTCCCCAGTGTCATGGATTGGAGGAACGCGAGTCTGGTGCTTGAGGAAGCACTTGGTGTGCTCTGCTACCATGCAGGAACAGCAAACCGAGATTAACTCGCCGAAGGGATTGGCTTGTGTTGATGGTCTGAAGTGGTTCGAATGAATTGTAAAACTCTCCCCACGACAGCCGACCGATCTTCTCCTCCAAGTGGTTGTACCACAGCACGATGATGACAATGAGGTGGTAGGAAGCCAGCCATGTCTTTCTAACTTGTGTGCACTAGCCGAGGAAGAACAGATTGCATCTGATCAGCCATGGACATGGATCACTCTCCCCAACAAATTTGGAAAAATCAATCTTGTAGAGGTGCGGAGCTTGCTCACATTTGTCCGTTAGGGCAGCCATTGGCAACACCTTGGATTTTTTTTTGTGGCCGGCGGTGGAATGACGTTGGTGCCGCTGAGGAGCTGCGTCGAGCTGCCCTGCTCGAGGCGAAGGAGAACGAGGTGTTGGGCATGTTGTTGCTGCGATGTCTCAGTGATTCGATCCTAGACCGATTTTAGCATTGCAGAGAGTTGCTGTAGCACCATGTCGAGCTTAGCGCGGTCGGTGACTTGGAAGTCGCCTATGAGGCTATTGGAGAGTGGCAACCACACCTTCATGGTCTTCGCATTGCTTGGCGATGATGTCTTCGAGGGTGTTGGGTGGTGGCGGCGGCGGCCATGGCGCCGGAGGCTGACTCATAGTTGTCGTCGGGATCGTAGATGAATCTGATACCAAATTGTCACATGCTTGGGAATCAGCAGGCTGGGAGGTGGAGCATAGGGGGTAGTAGTGAGATACTGGTGGCCAAGGACGATAGTCCCAACGACCCGTGGCGGCAGCAAGGGTGAGAGGGACACACGGTGACGGAACTTAAACCGGGAGGTCTCGAGGTAGGGGATCCTAAGCTAGATGTCTTGGAACAAGGGTAACAGAGACACGGGGATTTTACCCATCATGTTCGGCCTCTCCGAGGAGATAATATCCTATGTCCTGCTCGTGTTTATTGCTTTGGAGTGTGTACAGGGTACAGGTAAACTACCACGAGATTGTAACTTGTCTTAACTTGTGTTCTATTGACTAACCCAGCCCTGGCTTATATAAGATACTTGGGTCCTAGGATTACAAGAGCCCTAGTCGACTACGTCGGTGGAGAGGAGAGTCCTCCATGGATACGAAATCCTTGTCTTGAACATCAAGGCTTCCAGAGTCTTCATGTATCTCGCCAAGGGATACTCAGCCCGGCCCACCAGACCGGGAGTCAACATGGTGAGTCCCCTTATCCGGGACACCGTCAAACGACGCAGGAGCAAGAGTTGAGAAAATAGATCAACTTTTCTGCTTGCTTTCTTCTTCATGTGAGGGCGGCTATAAATAGCCGATTACAGTTGAAGAAACGGACTTGGACAACGGACTTGGACTCTAACTGGAATTGGATCCGGCCAGCAGGGTGGCCTTCTTTGGGACTAAACCTTTCCAACTTAGGAACCAGACTCCTGCTCTAACTCTAGATGGACTCAGCAAGCACTAGACTACACGAACTAGGGCAATCCTGGCCCGGCATGACCCTTGAGCCTGTATGTTCGGCCCCACATGACATCCCACTTTTCATGATTGTTTTCAATTTTCTGTTCTAAATGGGTTGAGACGTGGAGCAAGGGAGGGATCACACTTGAGGGACCAAGATTGTTCTCTAGTAGAGTAGAGGGACCAAGCGTAGACTTCGGCAATAGAAGGGCTAAAAATATACTCTTTCCAATACTTTACGACCTTCAAACTGAACTGATAGCCTGACCAAATTGAAGTCAGAGCATCCGGAGCCCTAAATTATGTTAGGGTGGTTAATGACAACCAAACATAACTGGCTAATATTTCCATCAATCAAATCTAAGGAGAATTGTTTTGTTTTGAAAATGTCTCGGTGAAATGGAAGGATTCAACATGGATTTAGCTCAAGGCTGTGGACACTTTCAAGCATTTTGTAGCTTTAGGTGTCGGTTCATAGACTGGTTTGCCAGATTTGTTGTAAGTGTTACCGTTCAAAAAAGACAACTCTACTTGCTTGAGACTTGTCATATGTAATACTGCTCAATAGCAGAATACATATACTCATATGCTTGACATAAATTCAGTTTTGTTGATGCGAACTGACTGTGTAAACCATGGTCTGACTAGCAAGGCGGATTGACCACAAGTCGTACACCTGCTATTCTATAGCATCTAGGGTGCTTCAAAACGGATTCTCCTGTGGATTCTGATTAGGATTGAGAGTCCTAAACTGAACGTTCAGTGCCAACTAACAGTCTCCACAATTTTAGTAAATACTTACCACAGTGGGTGTTCTCAGCATTCGCTGATTCTTCAGTGCTTGAAAGTTATACTCCCTCCGTTCCAAAATAATTGAAATTCTAGATTTATCCTAAGTCAAACTTGATTAAGTTTGACCAATCTATATAAATTAACATCTACAACACCAAATTTTCTTCATTAGATTCATTATGAAATGTATTTTCATATTATATATACTTGATATTGTAGATCTTAGCATATTTTTCTATAGACTTGATCAAACTTACAAATGTTTGACTTAGGACAATCCTAGAACTTCTATTATTTTGGAACGGAAGAGCAATATCATAAAGGAAAAGATCTCCTTTGAATATATGTGGGTTTTGCAGCACGGTCTGGTCAGAGCTAAAATAGTGGAATGTAGACTAAATAGATTTTGATGTACACTAGTCCCAACAAAGTGTTGAACAATGATTTCCTATTACAGTAAACACTTGTGTCCTTGATTGCAACAAAATCTAAAACTGCTTTCCAGTCACTCTATTCAACTAAGGCAGACATCAGAGCAATCAAAGGCCTGATCCTATAAAAACATTTTTACTTGAGAACACAAGTTGCAGTTCTAATTGAACAATGAAAGTTGAAACTCCTTATTCACGGAAGGAAACAATTGACAGCTGCGGACCTGCTGGCACCACTTGGCGAGGACATGGAGCCGGAGCATGCGCTGGCGGGTGCGGTCGATGAATTTGAGCAAGTCGATCTTCTTCTCAGTATCCGACCTCTGCTGCGCTGTCTCCCCCTCGACGCCCGCCCGCGACTTCTCCACGAGCTCCCGCAGCGCCAGGTAGGACTCCTCCGCCGCCTGCCGCGACACAGTCCCCAGCTCCACTGTCTGCTGACCCAACTCCCCCGCCATCTAGTACCACCCGAGAGTGAGTGAAGAGTCTAGGGTTTCACGCAAGTCTCGGGGTAAGGACCTAAAGGTGACTGAGATGCGCCATAGCCACCGCAGCTGCTCTCCCTGTAGGGTTTCCAGGAGATTGAAGAAGCTCCGCGTACACGGAGCGGCTGGGCGGCTGGGCGGCCGCTGCCTTGGCTATAGAGTTACGCCCCCGCAGTGCCACCAGCAGCTTCAAATTGGGGATCCTGTGTCTGTGAGAGGTCGGGAGCGGCAGCCGGTGGAGTTCAGCTTGGACCGAGAGGGGAAGTTCGAAAAGTTTGTGGGAATGGAGCTGGGATCGCGAGGCGGCGGCCGGCAGGAAGTTCTTTTTTTTCGAGGGAACGGCAGGAAGAAGATGAGCGAGCTGGTTCGTCAGGTGGACGTGATCCGCCCAAGCCCCAAGGTGTCCAGTTAGAGCATCTACACCGGGACACCCGCGTATGCGCCGGACGTATCCACGGGCAGCGACGGTCACGGCTCAAATAATTCATTTTACAATTGAATACCTTATAAATCATAAATCATACTTCCTCCGTTCCTAAATATTTGTCTTTTTAAAGATTTCAACAAATGATTACATACGAAGCAAAATGAGTAAATCTATACTCTAAGGCCCTGTTTGGTTCAGTTTTTATCGACGGATTCCGCTGCCGCGCAACAGAGTCTGAACCAAAGGGAAAACACAGTAGAATCCGATTTCAGAAATCCGCTCCCAAAATCTGAACCAAAAGCAAAAGCAGCATAGGCCGTGTTTTTCAAAATCTGATTCCGCTGCGGGCCAAAATCTAAAAAAGCTGTATCAACTGGTTTGCCAAATGACCTACATCTTTTTCACATCAGATTTTCCACGGCTGTTTTTTCACAGCAGATTTTTCACAGCTACTTTTAGAAATCCACAGCCGAACCAAACAGGGCAAAATATGTCCATATGCATCCGTATGTGGTAGTCCATTTAAAATATGTAGAAAGACTATTTAGGAACGGAGGGAGTAGTACTATTAGAGCATCTCCAGCCGCGCCCCCAACAGGCCCTCTCTAAACGATTTTTTAGTGTCGGCGGACAAAAATCGGCCCAGTCATGCCCTCAGGAGTCCGCTTTTCATCAGGTTGGGCTGAAATAACAGCCGGCGCACCCGAGTCGAACCCGGCGCGCTGGGGGCGCCTGGGGGCGCCGGCACAAGCGAAAAGGGACGTGGGGCCGCTCCATCAGCGAGAGGATG
>NC_041382.1:301819829-301825649 GCF_002162155.2 Triticum dicoccoides | reverse complement strand
CCTCCCAGCCGACCGTCGTGTCGCCGAAGAAGTACGTGGTCCCCCGCGTCGCGACGGGTGTGACAGCTGCTGTCGCCCAGCCGAAGCAGAGGAAGCCGAGGGCGCCGCCGTCCAAGCCCCCGGGCATGTCCAACGTCGACTGGAGGGCAGAAGTTCGGCGTCGGGAGGCTGTCACCACCGACCGGTGGAACAGGGCTAACGCCAAGAAGACCCGGGACAGCGTGGCGCGGCTCGCGGCTGCGGCGGCGGTAGAGCAGGCGGAGCGCTCGGCCGAACAAGCCGAGGAGGCTCGCGTGGGGATGATGAATCCACCCGACGGCCACGCCCCGTACGTGCCCTAGAGCCAGCAAAGCGTCAGTTTTTCAGCCGGCTTCTCGTCGTCGCCACAACCCTGGGGCTGCACGCTGTCGCCAGGCTACGCCGACGGTGACGCGCACGGCGGGTTCAACCCTAACATCACCTTCCCCATGGTCACCCGGCCTAGCGGACGCCCTCACCCGCCTTCGCCAGCGTGCAGTACCCTCCGTACACCTACTCACCGCCGCCTACACATCCTCCCCGACGCCCCTTCTCCATCGTGGCGCCATGCCCTTCTCCCAAGCCTCCACGCCGCATCTCGGCGACACCGATGTGACCGAAGCCGACATGGACGACATCATCACGGTCGGCTCGGCCGCCACCGCCGCATCCCCCAGGTTCACTACCCAGGACGACACAATGGACCTCAACGGCGACATGGACGGCGAGCTCGACTACGGTGAGGAGGAGCCGAAGCCGGAGGAGGAGGAGGAGGAGGAGGAGCCGGCGCCTGCTCCGGCGAGGAAACGAAAGAAGAAGAAGAAGAAGAAGAAGAAGAAGAAGAAGAAGAAGAAGAAGAAGAAGAAGAAGAAGAAGAAGAAGAAGAAGAAGAAGAAGAAGAAGAAGAAGAAGAAGAAGGGGCGGCCAGGACCGGCGAGCCGCGCATCAAGTGAGCGTCCAAGGAGGACGAGTGCCCTGCCGAAGCATGGAAAGTCGTCTGCCTTGACCCGATCACCGGCATGAACTAGAGCATCGACACGTATTGGGACCGCATCAAGGCCGAGTTCGACGAGCGCAAGCTCGTCGACCCCTACTTCAAAGACGTGTACATGCAGCGTGGGCGAAGGCAATGGCGAACCATTGGAGGCTCATCCAATCGGCGTGCAACAAATGGCATGGAATCGTCGAGGAGATCGTGGCTCGCCCGAAGAGCGGCGCCTGCATCGAGGATCAGGTATGGCACACTGGCCTCTCCCTTTTCTTTTCGCCGGGTGCGCGCCGCTGACTGGTTGTTCCTCGACGCAGTTGGTGCGGATGTTCGCCAGGACAGCAGCGACCAAGATTTCAAGTACCTCCACGTCTTCAAGCGGATTGAGGAGTGCGAGAAGTGGGCGGATGTCTGGCGCACCCTCGCCAAGGCCAAGGAGACCTACAAGTCGGACGCGCCGACATCGGGCGCGGGCTACGGGCGCCCCGAAGGCAACAAAGGGGCCAAGAAGGGGAAACACGCCGACTCGGCAACCGCACGAGTGCAGGAGTCCATTGAGCACTGCCTCGCCGACGCACAGGCCCGGGCCACCCTACTTGAAGAGAAGACCGAGGCGCGATGGTCGGCGTTGATGACAAACAGTGCCGTCAAGCTCGACCTACTCCGGATCAACGTCGCCGCGAAGAAGAGGAACACCGACTTGGCTTTCTTGATGGGCGGGGCGGACATGCTCCAGAGCAACGACGAGTAGCTCAAGGCGTGGTACTTGGTGGAGCGTGGCCTCATCCTGAACCAGTTGTCGTCGACAGCGCCGCCAACTCCCACGCCCACGCCAACGACGCCGCCAAGCCCGAGGGATGATGCATCCACGACGCCCAGCAGCACAGAAGCCGCGTCGACGCCGCCCAGCACAGAAGCAGCTCCGACACAGCCAAGACCATGTACGCCGACTCTGCCGACGCAAGAGGACGACCCCGCCTTTTGATACGTTGCCCACGTGTACTTTCTTTTTTTGTACGCCGAACTTTTCATTCGATCGCCAAACTGTGGCAAGGTGATCGCCGAACTGGGCCGTAGATCGCCGGACTTGTGGCATTTTTTTGTTAGCGGGAATGACCAAGTTTGAATTTGTCGCGACTTGGGGGTGGCGCCTGGGGGCGTGGCTGGGAGCTAGATTGCCCCCAGGGGCCAATCTAGCGCCGGTTCGCCCTCAGGCGGCTCTTTTTCGGCACCCTGGGGGGGGGCAACGGCTGGAGATGCTCTTACATGCAACTTTAGAGCATCTCCACTCGCCCCCCAGCATGCCCCCTCCCCTCCCAAGCCTCTTTTTTATCGTCGGCTCAAAAAAATTGGCCTAGTCACGGCCCAGAAACCCAATTTTCGCCGGTTAGGGCCAAAATTGGCGCCAGCGGACCCAGGCCGAACTCGGCGCGCTGGGGGCACCCAGGGGCGCCGGGGAAACATTTTTGGCGCGAAAGCCTGGTGTGCCCGCCGAGTCAGCGACTAGGCAATGCCGAGAATCTTTGTCGTCCTCATCGCCTCGGTTTCCCGTGGGAATCAATGCGAAGGTTGCCGCCGGTCAGCCTTCCACTGATTCACGGGCGGCACAGTGAAGGCGCGCCACTGCCGCGCGTCCCGCCCCCTCTCGCCATGCGCCCACACTGCTGCCACCCGCTCGCCACTATAAAAGTCACCCTCCCTCGCGTGATGGCCGCACACTTGCTCATCGCAACCTCTCTCTCTTTAGCCGTTGATGCCCCTCTCTTCTTCGTCGTCGACGCCCACTCGTCGCGGATGGAGTATCCAACACCGTCCTTCCTGCGCCGAAGCGGCACCTCATGGTAGCCGAGGCGCATGGCGGGCACGTCATCTTCCTCCTCCGGCTCCCACTCCTCCGGTGCATGGACGTCGCTCGCCGCCGTGAAGGCCGAGCCCCAAGATATGCTGGAGCGCGGCGTAGCGGCACCCTTGTCATAAACGAGGGTCGCCGTCGATACCCCTCTTCCTGCGGCCATCTTTGTCTGGCCAGGCCGAAGAAGGAGCCGGCGACGCCGCCAGTCGTCGTCAAGCAGGCGCACCTAGACATGGCCACCGACGAGGGGACCGGCCTCAAATGGGCGCGGGACAACTACGTCCGGGAGGAGATGGAGCACCAGCGACGCGCCCTTGAGGAGATCGCCTGATGTAGGGTAGGAACCCTAATCGACCGATCTTTCATGAAAGGAGTGGATCCTGCGATGAACACGAAGAACACGAGGAGGGGAACGAGGGAAAACACGAGGGAAACACAAGAGAAACACTAAACCAACAAGAAATAGTCACACATGTGCTAGATCCTCGAGTACATAAGAGATCACACGGTACACGATCAACTAGGGACGATACAAAGGTAGCCGGTCTTCTCCGTGAGGAGGTCTTGAGGTTCTTCCCGTGAAGGGGTCTTGAATCCGCTTGGGGGATCTTCTCCGAGGAGGCGCCATCTCCGAGGAGAAGGTAACCAAGTGGATGAGCAAAGCTCTTATACGTCTCCGTCGTATCTACTTTTCCAAACACTTTTGCCCTTGTTGTGGACTCTAACTTGCATGATTTGAATGGAACTAACCCGGACTGGCACTGTTTTCAGCATAATTACCATGGTGTTATTTATGTGCAGAAACAAAAGTTCTCGGAATGACCTGAAACTTCACGGAACATCTTTTCGGAAATAATAAAAAATCCTTGCAAAAGATGAAGACCAGGGGGCCACACCCTAGCCACGAGGGTGGGGGCGCGCCCCCCTACCTCGTGGGCTCCCTGAAGCTCCTCCGACCTCGACTCCAACTCTATATATTTGCTTTCGAGGAGAAAAAAATAAAGAAGAAGGATTCATCGCATTTTATGATACGGAGCCGCCGCCAAGCCCTAAAACCTCTTGGGAGGGCTGATCTGGAGTCCGTTCGGGGCTTCGGAGAGGGGAATTTGTCGCCATCGTCATCATCAACCATCCTCCATCACCAATTTCATGATGCTCACCGCCGTGCGTGAGTAATTCCATCGTAGGCTTGCTAGACGGTGATGGGTTGGATGAGATTTATCATGTAATCGAGTTAGTTTTGTTAGGGTTTGATCCCTAGTATCTACTATGTTCTGAGATTGATGTTGCTATGACTTTGCTATGCTTAATGCTTGTCACTAGGGCCCGAGTGCCATGATTTCAGATCTGAACCTATTATGTTTTCATCAATATATGAGAGTTCTTGATCCTATCTTGCGAGTCTATAGTCACCTATTATGTGTTATGATCCGTTAACCCCGAAGTGACAATAATCGGGATACTTACCGGTGATGACCGTAGTTTGAGGAGTTCATGTATTCACTATGTGTTAATGCTTTGGTCTGGTACTCTATTAAAAGGAGGCCTTAATATCCCTTAGTTTTCGCTAGGACCCCGCTACCATGGGAGGGTAGGACAAAAGATGTCACGCAAGTCTTTTCCATAAGCACATATGACTATATTCGGAATACATGCCTACATTACATTGATGAATTGGAGCTAGTTCCGTGTCACCCTAGGTTATGACTGTTACATGATGAACCGCATCCGGCATAATTCTCCATCACTGATCCATTGCCTACGAGCTTTCCATATATTGTTCTTCGCTTATTTACTTTTCCGTTGCTATTGCTATCATCACTACAAAATACCAAAAACATTACTTTTACTACCGTTACCTCTTGCTACCGTTACCACTACTATCATATTACTTTGCTACTAAATACTTTGATGCAGATTTTAAGTTTCCAGGTGTGGTTGAATTGACAACTCAGCTACTAATACTTGAGAATATTCTCTGGCTCCCCTTGTGTCGAATCAATAAATTTGGGTTGAATACTCTACCCTCAAAAACTGTTGTGATCCCCTATACTTGTGGGTTATCAAGACTATTTCTGGCGCCGTTGCCGGGGAGCATAACTCTATTCTTTGCGTCACTTGGGATTTATATCTGCTTATCATTATGAAGAACTTGAGAGATCCAAAAACCAAGATTTATCGCTCAACTACGAGGGGAGGTAAGGAACTGCCATCTAGCTCTGCACTTGATTCACCTTCTGTTTTGAGTAAGCTTGCGACACCTAAACCTGCTTCTGCTATTCGTTCTGATATGTCGCATGTTATTGATGATGCCACTTCTGCTATGCATGATACTTATGATGAAACTACTTCTATACTTGATACTACTGTACCACTTGATGAATTTCTTGATGAACAACTTGCTAGGGTTAGAGAGAGTGAAAATATTGAATCTGATAATATTGATGAAAGTGATGATGAAGACTCTTCCCCTAATAAATATGAATCACCTGTTATTCCTGAGGGTTATGTTTTTAAAAAGAAGCTGCTCTAGCTATTTTAGCTTGCAAAGATAGATACGAACTCAAGAGGTTATTAGCTAAATGGAAGCAGCTATCTCTTAATGCTAGAATGAAACCTGACCCTGCTTTTGCTACTTCACCTATCTGTGTTACCGATAAGGATTATGAATTCTCTGTTGATCCTGATATAATTACTTTGGTTGAATCTGATCCTTTTCATGGCTATGAATCTGAAACTGTTGTGGCACATCTTACTAAATTAAATGATATAGCCACCCTGTTCACTAAAGATGAGAGAACTCACTACTTTTATATCCTTAAAATATTCCCGTTCTCATTAAATGGTGATGCTAAGATATGGTTTAATTCTCTTGATCCTGGTTGTGTGCGTAGTCCCCAGGATATGATTTATTACTTCTCTGCTAAATATTTTCCTGCTCATAAGAAACAAGCTGCCTTAA
>NC_041382.1:301811824-301819319 GCF_002162155.2 Triticum dicoccoides | reverse complement strand
TGCAAATTGAAGAAGAGAGTCTCCACAAGCTTGGGGGAGGCTTCTCCAATTACTTAATGCTTTGCCTGATCACCCTCTTAAGAAAAATGAAATACTTGATATCTTTTATAATGGACTAACCGATGCTTCGAGAGATTACCTGGATAGTTGTGCTGGTTCTGTTTTCAGGGAAAGAACACCGGATGAAGCTGAAATTCTATTGAATAATATGTTGACAAATGAAAATAATTGGACACTTCCTGAGCCTATTCCTAAACCAACTCAGAAGAAGAGAGGTGTTCTATTTCTCAGTCCTGAAGACATGCAAGAGGCAAAGAAATCTATGAAAGAAAAAGGTATTAAAGCTGAAGATGTTAAGAATTTACCTCCTATTAAAGAAATACACGGTCTTAATTTACCGACTGTTGAAGAAACATATGACCTTAATGCATTACCTATTGAAGAAGTACATGGTCTTGATAACCCGACACAGGTAGTAAAGGTAAAGTCTCTCTATAGATATGATAAAGCTGAAATCCCATTTACTAAGTTTGCTAGCCCATGCTTAGATGAGTTTGATAAATTTATGGTTAAGCAAGAAGACTTCAATGCTTATTTTGGTAGACAATTGAAATACAATTCAAATATGCTTGAACACTTGGGCGATTATATGGCTAATGTTAAAGGTGAACTTAAACTTATTAGTAAACATGCTTCTATGGTTACCACTCAAGTAGAACAAGTACTTAAAGCTCAAAATGATTTTCTCAATGAATTGAATAGTAAGAATAATGATTATGCTGTTAGAGTGGCTACTAGAACTGGTAGAATGACTCAGGAACCTTTGTATCCTGAAGGCCATCCTAAGAGAATTGAGCAAGATTCTCAGAGAAATAATATAGATGCACCTAGTCCTTCTAAAAGGAAGAAAAATAAAAATGATAGGACTTTGCATGCTTCTAGTGAACCTATTGCTCAACCACCTGAGAATCCAAATGATATTTCTATTTCTGATGCTGAAACACAATTTGGTAATGAACCTGAAACTAGTAATAATGTTAATGATAATGTCCATGATGATGCTCAACCTAGTAATGATAATGATATAGAAATTGAACCTGCTGTTGATCTTGATAACCCACAATCAAAGAATCAATGTTATGATAAGAAAGACTTTGTTGCTAGGAAACATGGTAAAGAAAGAGAACCATGGGTTCAGAAACCCATGCCTTTTCCTCCCAAACCATCCAAGAAAAAGGATGATGAGGATTTTGAGCGCTTTGCTGAAATGATTAGACCTATATTTTTGTGTATGCGATTAACTGATATGCTTAAAATGAATCCTTATGCTAAGTATATGAAAGAAATTGTTACAAATAAGAGAAAGATATCGGAAGCTGAAATTTCCACCATGCTTGCTAATTATAATTTTAAGGGTGGAATACCAAAGAAACTTGGAGATCCACGAGTACCCACTATACCATGCTCCATTAAAAGAAACTATGTTAAAACTGCTTTATGTGATCTTGGAGCCGGTGTTAGTGTTATGCATCTCTCTTTATATCGTAGACTTGATTTGAATAAGTTGACACCTATTGAAATATCTTTGCAAATGGCTGATAAATCAACTGCTATACCTGTCGGTATTTGTGAGGATGTGCCTGTTGTAGTTGCAAACGTTACTATTTTAACGGACTTTGTTATTCTTGATATTCTCGAGGACGATAGTATGTCTATTGTTCTTGGAAGACCCTTTTTGAATACTGCAGGGGCTGTTATTGATTGCACTAAAGGCAATGTCACTTTTCATGTTAATGGTAATGAGCATACGGTACACTTTCCGAGGAAACAACCTCAAGTTCATAGTATCAACTCTATTGGAAAAATTCCATCGATTATATTTGGAGGTTTTGAATTTCCTCTTCCTACTGTCAAGAAGAAATATGATATTCTTATTATTGGGGATGTGCATATCCCCGTTGAGGTAACATAGTGTTATTCGAAATTTCTCCGGTTCCATGTTATTCGGAATGAGTTCGTTAACAAGACTTGATCAACCTTGTTAGTGGATTCCTTTTGATGAGCATGAGATGGATGAAACTAGAAGGCACAACCTTCTGTACCCACTTTCTACTTTCTGTTATTTATATTAAATAAAACAAAAATTAGTATTTTCCGTCTGTTATCTAAATTATCCGTGCAATATAAAAATACCTCGAAAATAAAAGTTCTCCAAATGCCCTGAAATTTAAATATGATTTTTTCTAGAATATTTGAGAATATTTGGCACTGAGAACACAGCAGGAAGGGCATCCACCTGGCCACGAGGGTGGAGGGCGCGCCCCCTGCCTCGTGGGCCCATGGTGGCCCTCCTCCATTTATTCTTGCACCCACACACTTCTTCTTCCTCCCACAAACACGAATATCCAGCTCAAGCACGAGTTCTAGCTCATTTTGTTGCGATTTTCGATCTCCTTGCTCAAAGCACCTCTCGCAAAACTGCTTGGGGAGATTGTTCCTTGGTATGTGACTCCTCCATTGATCCAATTAGTTTTTGTTCTAGTGCTTTATTCATTGCAAATTTGTGCTGCCTAGGTGACCATGTTCTTGAGCTTGCATGTCAAATTTATATGGCCAAAAGTAGTTCTAATGCATGATATAGGCTCTAGGCACTTGTAGGAGTTGTTGCTATCAATTTTGTTGAGCTTGGTTCACTTTTGTTTGAAGTTACTAAAAATTTCAGAATTTTTTCAGAGGAAGAAATATGCTTAGGAAAATGTACCAAGGTGGTTCTTCAAGAAAGCAAGGACCCAGGCTTGCAATGCGTGATGCTGATGAAGAACCACCAAGAGACGCTCTAGTGCGTCCTTGTGAATGGCCTTCGGAAAACTTTTCGGATCGAGCGGGAATTAAGGAAGAATTTAACGCATATTTGTGTAACGCTGATCTTGTGAGCTCCGAGGAGGAAAAGTGCCGCCAGTATCACTATCTCACTAGTTCCTTTGTGAGGAGGTTTGAATTTTCATCTTCACGTAATTCTCCAACTGTCCTGTTTGATCTTTATGAAAATTCTTACACTATGGACTTAGAGGATTTTACCACTGCTTGCAAACTTCCACAATGGGGTAGTGTCAGGGAACCTCGCAAATATGAATTTAGAGATTTTCTTGCTAGTATAACTGTGGGGGAATCTAAAGATATAACACAAGCTACCATAGGGAGCATTCACTTTCTTGCTATACATTATTTTGCTCTCTTCATAGGTAGATGCATTAATGGTAAAGATGAGGCATGTCACATGTGTGTGCCTGACCTCAGTATTCTTAGGAGTGCTGTGTTAGGAGATAAATCTTATAATTTGGGAGCCATTGTTGCACGTAGGTTGCATCTTAATAGATTTAATGGAGTTTTCTTTGGTGGAATTTATGCAACCCGCATAGCTAATTTTCTTGGTATAGCCATACGTGAAGATGATATTGAGTTGCCTCCTGCTTATTTGGATTATGAGGCTATGGTTCACCACCAGTTTGTCGAGAGGAATGAATCACCTCTCCAGTTCGCATAATCTTTGACAGACGCCATGTTGTTCGTATTACTCTCCCTACTCCTGCCTTCTTTGATTATCAGGAAAAAGGGAGATATGTTAATACTAGAGAGGAGGCAGATGAGTACGAGAGGAGGGCGGAGGCCGCTCGTCGCCCCGCTGCAGCTCAGGAGGCGATAGCCGCTGCATCTCAGTACGACCCCAACTATTACTATGGATATCCGCCAGGCCAGCCGTGGCCATAGACCAACTTAGGCCAAAAGTCTAAGCTTGGGGGACTACGTATTTCCCACCAACATTATATTCATGTTCACACACTCATTGCTAGATGCCAGTGCTCATACTTTTTCATTGTATCATCCATGCTAGTTTATTTCCCTTTTTATGCTTTCTTCTTGTGTGTTTAATAAACCTTAAGAAAAACAAAAAAAATAGTTGTAGCTTTTAATTAGTTTACTTTCCATGCTTGTAGTAGTAATTAAAAAGAAAACCCAAAAAGATTTTTTGTTCTTCTTTTGCTTGTTGGGAGCTTTCCCGTGTAAATAGTTTTATTTCTTTTCTTTTCTTTGGGGGTCGATAGGAGAAGACCATAATTAAATTGTTGAAGTGGCTCTTATATGCATTATTGTTGATCTAACAAAGAGCCCACATTGCCTTGTCTTCTCCTGTTTATTGAATACTTGCAGATCCCAGCTTAGTCCAATGCACGTGCACTCTTATTATTATCCACATCGTTCGGTCGTGCAAGTGAAAGGCAATTATGACGATATATGATGGACTGACTAAGATGAGAAAAGCTGGTATGAACTCGACCTCTCTTGTTTTTGTAAATATGATTAGTTCATCGTTCCTGATTCAGTCTATTATGAATAAACATGTTTGTAATGACAACTAGAGATCATAGTTTCTTGTGCCATGCTTGATTTGCTAGGAGCTTATAATGGTTTACCTTGCGTGCCAACATGCTATTAAAATGGTTGTGATGTGGTATGATAGGGTGGTATCCTCCTCTGAATGATTTAAGTGACTTGACTTGGCACATGTTCACGCATGTAGTTGAAACAAAATCAACATAGCCTTCACAATATTTATGTTCATGGTGGATTATATCCTACTCATGCTTGCATTCGGTGCTGATTAATTTTAATGCATGTTCATGACTGTTGTCGCTCTCTAGCTGGTCGCTTCCCAGTCTTTTGCTAGCCTTCACCTGTACTAAGCGGGAATACTGCTTGTGCACCCAACTCCATAAACTCCAAAGTTGTTCCATATGAGTCCACCATACCTACCTATATATGGTATCTACCTGCCGTTCCAAGTAAATTGGTATGTGCCAAACTCTAAACCTTCAAATAAATATCCTGTTTTGTATGCTCGAATAGCTCATGTATCAACTAGGGATGTCCGTATCTTCCATGTTAGGCGGGTTATTCTCAAGAGGGGTGGACTCCGCTCCTCACTCACAAGAAAATGGCTGGTCACCTGGGATGCCCAGTCCCATGCTTTATGCAAACTAAATCAAAATAATTGCAAACAAAACTCCCCCTGGGACTCTTTTTAGTTGGAGGCACTCGTTGTTTCGAGCAAGCCATGGATTGATGCTTGTTGGTGGAGGGGAAGTATAAACTTTACCATTCTGTTTGGGAACCGCCTATAATGTCTGTAGCATGGAAGATATCGCCATCTCTTGGTTGTTATGTTGACAATGAAAGTATACCGCTCAAAATATTACTCACCTCTATTTCAGAACCGAGCTCTGGCACCTCTACAAATCCCTACTTCCCTCTGCGAAGGGCCTATCTATTTACTTTTATGTTGAGTCATCATCCTCTTATTAAAAAGCACCAGTTGGAGAGCACCGCTGTCATTTGCATTCATTACTGTTAGTTTACATTGAGTATGACTTGACTGGATCTCTTTTACCATGAATTACAATGTCTAGTCAGTCCTTGATCTTTAAAGGTGCTCTGCATTTATGTTTTGCGGTCTCGGAAAGGGCTAGCGAGATACCATCTTGTTATATCATATTATGATTGTTTTGAGAAAGTGTTGTCATCCGAGATTTATTATTATTGCTCGCTAGTTGATTATGCCATTGATATGAGTAAACATGAGACCTATGCGTTATTGTGAATATGGTTAGTTCATAATCTTTGCTGAAAACTTGAATGCTGGCTTTACATATTTACAACAACAAGAGAAAACAGAGTTTGTAAAAGTTTTTCTTTATCACTTTCAGTTTGTCAACTGAATTGCTTGAGGACAAGCAAAGGTTTAAGCTTGGGGAAGTTGATACGTCTCCGTCGTATCTACTTTTCCAAACACTTTTGCCCTTGTTTTGGACTCTAACTTGCATGATTTGAATGGAACTAACCCGGACTGACGTTGTTTTCAGTAGAATTACCATGGTGTTATTTATGTGCAGAAACAAAAGTTCTCGGAATGACCTGAAACTTCACGGAACATCTTTTCGGAAATAATAAAAAATCCTTGCAAAAGATGAAGAACAGGGGCCCACACCCTAGCCACGAGGGTGGGGGCGCGCCTGCCCCCCTAGAGCTCCTCCGACCTCGACTCCAACTCTATATGTTTGCTTTCATGGAGAAAAAAAATAAAGAAGAAGGATTCATCGCGTTTTACGATCCGAAGCCGCCGCCAAGCCCTAAAACCTCTCGGGAGGGATGATCTGGAGTCCGTTCGGGGCTCCGGAGAGGGGAATCCGTTGCCATCATCATCATCAACCATCCTCCATCACCAATTTCATGATGCTCACCACCGTGTGTGAGTAATTCCATCGTAGGCTTGCTGGACGGTGATGGGTTGGATGAGATTTATCATGTAATCGAGTTAGTTTTGTTAGGGTTTGATCCCTAGTATCCACTATGTTCTGAGATTGATGTTGCTATGACTTTGCTATGCTTAATGTTTGTCACTAGGGCCCGAGTGCCATGATTTCAAATCTGAACCTATTATGTTTTCATCAATATATGAGAGTTCTTGATCCTATCTTGCAAGTCTATAGTCACCTATTATGTGTTATGATCCATTAACCCCGAAGTGACAATAATCGGGTTACTTACCGGTGATGACCGTAGTTTGAGGAGTTCATGTATTCACTATGTGTTAATGCTTTGGTCCGGTACTCTATTAAAAGGAGGCCTTAATATCCCTTAGTTTCCGCTAGGACCCCACTGCCACGGGAGGGTAGGATAAAAGATGTCATGCAAGTTCTTTTCCATAAGCATGTATGACTATATTCGGAATACATGCCTACATTACATTGATGAATTGGAGCTAGTTATGTGTCACCCTAGGTTATGACTGTTACATGATGAACTGCATCCGGCATAATTCTCCATCACTGATCCATTGCCTACGAGCTTTCCATATATTGTTCTTCGCTTATTTACTTTTCCGTTGCTATTGCTATCATCACTACAAAATACCAAAAACATTACTTTTGCTACTGTTACCTTTTGCTACCATTACCACTACTATCATATTACTTTGCTACTAAATACTTTGCTGCAGATATTAAGTTTCCAGGTGTGGTTGAATTGACAACTCAGCTGCTAATACTTGAGAATATTCTTTGGCTCCCCTTGTGTCGAATCAATAAATTTGGGTTGAATACTCTACCCTCGAAAATTGTTGCGATCCGCTATACTTGTGGGTTATCAAGATCTCACACGAAATATGAGCTAATCCTTTGCTAACCCTAAAATGTAGGTAGGAGAAGAGTATATATTGTCTAAGGGGCGAAAGGGTACACGAGCCTCAACCCAAGTCGCTGCGCGCAAGCAAGGCCGGAAGTTCTGGGCGCCGGAGGTTCCGGGCTAGGTTCCGGGGAGGGTCCGACCTAACCAGAGAGTTGGCACGTGTGGAGCTAGATTGGTATACAGGGGCCGGAAGGTCCGGGCTGGCCGGAGGTTCCGGGGGCCGGAAGGTCAGGGCTGGTTCCGGGCTAACCAG
>NC_041382.1:301800624-301811651 GCF_002162155.2 Triticum dicoccoides | reverse complement strand
AGAAGTTCCGGGTTGTCCAGAGAGTTGACGCCTGTCTTTTGTTATTCAGCTCCATCTTCCTCTTCTAATTCTCCTTGCTCCTTAGCTTCTGCATGGGTAACTCCTTGATGCCTGAGTATGCATAATGTCTCCATTTAAGGTAGTAGCCATGTCTCATATGCATCAAAGTGAACTTGTGAGAGGAGAGGTGTCACCTCGGTTTTGAGAGCTCTTACATGTGCTCGTGGCATGGGTCCGCTAGACACTTGGTGAGACGATGGTGGGTCCATGGGGATGACCTTGGGATGCTCCGCATCATCGCCGCTCGGCACCGCGGCCGCGACGAGGGGGGTGTCGTCATCCTCGACGTCAGCGGCGAGGAGGCGCCCAGGCCGTCCAATCCCATCCGCCATGGCGACCCAAGGTGGGGCTGCAGCAAGGACGGCGGTGGCATGTAGGACGATGACATCGATGACTACACCAACTTCTACATGCTCCTCAGCATGTAGAAGGCTCAAGGCGGCATAGTAGTACTTTTAGTTTAGTTTTTAAATTATGTTTTGAGTTTGTACAAATATAAATGAAAATGCATGAATTTGCTCCAAATTTGTGTCATTTTGTATGAAGTTTGGCCGAATTTGGTTTTCAAAAAGTAGCGTCTGGGGCCCACACCAATTTTATCGTCGGTTGGCCCCGAGGCAGCGCTATTTCAAGCCCCTGGGGGCGCCGAACGGCTAGAGATGCTCTAAGCGGAGCTTGTCCGGCTCCGCCGTGCCCATGTCCGGTGGCCGGCTGCGCTCCCCGGAGTGTTGGTCCGGTGGCCGTTAAGGTAGTGTCGGGGGAATGGACCCCGGGCAGGCAACAGAATCTGGATCCCTTTCAAAAACATCGGGGCTAGCAACGCCCTATAATCCGGCTTGCCCTTGGCTGGATTCCGAACATAACCCGGCCAAGTCCCGCAACACCAGTCAAGCTGGCTGGCGCATGCCGGCCGGTCCCAGCAAGTCAAGCCTTCATCAACAAGCAAGCACAATCATAGTACGCTCCTCAACCGGGCCACGGGTCAGCTCCCGTCCCGTCCAAGGCATACGATGGAACAAGTCCCCATGAGGGGATGGGCAAGGCAACAGTGGCCCACCTACCCCGCTAACCGGCGTGAGCGTGGCAACAGTGGCCCACCAACCCCGCTGACCAGGGCGGGCATGGCTACCGTGCATCCCTATCTTGCCGACTGCTACCTCTTGAGCACTGCGTTGGTTTTCCCTTGAAGAGGAAAGGGTGATGCAGCAAAGTAGCGTAAGTATTTCCCTCAGTTTTTGAGAACCAAGGTATCAATCCAGTAGGAGGCCGCGCACAAGTCCCTCGCACCTACACAAACAAATAAATCCTCGCAACCAACGCGATAAGGGGTTGTCAATCCCTACACGGTCACTTACGAGAGTGAGATCTGATAGATATGATAGGATAATATTTTTGGTATTTTTATGACAAAGAGAAACAAAAGATGCAAGTAAAATAAATGGCAAAGGAAATAACTAAGTATTGGAAGATTAATATGATGGAAGACAGACCCGGGGGCCATAGGTTTCACTAGTGGCTTCTCTCAAGAGCATAAGTATTTACGGTGGGTGAACAAATTACTGTTGAGCAATTGACAGAACTGAGCATAGTTATGAGAATATCTAGGTATGATCATGTATATAGGCATCACGTCCGAAACAAGTAGACCGACTCCTACCTACGTCTACTACTATTACTCCACACATTGACCGCTATCCAGCATGCATCTAGAGTATTAAGTTTAAGAGAACAGAGTAACGCTTTAAGCAAGATGACATGATGTAGAGGGATAAACTCATGCAATATGATATAAACCCCATCTTGTTATCCTTGATGGCAACAATACAATACGTGCCTTGCTGCCCCTACTGTCACTAGGAAAGGACACCGCAAGATTGAACCCAAAGCTAAGCACTTCTCCCATTGCAAGAAAGATCAATCTAGTAGGCCAAACCAAACTGATAATTCGAAGATACTTGCAAAGATAACCAATCATACATAAAATAATTCAGAGAAGATTCAAATATTGTTCATAGATAAACTTGATCATAAACCCACAATTCATTGGTCTCAACAAACACACCGCAAAAGCAATGCTTGACGAACCAAGATAGCAAATGAGTATGGGATGACAACTTTGTGACACAAGAGATGATACCAATATATGCAACAATGATGTATGTATGCTATGGGAAGTATGATCACTAATGTGCACAAGTCTTGTTGCCGGCAATACTCAATGGCTAGTCTCGATGGGTAAGAAACGCAAAGGAGTAAGGCTATGATGGCTATCAATGTAATGGCAAGAGTGATATGTCCAATACCAAAATGAGGTTACCGGTCTTGCTTCCGGTATGGTGTCAAAATGGTGGCACGAATACCAAGATGTAGTTGAGGTGGTCGTTGTTGATGACGATGTAGGACGGCGGTGATGATGTAGGACAATTCTGTGGCGAAGATGAGCGGTGGTGATGTCGATGTCGAACCGTACCTAGATAGCCGAAACACAAAAGGATACGGTACCACACTCATATTCTCAAACCTCGAAGTAGCAAATGTGTTGGAGAGCGAAACGGTCCAAAAATGGCTGGGCTATGCGGAAGTGGTGGAGGTATGCGGAAGTATATATGGTATATGGTGGGCACTAGAACAAAATTTGGTGGAAATTGGGCGGAAATCGGGGCGGTGGATGGAGATGTTGCTGCCAGGGGTCGGATGTCCGGGTGGGGCCGGATGTCCGGGCTTGACGGGCCGGATGTCCGGGCTCTGGATCCGGGGACGAACGGGATGAACACCGCGTGGAGAGGTTAAATCCGGGCGAAATTCGGAAGAATTTGTGGATGGAAATTGGGGGAAAAGGATGGGAAGCTAGATCCACTCAAAACAAAGCAAATCCACGGATCCAAACCAACAAAATCTCAACACACCAACAAATCACAAAAAAATGGGGCTATTTTTGGTGGGGAATTTTTGAATAAGGACGAAAAACAACAAAACAAGGCTAGAAACACAACGGGGAGGCTCCGAAATCGTGATCAATGTGGCTCTTGATACCAAGAAGATGTAGGATAGAACCCTAATCGGCCGATCTTTCATGAAAGGAGCGGATCCTGCGAAGAACACGAGGAACACAAAGAGGGAAACGAGGGAAATTACAAGGGGAGACACAAGAGGAACACTCAAACTAACAAGAACAAGTCACACAAGTGCTAGATCCTCGAATACATAAGAGAAGATACACGATCCACGAACAACTAAGGATGATACAAGGGCAGCCGGTCTTCTTCATGAGGAGGTCTTGAGTTCTTCCCTAAAGAGGGGTCTTGAATCCTCTTGGGGGGATCTTCTCCGGTGGAGGCTTGAATCTCCGTGGAGAAGGTAACCAAGTGGATGAGCAAAGCTCTCACACAAACATGTGCTAAACCTTTGCTAACCCTAGAAAGTTGTACGGGGTGGAGTATATATAGTCTAGGGGGAGAAGGGATACACGGGCCTCGGCCCTTCACTGTGGGCAGACAGGGGAGGCCGGATGTCCGGGCTTTCAGGCGACGCCGGATGTCCGGGCTGGAGTGGTGGCATTTGCTGCTCTCGGGTTCAGAGGGGCCGGATTTCCGGGCCGGTGGCCGGATGTCCGGGGGCTCAGGAGAGGCCGGATGTCCGGGCTGCCGGGGCCGAATGTCCGGGGCCTGTAGCTTCCGGCGGCTGTGCTGCTGTAGTGGAAGACGCTCCAGGGGCCGGATGTCCGGGGCCTGGGAGATGCTCTTGGCTCCTTCCGTTGGCTCTCCTCATTCGTGGACTTGGGGACTTGTACATCTTCATGCGCATCTTTGGGAGGGCCCTCTTGGTGCCTAATCATGCACAACACCTCGGACTTAGGTAGTAGCCATGTCTCATGCATACAAAGTGGAAGTTCGGAGAGGAGTAAGTTCACCTTATCTTCGATAGCTTTGGCTCGGGCTCGTGTCATTGGTCCAAGTGGTGTCGTTGGAGGTGTAGGTGAAGGAAATATGCCCTAGAGGCAATAATAAAGTTATTATTTATTTCCTTATAATCATGATATATGTTTATTATTCATGCTAGAATTGTATTAACCGGAAACATAATACATGTGTGAATAAATAGACAAACAAAGTGTCACTAGTATGCCTCTACTTGACTAGCTCGTTAATCAAAGATGGTTATGTTTCCTAACCATGAACAATGAGTTGTTATTTGATTAACAAGGTCACATCATTAGTTGAATGATCTGATTGACATGACCCATTCCATTAGCTTAGCACCCGATCGTTTAGTATGTTGCTATTGCTTTCTTCATGACTTATACATGTTCCTATAACTATGAGATTATGCAACTCCCGTTTACCGGAGGAACACTTTGGGTACTACCAAACGTCACAATGTAACTGGGTGATTATAAAGGAGTACTACAGGTGTCTCCAATGGTACATGTTGGGTTGGCGTATTTCGAGATTAGGTTTTGTCACTCCGATTGTCGGAGAGGTATCTCTGGGCCCTCTCGGTAATGCACATCACATAAGCCTTGCAAGCATTACAACTAATATGGTAGTTGTGAGATGATGTATTACGGAACGAGTAAAGAGACTTGCCGGTAACGAGATTGAACTAGGTATTGGATACCGACGATCAAATCTCGGGCAAGTAACATACCAATGACAAAGGGAACAACATATGTTGTTATGCGGTCTGACCGATAAAGATCTTCGTAGAATATGTAGGAGCCAATATGGGCATCCAGGTCCCGCTATTGGTTATTGACCGAAGACGTGTCTCGGTCATGTCTACATTGTTCTCGAACCGTAGGGTCCGCACGCTTAACGTTACGATGACAGTTATTATGAGTTTATGCATTTTGATGTACCGAAGGTTGTTCGGAGTCCCGGATGTGATCACGGACATGACGAGGAGTCTCGAAATGGTCGAGACATAAAGATTGATATATTGGAAGCCTATGTTTGGACATCGGAAGTGTTTCGGGTGAAATCAAGATTTTACCGGATTACCGGGAGGTTACCGGAACCCCCCGGGAGTCATATGGGCCTTATTGGGCCTTAGTGGAAAGGTGAAAGGGCTGCCCATAAGGGCTGCGCGCCTCCCCCCTCCCCTAGTCCTATTAGGACTAGGAGAGGTGGCCGGCCACCCCTCTCCCTCTTTCCCCCTTGGGAATCCTAGTTGGAATAGGATTGGGGGGGGGGGAGTCCTACTCCCGGTAGGAGTAGGACTCCTCCTGCGCCCTCCTCCTGGCCGGCGCACCTCTCCCCCTTGGCTCCTTTATATACAGAGGTAGGGGGCACCTCTAGACACACAAGTTGATCATTGAGATCGTTCCTTAGCCGTGTGCGGTGCCCCCTGCCACCATATTCCACCTCGATCATATCGTTGTAGTGCTTAGGCGAAGCGCTGCGTCGGTAATGCATCAAGATCGTCACCATGCTATCGTGCTGACAGAACTCCTCCCCGAAGCTTTGCTGGATCGGAGCCCAGGGATCGTCATCGAGCTGTACGTGTGCTAAGAACTCGGAGGTGCCGGAGTAACGGTGCTTGGATCGGTTGGATCGGGAAGAAGACGTACGACTACTTCCTCTATGTTGTGTCAACGCTTCCGTTGCGATCTACAAGGGTACGTAGATCATACTCTCCCCTCGTTGCTATGCATCACCATGATCTTGCGTGTGCGTAGGAAAATTTTGAAATTACTACGTTCCCCAACAGTGGCATCCGAGCCTAGGTTTTATGGTTTGATGTTATTTGCACGAGTAGAACACAAGTGAGTTGTGGACGATACAAGTCATACTGCCTACCAGCATGTCATACTTTGGTTCGGCGGTATTGTTGGACGAGACGACCCGAACCAACCTTACGCGTACGCTTACGCGAGACCGGTTCCCTCGACGTGCTTTGCACATAGATGGCTTGCGGGCGACTGTCTCTCCAACTTTAGTTGAACCGAGTGTGGCTACGCCCGGTCCTTGCGAAGGTTAAAATGGAGTCTATTTGACAAACTATCGTTGTGGTTTCGATGCGTAGGTGAGATTGGTTCTTGCTTAAAGCCCGTAGCAGCCACGTAAAACTAGCAACAACAAAGTAGAGGACGTCTAACTTATTTTTGCAGGGCATGTTGTGATGTGATATGGTCAAGGCATGATGCTAAATTTTATTGTATGAGATGATCATGTTTTGTAACCGAGTTATCGGCAACTGGCAGGAGCCATATGGTTGTCGCTTTATTGTATGCAATGCAATCGTGATGTAATGCTTTACTTTATCACTAAACGGTAGCCGTGGAAGCATAAGATTGGCGAGACGACAACGATGCTACGATGGAGATCAAGGTGTCACGCCGGTGACGATGGTGATCATGACGGTGCTTCGGAGATGGAGATCACAGGCACAAGATGATGATGGCCATATCATATCACTTATATTGATTGCATGTGATGTTTATCTTTATATGCATCTTATCTTGCTTTGATTGACGGTAGCATTATAAGATGATCTCTCACTAAATTATCAAGAAGTGTTCTCCCTGAGTATGCACCGTTGCAAAAGTTCTTCGTGCTGAGACACCACGTGATGATCGGGTGTGATAGGCTCTACGTTCAAATACAACGGGTGCAAAATAGTTGCACACGCGGAATACTCAGGTTATACTTGACGAGCCAAGCATATACAGATATGGCCTCGGAACACGGAGACCGAAAGGTCGAGCGTGAATCATATAGTAGATATGATCAACATAATGATATTCACCAATGAAACTACTCCATCTCACGTGATGATCGGACATGGTTTAGTTGATTTGGATCACGTGATCACTTAGAGGATTAGAGGGATGTCTATCTAAGTGGGAGTTCTTAAGTAATATGATTAATTGAACTTAAATTTATCATGAACTTAGTACCTGATAGTATCTTGCGTATTTATGTTGATTGTAGATAGATGGCTTGTGCTGTTGTTCCGTTGAATTTTAATGCGTTCCTTGAGAAAGCAAAGTTGAAAGATGATGGTAGCAATTACACGGACTGGGTCCATAACTTGAGGATTATCCTCATTGCTGCACAAAAGAATTACATCCTGGAAGCACCGCTGGGTGCCAGGCCTGCTGCTGGAGCAACACCAGATGTTATGAACGTCTGGCAGAGCAAAGCTGATGACTACTCGATAGTTCAGTGTGCCATGCTTTACGGCTTAGAATCGGGACTTCAATGACGTTTTGAACGTCATGGAGCATATGAGATGTTTCAGGAGTTGAAGTTAATATTTCAAGCAAATGCTCGGATTGAGAGATATGAAGTCTCCAGTAAGTTCTATAGCTGCAAGATGGAAGAGAACAGTTCTGTCAGTGAGCATATACTCAAAATGTCTGGGTATAATAATCACTTGATTCAATTGGGAGTTAATCTTCCAGATGATTGCGTCATTGACAGAATTCTCCAATCACTGCCACCAAGCTACAAGAGCTTCATGATGAACTACAATATGCAAGGGATGAACAAGACTATTCCCGAGCTCTTGCAATGCTGAAAGCTGCGGAGGTAGAAATCAAAAAGGAGCATCAAGTGTTGATGGTTAACAAAACCACTAGTTTCAAGAAAAAGGGCAAAGGGAAGAAGAAGGGGAACTTCAAGAAGAACGACAAGCAAGTTGCTGCTCAAGAGAAGAAACCCAAGTCTGGACCTAAGCCTGAAACTGAGTGCTTCTACTGCAAGCAGACTGGTCACTGGAAGCGGAACTGCCCAAAGTATTTGGCGGATAAGAAGGATGGCAAGGTGAACAAAGGTATATATGATATACATGTTATTGATGTGTACCTTACTAATGCTCGCAGTAGCACCTGGGTATTTGATACTGGTTCTGTTGCTAATATTTGCAACTCGAAACAGGGGCTACGGATTAAGCGAAGATTGGCTAAGGACGAGGTGACGATGCGCGTGGGAAACGGTTCCAAAGTCGATGTGATCGCGGTCGGCACGCTACCTCTACATCTACCTTCGGGATTAGTATTAGACCTAAATAATTGTTATTTAGTGCCAGCGTTAAGCATGAACATTATATCTGGATCTTGTTTGATGCGAGACGGTTATTCATTTAAATCAGAGAATAATGGTTGTTCTATTTATATGAGTAATATCTTTTATGGTCACGCACCCTTGAAGAGTGGTCTATTCTTATTGAATCTCGAGAGTAGTGATACACATATTCATAATGTTGAAGCCAAAAGATGCAGAGTTGATAATGATGGTGCAACTTATTTGTGGCACTGCCGTTTAGGTCATATCGGTGTAAAGCGCATGAAGAAACTCCATACTGATGGACTTTTGGAACCACTTGATTATGAATCACTTGGTACTTGCGAACCGTGCCTCATGGGCAAGATGACTAAAACACTGTTCTCCGATACTATGGAGAGAGCAACAGATTTGTTGGAAATCATACATACAGATGTATGTGGTCCGATGAATATTGAGGCTCGTGGCGGATATCGTTATTTTCTCACCCTCACAGATGATTTAAGCAGATATGGTTATATCTACTTAATGAAACATAAGTCTGAAACATTTGAAAAGTTCAAAGAATTTCAGAGTGAAGTGGAAAATCATCGTAACAAGAAAATAAAGTCTCTACGATCTGATCGTGGAGGAGAATATTTGAGTTACGAGTTTGGTGTACATTTAAAAAATTGTGGAATAGTTTTGCAACTCACGCCACCCGGAACACCACAGCGTAATGGTGTGTCTGAACGTCGTAATCGTACTTTACTAGATATGGTGCGATCTATGATGTCTCTTACTGATTTACCGCTATCATTTTGGGGATACGCTCTAGAGACGGCCGCATTCACGTTAAACAGGGCACCATCAAAATCCGTTGAGACAACGCCTTATGAACTATGGTTTGGCAAGAAACCAAAGTTGTCGTTTCTGAAAGTTTGGGGCTGCGATGCTTATGTGAAAAAGCTTCAACCTGATAAGCTCGAACCCAAATCGGAGAAATGTGTCTTCATAGGATATCCAAAGGAAACTATTGGATACACCTTCTATCACAGATCCGAAGGCAAGACTTTTGTTGCTAAATTCGGAAACTTTCTTGAGAAGGAGTTTCTCTCGAAAGAAGTGAGTGGGAGGAAAGTAGAACTTGACGAGGTAACTATACCTGCTCCCTTGTTGGAAAATAGTACATCACAGAAAACTGTTTCTGCGACACCTACACCAATAAGTGAGGAAGTTAATGATAATGATCATGAAACTTCAGAACAAGATACTACTGAACCTCGTAGATCAACCAGAGTAAGATCCGCACCAGAGTGGTACGGTAATCCAGTTCTGGAAGTCATGCTACTAGATCATGATGAACCTACGAACTATGAAGAAGCGATGGTGAGCCCAGATTCCGCAAAGTGGCTTGAAGCCATGAAATCTGAGATGGGATCCATGTATGAGAACAAAGTATGGACTTTGGTTGACTTGCCCGATGATCGGCAAGCAATTGAGAATAAATGGATCTTCAAGAAAAAGACTGACGCTGACGGTAATGTTACTGTCTATAAAGCTCGACTTGTCGCAAAAGGTTTTCGACAAGTTCAAGGGGTTGACTACGATGAGACCTTCTCACCCATAGCGATGCTTAAGTCCGTCCGAATCATGTTAGCAATTGCCGCATTTTATACTTATGAAATTTGGCAAATGGATGTCAAAACTGCATTCCCGAATGGATTTCTAGAAGAAGAGTTGTATATGATGCAACCAGAAGGTTTTGTTGATCCAAAGGGAGCTAACAAAGTGTGCAAGCTCCAGCGATCCATTTATGGACTGGTGCAAGCCTCTCGGAGTTGGAATAAACGCTTTGATAGTGTGATTAAAGCATTTGGGTTTATACAGACTTTCGGAGAAGCCTGTATTTACAAGAAAGTGAGTGGGAGCTCTGTAGCATTTCTGATATTATATGTGGATGACATATTATTGATTGGAAATGATATAGAATTTCTGGATAGCATAAAGGGATACTTGAATAAGAGTTTTTCAATGAAAGACCTCGGTGAAGCTGCTTACATATTAGGCATAAAGATCTATAGAGATAGATCAAGACGCTTAATTGGACTTTCACAAAGCACATACCTTGACAAGATTTTGAAAAAGTTCAAAATGAATCAAGCAAAGAAAGGGTTCTTGCCTGTGTTACAAGGTGTGAAGTTGAGTCAGACTCAATGCCCGACCACTGCAGAAGATAGAGAGAAAATGAAAGATGTTCCCTATTCTTCAGCCATAGGCTCTATCATGTATGCAATGCTGTGTACCAGACCTGATGTGTGCCTTGCTATAAGTTTAGCAGGGAGGTACCAAAGTAATCCAGGAGTGGATCACTGGACAGCGGTCAAGAACATCCTGAAATACCTGAAAAGGACTAAGGATATGTTTCTAGTATATGGAGGTGACAAAGAGCTCACCGTAAAAGGTTACGTTGATGCAAGCTTTGACACTGATCCGGACGATTCTAAATCGCAAACTGGATACGTGTTTACATTGAACGGTGGAGCTGTCAGTTGGTGCAGTTCTAAACAAAGCATCGTAGCGGGATCTACATGTGAAGCGGAGTACATAGCTGCTTCGGAAGCAGCAAACGAAGGAGTCTGGATGAAGGAGTTCATATCCGATCTAGGTGTCATACCTAGTGCATCGGGTCCAATGAAAATCTTTTGTGACAATACTGGTGCAATTGCCTTGGCAAAGGAATCCAGATTTCACAAAAGGACCAAGCACATCAAGAGACGCTTCAACTCCATCCGGGATCTAGTCCAGGTGGGAGACATAGAGATTTGCAAGATACATACGGATCTGAATGTTGCAGACCCGTTGACTAAGCCTCTTCCACGAGCAAAACATGATCAGCACCAAGGCTCCATGGGTGTTAGAATCATTACAGTGTAATCTAGATTATTGACTCTAGTGCAAGTGGGAGACTGAAGGAAATAT
>NC_041382.1:301755518-301800614 GCF_002162155.2 Triticum dicoccoides | reverse complement strand
AGAGGCAATAATAAAGTTATTATTTATTTCCTTATAATCATGATAAATGTTTATTATTCATGCTAGAATTGTATTAACCGGAAACATAATACATGTGTGAATAAATAGACAAACAAAGTGTCACTAGTATGCCTCTACTTGACTAGCTCGTTAATCAAAGATGGTTATGTTTCCTAACCATGAACAATGAGTTGTTATTTGATTAACGAGGTCACATCATTAGTTGAATGATCTGATTGACATGACCCATTCCATTAGCTTAGCACCCGATCGTTTAGTATGTTGCTATTGCTTTCTTCATGACTTATACATGTTCCTATAACTATGAGATTATGCAACTCCCGTTTACCGGAGGAACACTTTGGGTACTACCAAACGTCACAACGTAACTGGGTGATTATAAAGGAGTACTACAGGTGTCTCCAATGGTACATGTTGGGTTGGCGTACTTCGAGATTAGGTTTTGTCACTCCGATTGTCGGAGAGGTATCTCTGGGCCCTCTCGGTAATGCACATCACATAAGCCTTGCAAGCATTACAACTAATATGGTAGTTGTGAGATGATGTATTACGGAACGAGTAAAGAGACTTGCTGGTAACGAGATTGAACTAGGTATTGGATACCGACGATCGAATCTTGGGCAAGTAACATACCAATGACAAAGGGAACAACGTATGTTGTTATGCGGTCTGACCGATAAAGATCTTCGTAGAATATGTAGGAGCCAATATGGGCATCCAGGTCCCGCTATTGGTTATTGACCGGAGACGTGTCTCGGTCATGTCTACATTGTTCTCCAACCGTAGGGTCCGCACGCTTAACGTTACGATGACAGTTATTATGAGTTTATGCATTTTGATGTACCGAAGGTTGTTCGGAGTCCCGGATGTGATCACAAACATGACGAGGAGTCTCTAAATGGTCGAGACATAAAGATTGATATATTGGAAGCCTATGTTTGGACATCGGAAGTGTTCCGGGTGAAATCAGGATTTTACCGGATTACCGGGAGGTTACCGGAACCCCCCGGGAGTCATATGGGCCTTATTGGGCCTTAGTGGAAAGGTGAAAGGGCTGCCCATAAGGGCTGCGCGCCTCCCCCCTCCCCTAGTCCTATTAGGACTAGGAGAGGTGGCCGGCCACCCCTCTCCCTCTTTCCCCCTTGGGAATCCTAGTTGGAATAGGATTGGGGGGGGGGAGTCCTACTCCCGGTAGGAGTAGGACTCCTCCTGCGCCCTCCTCCTGGCCGGCGCACCTCTCCCCCTTGGCTCCTTTATATACGGAGGCAGGGGGCACCTCTAGACACACAAGTTGATCATTGAGATCGTTCCTTAGCCGTGTGCGGTGCCCCCTGCCACCATATTCCACCTCGATCATATCATTGTAGTGCTTAGGCGAAGCCCTGCGTCGGTAATACATCAAGATCGTCACCACGCCGTCGTGCTGACAGAACTCCTCCCCGAAGCTTTGCTGGATCGGAGCCCGGGGATCGTCATCGAGCTGTACGTGTGCTAAGAACTCGGAGGTGCCGGAGTAACGGTGCTTGGATCGGTTGGATTGGGAAGAAGACGTACGACTACTTCCTCTATGTTGTGTCAACGCTTCCGTTGCGATCTACAAGGGTACGTAGATCATACTCTCCCCTCGTTGCTATGCATCACCATGATCTTGCGTGTGCGTAGGAAAATTTTGAAATTACTACGTTCCCCAACATTAGGTGCGTCCATGGGGATGATCTTGGGATGCTCCGCATCAGCTTACCCCTTGGAGAGGGTACTCCAGAGCCCTAACACCGTGGGAAGGGTCGCCGAATGGAACATTGAACTACAGGCGTTCCAGTTGGAGTTCAACACCACCAGGATCATCAAAGGTGCGGGCCTCGCTGACTTTGTGGCAGAATGGACTGATGCCCCTGACCGAGAAGTGGGCGAGGACCTTTCCCTCGTTCCCGGAAGCGAAGCTCCGGATGGCTGGGTCATGTACTTCGATGGAGCATACGCACGCCAGGGTGCGGGGGCTGGAGTCGTGCTCATCTCGCCCACCCGGGACAAGCTCTACTACGCCATGCTGCTCTGTTTCCGGCACGATGAGAAGGTCTCCAACAACATCATGGAGTACGAGGGCCTAATCACCGGCCTCAAGGCTACCACAGCTCTGGGGTGAAGCGCCTCACCATCAAGGGTGACTCCCAGCTCATCGTCAACTTCTCCAACAAGGCATACAAGCCAAAGGACGAGCACATGGAGGTATACCTTGAGGAGGTACACAAAATTGAGAAAAAAATTCTTAGGCTTGGAGTCGTAGCACGTGCCACGCGACACGAACAAGGAGGCAGATAACATCATCAAGAGGGCATCCTGACGCCAGCCTCAGGAGCCTGGCATCTTTGAGGAGTGACTCATCAAGCCATCGGCAGCTCCCCACGATGCGGGGCCCGCATCGCCTCGGGAGGAGCTCCCCTCGCCGCCCCTCTCAGGCGCACCAGCCTGTGGCCCAACCTCGGGGGCCCGCCTGCTCCTTGCGCTCGAGCCTCAGAAGGGGTGCTGGTATGAGGAGTTCACGGCGTACCTGCTCTAGGGCACCCTGCCGGAGAAGGAGGAGGACACGAAGCATGTGGTCCGCCAGGCTACTACGTACTGCATCCGTGATGGCGAGCTCTACTAAAAGTGCCCGAACGATGTTTCTCTATGATGCATCTCCAGGGAGCAGGGATGCGGGCTATTGGCCGAGATTCACGGCGGAGACTACGGGCATCACTCCTCGTCGCGTACCCTCATGGGCAAGGTGTTCCGTAGCAGATTCTCCTGGCCCATGACGCTTAGTGACGCCACCGAGTTGGTAAGATCGTGCGAGGCCTGTCAGTTCCATGCTAAGAAGATCCACCAGCCCGCTCAGGGCCTCTAGACCATCCCGCTCTCATGGCTGTTCGCTGTCTGGGGGTTGGACATCCTGGGCCCGTTCCCTCGAGCGCCCGGGGGCTATTGCTACCTCTACGTCGCCATCGACAAGTTCACCAAGTGGGCGGAGGTGGAGGTGGAGGCCGTCCGCACCATCCCGACCGGCTCAGCCATCAAGTTCATCAAGGGCCTCGTGAGCCGCTTCAGGGTTCCTAACCGCATCAACCGACAATGGCTCGCTGTTCACCAGCAACCTTTTCAAAACATATTGTGCTAACCTTGGAACACAGATATGCTACGCTTCGGTGACACACCCACGTAGCAACGGCCAAGCTGAGCGTGCCAATGCAAAGGTCCTGAGAGGCCTCAAGGCGAGGACCTTCAAGAAGAAGCTCGAGGCCTGCGGCAGGGGCTGGCTTAATGAGCTCCAGTCTGTGCCGTGGTCCATCCGCACCACCACGACCAAGCCAACGGACGAGACTCCAATCTTCCTCTTCTACGGAGCCAAGGCGGTCCTCCCTCACGAGGTCAGGCATCACTTCGCGTGGGTCTTGGTGTTTGACGAGGCACGCCAGGACGACTCATGGGGGATGGACCTCATGTTGTGGGAGGAACGCCGCCGCTAAGCCTCGCTCCGTGTAACAAGGTACCAGTAGACGCTGCAGCGGTATCACTGCCGCAGCGTCCGCTCCAGGACGCTCGAGGTGGGTGATCTCATCCTGAGGCGGGTGCTCTCTAGGGAAGGGCTGCATAAGCTCTCACCCATGTGGGAGGGCCCATTCAGGATCGCCCGTGTCTCCAGGCCTAGCGCCGCGCGCCTGGAGACGTAGGACGGGATCCCCATCCAGAATGCCTGGAACATCTAGCATCGCCGGAAGTTCTACCCATGACCAAGGCCCCGTGTATGTGAAGATCTCTACTCGTGACACTCACGTAATAATGAGTTGGCGTTATACACGCCCCGGAGTCTCCTGAGTGCCGCCCTTGGGCCTCATGGGGGCTCCCACCCACGTCCTAGTGGAGGCCCCATGCTCCGTGCTGGTGGGAAGACAAGAAGACTAGTCTAGGTGCTGGAAGCGACTATTCTTTTACTTTCTTTCTGTAGCTGGTTTTCGACTTCCTGAATGAATTTGGAGCTTTCGTGTCTTTCGTTCGCAAGGGTTGGAAATTTTCTCTCCCTGTAGTGTTTGCCCTTTCTAGTCTTCCTTAGGAAGAGTGGCAGTTTCCCATCGCTCTTCCTCATGCGACCTGCACGCGGGGGCTTGGTACGGTGTGTGAGCCTGGGCTCGCCCGTGACCACACCTCGCCAAAACCTCGCTGCCCCAACTTTGGCGCCTTAATCCTCACGAGACGCCCTCAAATGAGCTCATGGGCATGCGCACCCTCTCAAGTCCGTGCCTCCGGGCATCGCGACATGGCATATTGGCCACAACCAACCTAAGCTTGGGGTCTGGCATGAGGTATGGTGCCTCGTGAGGTTTTCTAACCCTGCAGCCACAGGACGCCTCCGGAGGCCCAACTTTCCTCGAGGTCTCAAGAAGGAAGCCCTTGGAAGACGCCCCCGAAAGGGCATGCCCCCGTAGCATGGAAGTCTACCGCGAGCACGTTGAGGTAAGTCACCCTAACCATGCCCAGTAGCAGCATGGATATCACGGCATAATATCAAAATAATGAGCATAGCATAGTGGCGCGAGCGCCATGGTTCATTACACGCCCCAACAGGGCCCTCTACCTTTTTTCAATGCAGGGGAAAGGAAAAAGCAAAAGCAACCCGTGCAACTATGGCGGCTCCTGAGGCCCGGCTCTAGCAGTACCCGAGCTCAGTCGGAGTCATCCTCCTGCTTCACCGGGGCGCGCCAGCGATGCAGCTTGTCGCTCTCCCCGGTCCGATTCCGGCGGCGTGGCGGCTCGTCGTCCTCGTTGTCACCCGTGCTCCGCCCAGAAGAGGAGCCCCTGCTGCTGGAGGCGGCATGGCCATCGCCAAGGGCAAGCTCACCGCCAGCAAAGGCGACATCGTCATCGTCCTTGTCGTCACTGTCGCTCTCCGAGCAGCACCCTAGGCACCGGCCGCCCTCTCCGAAGACCCTGACATAGAGGGCCGCGACGCTGCCATATCTAAAGTGGAGGGGTGCACCTCCCGTGCACGCCACACGCGTGGGCAAAGGCTGCCACCCGCGGCCCAGGGACACATTGCCAGTGGTAGTGACTTCGACGTCCACCCATGAGGCCTGGCTGCAGCAGCCGTCGGCCTACAGCCAGAGGCCACCAGGCCCTCCGACCGATCGCACGCTCGCGAAGGAACACGGGAGCCGAAGCCAAATGCCCGCTGGCCTCTCCGACCACATGATGAACTCCGTAAGTGCGTCAGCTGAGTGGGAGCGCAGTCGTGGCGGCCGAACAATCGCCGCACGCCTGCCCACATCACCGAGGTCACCCCGTCCGCGGCAGTCCTTTCCGTGGGAAGAAGCTCCACCGCGGCTGCCGGAGGCAGCACTGGCCGTTGAAGGAATGCACACATGCCCCCAAGGGGCCGCCGCTGGAGTCGCCACGTGCTTTCGGGGCCATCCATGGCCTCTCTTTAGCGGTGGCGAGCCTGGCCCCTCCTTGGGGGCCTTCCCCTTCTCCGCCGCGGAAAACGTCCTCATCGGCACCATGGATGCTTCGACGAGACAGCGAGACAAGAAGGAAGAAATAGAAAGCAACCAGAAGACGGAGATGAGAAGGGGGCTCCGCCCCTCCCCATTTATAGCTAAAGGGAGGCCAACCACTGGCCTCCACGATCCCTCAGTAATGATGATCTTTTTGCATGCAGTAGGCTGTTGTCAAGTCAAACAGTTGCTGAGGCAGCATGGGGAAGCGGAGACGCCCACACCCCATAAAGCGCCATGCATCGACCGGGTCCGCAGGCGGTTGGGGTCCATGGCACTTCGCCCTTGCCCTTTGGCTTCGCCTAGAAGCCAAGTTCGAGTGCGCCTTGGGCCCTTGGGCTACTGTCGGCGTTCTAGGAACTGGGGTACCCAGACTTGGATGCCTGCGGCCCATGGCGTGGCTCCATCAACGGTCTGGTATGACCCATCTCCAGCATCAACAACACAAGACCCTCGTGAGGGGCCAAGCCTCGCGAGGCAGATGACGCCAAGACCTCCAGAGGGAGTGGCCTCTCTAGGCTGGCTCCTGAGGAGCGGAGATTCCTATGCAGGCGCCCACCTCGTGAGGTTAACGTGATGCAAGCCATGATGACCAAGGCTAGGCGGGTGCCAGTGGCGCAGTACAGTAGGTTTCCTCATCGGTGCTAAAGAGGCAAGCACAGGCACAAAGTCCTGAGGAATCAACCAAAGTTTCCATTTCCGTGCTACAAGACCAAGACTGCCAGGACGATAGGACGAAGGTCATCGCCGAGCCCACCACGACATCATGACCAGAAGCTTTGCAGGTGAAGACCACCTTTTGTCAGGATAGGATGTACTAGTTGTCTCCCTTCAAAAGGCCGTTGTGGGATCCCTTCCCGCCTTCACTTTGAGGGAAGAGGACTAAGGCCACTATAAATATAGCTTAGCTACCACCATAGAGGGGGACGGAAGATGGACGGTTCGATCAGACCATCCACACCCTAACTAGCTCACACAAACACAAGAACACACCTCCTGAGGTTGTTCTTCCTCTGTATCAGTTCATCCTCATCCCACCTCGAGGCTAATCCACCACAAAGAAGGAGTAGGGTATTACACCGCAAGGTGGCTCGAACCTGGGTAAACTGCCGTGTCCCTTTCCTTTCCAGTTCATCGAGCTAGGCCGTGAGATCGACGAGTTGACAGACTGGGGAGATTGAGTTATTCACACGCACCCCAAAGTTTGAATCTTTCTTGTGTCTGCGGAGCCCTGAATCCGACATTAGTCACTTGGGGGCTTCGCACCACACCGATTGATGACTTGCGTCGCTGTGAGGTGGTGCGGTGGAGCCTTGGAGGGGTAGTTCACCTTCATAGGGCCTAGCGGGCCTGCCGGGACGGTCTTGTGGCTTGTTTCCAGGGTAACCTTGACCTCGCCAGGCTCGCCTGCCCCGCAAGGGAGGTTTTCCCTTAGTGGTGTCATGCTCCTTTGGCTTGACTTGGTCTTCTTGACCCGCACTCTGATTCCTCAAAGAGCTAATCACTTGTGCTTGGTCCGGTCTTGGATGTTGCAATCTTGATCATAGGCCTGTGCACGGTCTGGGCAACAAACCCATGGTTTGTTGCACCGATAGGAGCCCCCGGGCCTGGCCCGAATGCGCTGCCGAGCGTTGTCGGGGTTGGCCCTAACCAGTGCACAGGCAAGAGGGTAGCAGTTGCTTGTCCTTTGAGATCTTCTTTGCTTCTTCATTAACTAGAGCCCAGGTCAGTTTCCGGTTCTCTCGTGCGTCACGTAACGCCAATTGCAGTGGGGCCACTCTTGTAATGGCCCGTGAATGACATTAACGCACGGGCGAGTAACTGCCAATGCACTCTTCCCACCATGTTCTTATCCTTAGCCACGTATGCTGCATGCATTGAGTGGGATAGGTAACAGAGGCATGTGGTGCGGGAGAGCGTCAAGGTAGGGGCCTGGTCTTCATGGATTGGCGAAGGAGGACGGTGGTTACCCGCCGAAGGATTGGCTCCTAGCCCTAGCCCGTCTATAAAAGAAGGGGTGGGGGAGGAGTGGGAGTATTCATCCATACACCCCTCCTCCTCCATTCTCTGCTTTATTCTAGGTATGCTAAAAGGGAGAGCCGGGGCCAAGCCCCGGGTCCTAGCTTGGGGTTGATGATGTCGAATTCTCGTGTCGATTCTTGAGGAGTAGAAGAAGGGCGCGATCACGCCTTTGCTGGGGTAGGATCCCCCTCCTGTCTTCTTCGTCTCCCCCTGCAACTTCAAAGAGGGGGAAGATAGAGCAAAGGCATTATGGGCATTTTATATTTTTTCAATCTAAAATGTGTTGGCTTTTGCCGAACTTTAGTTTAAATTATGTAATCTCTTTTATCCATGTTTGTGCTCTATAAGATCTGTACTTGTTGATCAGCATATTAATGAAAAAGATAAACCTTGTCAGGTACTTGTGCATGTAATATGTCTAGGCAGAGGTAAAATGCCTCTATACAATCAAGTAAACTAGTTTCCCTCGGTAGGCTACCCTGCCGGTACCCTCAGTTTGTTGCCGCGGAGCTAGGCCTGCCGGGCATAAACCATAAAGAGGGACCAGCCCCCCGCCAAACCTTCTCGCTAAAGGCCACTACAACCATCCCGACTGAAGCAATGTTCGAGTCAAGGTATGGGAGCACCTAAGTTTTGAAAGTCGCGAGGTTTTCTTGTGCATAAGTTTTTACTTACAGAACACGTATGGATATGAGAGAGAACTTATCTGTTTGGCTTGACGGGGATCGCAATGTGGGTCTGTCTTCTCTTATCCTCTTTGAACCAAATCGACGGTAGGAGCCTGCAGTTTGGTGCAGATGAAAGTGATGCCACATGCGATCTTATCTACATGAGCATGCCACGCTCATGATATGCTTATGCATGCATGCAATTTGTTGCCCCCCAGTGCTTCCTTTATTTCTCTGTTGCTCAGGGTCTGCGTCTGGATTTGCACAAGGGGTTACATGCAACATACGCAAGGCATGTACAAAAGGGTGGCTGCTGGGCAGGGCCCGACAGCCGCGCCTTACAGGTAGAACTTACGGAGATGCTCAATGTTCCATGAGTTTTGCAACTGAATGCCATCTCTGGTCTCCAGATGGACTGCCCCAGGTCTGGTGACTCATACTACCCGGTAACGGCCTTCCCACTTTGGTGTCAACTTATTTGTACCCTTGGCGAACGCGCCTAAGAACAAGGTCGCCTTCTTCAAAACCCCGGGCATGAACCTTGTGTCTATGATAGCGAAACATGGCTTGCTGGTAGCGTGTGGCACGCGTAGCAGCCCAGAGACGGTTCTCCTCGAGTAGCACATCATTGTCATCCCAACGTTGTTCCTGCGCTAATTCATTGTAGGCAAGTACTCGAGGTGACCGGTAAATGAGTTCCGTGGGGATAACTGCTTCCGCCCCATAGATAAGGGAGAAGGGAGTCTACCCTATAGCTCAATTTGGTGTCGTTTTGAGGGACCAAAGAACCACCAGCAGCTCGTTGATCCATCGCCTGCCACAATTCTGCAGCTTATCAAATGTTCTTGTCTTGAGTCCTCACAACACTTCAGTGTTCGCCCTCTCAGCTTGCCTGTTGCTCCTTGAATGAGCAACAAAGGCGAGTGAGATCTTGCTTCCTAGGGCATGAACGTATTGCATGAAGGTGTGTCTCGTGAATTGGGTGCCATTGTCGGTGATGATCCGAGCAAGGACTCTGAAGCGGCACACCAATCCTTTAAAGAACTTGATAGCTGACTGAGCAGTCACCTTTCTCACAGGCTCTACTTTCGGCCACTTTGTAACTTGTCGATTGCAACGAACAAGAATTCAAAGCCCCAAGTAGCACGGGTGATGGGGCCCAAGATGTCGAGCCCCCAGACCGAAAATGACCATGACAAAGGGATTGTCTGAAGAGCTTGGGCAGGAAGATGGATGTTCTTGGAATGGAACTGGTAGGATTATATATTTGGTGACTAACTCAACTGCATCTTACAGGGCTGTGGGCCAGTAAAATCCTTGCCAGAAGGCTTTCCCAACCAGAGCCCTCGATCTGATGTGTGAGCCGCACACACCCTTGTGTATATGTGCCAACAGTTCCTTTCCTTCTTCCCGGCAAATGCACTAAAATTTCACATCGTTGGGCCTCCTTCTATACAGCGTGTCGTCGATGAACCGATACACACTGGCCCTCCGGGCTACTCTTTCAGCTTCTTCTTGCTCTTCATGAAGTTCTCCAGTTTGGAGGAAATGGACTAAGTGTCGCGCCCAAGTTGGAGCCTGAGACTCGGCAACGAGGACTAGCGGCACCTCCTCATTCGTGGGAGTGCATTCCTCGACCGCGGGGACCGATGGTCTGGTTGGAGGGTGCGGCTCAGTGACCGAAGGGGAGTTGTTCCTGCCAAGCTCTTTGTCGGGAGCCTCAGGAGGTTCTACCGGGAGAAGCTTGCCAGAGTCCAGTTTCCTCCTCTTTCTGGCCATTGTTGCCGGGGATACGGAGGGCTGAGTCAGATGGAGAACAAAAGTGCCTGGTTCCACAAGGAGTTTTTGCGCAGCGCACTTTGACAGATGATCAACAATGTTGTTTTTCGCATGGGGCATGTGCTCTGTTTGCAATCCGTCAAAGCGCTCCTCCAACTTTCTCACTTCCTCAACGTATGCTTCCATCAATGGACTTTGGTAATCCTTGTTGACTTGTCTCACCACAAGCTGCGAGTCTCCGCAGATGATTAGCTTCTTCATTCCCAGTTCTATTGCAATTCTGAGCCCGGGAAGGAGCCCTTCGTACTCTGCAGTATTGTTGGTAGCCTTCTCCCGGGGAAAATGCATATGGACGACGTACTTAAGGTGTTCCCCAGTGGGAGCAATGAGAAGCACGCCATGCACCTTGTAGGGAGAAGGCACCATCGAAATACATGATCCATTCTTGGGCTGCTTCCTTGCCGGGAATAACTGTCTCCAACACTTCTTCATCGGGAGTTGGCGTCCATTCAACAATGATGTGCTCTCAAACGTCAAACCAAAGCTGGATAACTCCAAGGCCCACTCCACTATCTTGCCGGTGGTCTCAGGGTTTTGGAGTATACGTTGCAAAGGAAAACGGGTGACAACCGTGATCTCGTGGGCTTGGAAGTAGTGGCATAGTTTCCTTGAGGCCATGACGATGCCAAAAATCAACTTTTGCACGCCAGAGCACCTGGATCTAGCCCCCTGCAATAGGGAGCCGACGAAGTACACTGGGCACTGCACCAGCTTCTTCCTTGCTACAACCCTGGGACTGTTGCCTTGCTCTCCTTTGTCTTGAACTACATCTGACCTTGCCAGGATGTGCTCACTTTCCTCTCCAGAGGGGACACTAGCTGTGGCTACCGCTTCATCCACTTCCTGCTGTGCCACCAGTGCTGCACTAACCACTTGATTAGTTGCTGCTAAGTATAGCAGCAATGACTCTTGTGGTTTGGGAGCGACCAAAGTGGGCACGAAGGAAAGGTAGGCCTTCAAATCTTGTAGTGCAGCGTCTGCCTCCGGAGTCGACTCCACAAGTCCTGCCTTCTTCAAGATTTTGAAGAACGGCAAGGCGCGCTCGACAGACATGGAAATGAATCTGCTAAGCGCGACAACACATCCAGTCAAAGTCTCACATCCTTAACTATCTTGGGTGCTTGAATCGGCTCGATAGCCTTGATCTTGTCGGGGTTGGCCTCCATCCGCCGATGGGACACAAAGAAGCCAAGTAGCTTGCCAGGAACGACAAACACACACTTCTTCGGATTTAGCTCTAAGTTGATCTTGCGCAAACTAGCAAAGGTTTGTTCTTAGTCCTGAACGAGGATTAATCTGTCCTTGGTCTTGACCACAATATCATCCATGTAAGCTTCAATATTTCTGTGCAACTGAGACTCAAAGCCAATCTGTACTACCCTTGCAAAAGTGGATCCGTCGCTCTTCAACCCGAAGGGCATCCGTACAAAGCAGTACGTGCCACATGGGGTTATGAACGCGGTCTTCTCTTCGTCTTCCTTGGACATAAAGATCTGGTGGTATCCAGAGTAGGCATCCAAAAAATAAAGCAGGTCGCACCCGGAGGTGGAATCCACAATCTCGTCGATGCGCGACAAGGGAAATGGGTCCTTCGGGCATTCCTTGTTCAGATCCGTAAAATCTATGCACAGTCTCCATTTCCCATTAGCCTTGCGTACCACCACAGGATTTGCTAACCATGTTGGATGCCGTACTCCTCTGACCAGACCAGCTGCCTCAAGTTTCTTGATCTCCTCGGCAATGAACTGATGCCGCTCCAAGGCTCGCTTCCAGACCTTCTGCTTGATGGGTCAGGCATGTGGGCAGATAGCAAGGTGGTGCTCGATTACCTCCCTCGGAACACCGGGGATATTAGATGGTTGCCAGGAAAACACATCAACATTTTACCGCAGGAAGGCAACGAGCGCACTTTCCTATTTGTCATTGAGGGTGGCACTGATAGTGAAGGTACCATCAGCACTAGCCAGCCCTGCCGGGACCTTTTTCACAGCGGGTGCAGCAGCCTTGGGCCTCTTGGTATTGGAACTCTCTGTCAAGTCATCAACGGGCGCAACACACTCCGAAGAGGTACGTGTAAGTGCATATAGTGCCCCTTAGTGATTTTGGTGTATTGAAGACTTATAGGTTAAGGGACTAATGCGTTTGTAAGTGTACACATGTCTATTAGTCTATGAGGAGTTTGATATTTACAGAGAAAGTCGACCCCTAAAAATGAAGTTCATCGACTGAAGAATTTGAATTTCTGAAGATTTTCTGAAGACTCTGAAAGTGAAGGAATTGGTGTGACCTTGAGGACTTGGTATTCATTTGAGGAACATGAAGCGTGAAGACTTTTGTTTTTGTAGTTTCATTTTGTCTTTCTTGAGTCTTAGGAAACACCGTACTGTTAAAGGGGGTCGAGGAAATACTAAGGAAAAATTTCCATGTGATGCTCGACTCAAAATTCTACACCTACCAATCCCTTCGAGTGAAGCCATTGGAAATCTCATACAGTTCAGTCATATTCTTCAGTGACAGAGACGAAGTTCTTCTGGTCTCTGAGGAATTTGTTCTGACTGAGGAGTTAGGAATTCACCAGTGCTGATTGCCTACATAGTGAGGAACATGATAGCCCTGAGGAATTTGATTCTCACAATTCCGACCATTGCTGTGCTATGCGCCAGCTGTCCCAGAATATCTACCCACCTAATGGGCATATCATTGAAGGGCATTTATGTCTTATCATGTCGGGCTACTCCCTAGGCTATAAATAGCCGCCCCCTACAACCACTGGCTGGTTGGCTGCTCCGAGAGAAACTGACACTTGTCATTTGAGAGCATCCCATCCTCCGAGGACTTTGAGCGAAAATCATCAAGTGAGGAAAACCCAAACCCAAACACCTACAAACCCCAAGTGATTGATCCTGCGTGGATCTGACGCTTGTTACCTTTGAAGATTGTGCTTCTTCCAGACGGTTAGGCGTCAAGGTCTAGAGCATCCAAGAGGAATTGTGGATCGCCGAGTGACCAAGTCTGTGTAAGTTCGGAAGTCACCTCAAGACTTACGACGAGTGATTGGGTGAGGTCTGTGTGACGTTAGCTCAAGGAGAATACGATGAGGACTGTGTGTCCTCACGTTTAAATACCTAGCCGCTCCAACCAGATGTACAACTGAGACAGCAGTTGGAACTGGTCTAGCAAATCATTGTCTTCACCAAGCTTACTGGTTCTATTTCCTCAACTCTTTCATTTCCTCATATCTGTGTTTGAAGACTTTGACTGAAGACTTTCTCAATTTCCCCAGTTCAATTTCTTCAGTCAGTTTGTCTTCATCCTGTGTTATCCTATGCTGATGCTTTCTGTACTCTATGCCTGTCTTCATTTCATCATGATGACTATGCTTGTGTTCTGTTATGTTTACTTTTGAGTACTTATTCCGCTGCTAGTAGTTCTTCGCTAAGGAATTTCCTCACCTACAAATTCCTCAGTGAAGAATTCATAAAAATCGCCTATTCACCCCCTCTAGTCGATATAACGCACTTTCAATTGGTATCAGAGCAAGGCACTCCCTTATTCTGTGTGATTTTGGTTTAATCGCCTGGAGTTTAGTTATGTCGATCGCAGGTATGAAGAAAGTGACATGCCCCATCTTTGAAGGTCATGAGTATCCCAAGTAGAAGGCCATGATGAAGAAGCGCCTCATGGCAATGAACAACGAGCTGTGGACCGTCACTGAGATTGGTCTGACCGATTTGTGCAAGATGGCGGAAGCAGATGACATTCACAAGTACACTCTTCTCAACCTCACGGCGAAGGACGTCATCTGCTCCTGTCTGTCTCAAAATCAGTTCAGGAATACCATGCATCTCGATCATGCGAAGCTTATCTAGGACCATCTCTCTGAGGTCTATGAAGGTCATCGAGCCTGTCATGATCCTTGGTTTGAGGACTTCAAGGAATCTCTCAAAGCGATGACATTAGAACCAGAATCATCATCTTCTGCATCATGCCTTATGGCAAAAGATGCTAAGGTAACTGAATGCTACCTATCCGAGTCTAGTGATGATGAATCTGGTGATGAATTTGGACCCAGCTATGTCAAACTTGCTTCCCTTGCCACTAAACAACAAAGAGCTTTGGAAAAATATCAATACATTCTAAATAAGAGCGATGATATGTTGGGTGAAGAAATGGATCAGTCAAAAGCTTTGGCTAAAAGTCTTCAGAGACTTCATACTAAGTATGACACCCTTCAAGATCATCATAACACTCTCTTATCTGATCATGAGAAGCTTTCTTATGAATTTCTTCAAAGAAAGCAAGACCTTGAGAAGCTAAGAGTGAGTTATGAAGATCTTCAGAAGGAGCGCGATTCATTACTTGCTCAACAAATCAGCGCTTCTCAGGAAGAATTTGTTCCTCCTTGTTTGTAATGCATTGAACGTGAATCTGCTAATTCTTCACCTGAATGTTCAAATGCTTCTAATGCTACAAATTCTTCACCTGCCTCTGCTATCACTAATTCCTCATCTGAGGACACTGCTAGTATCACCGACGATGCACGGATGAAGGAATTGTACATGATAGGCATGTACAAAAGCCTCAAAGGGCATCAGACTCTTTGTGATGTGCTTAAAAAGCAGATCCTCAACAGGAACCCTAGGAAAGAGGGTATTGCCTTTGAGAGGAAACTCAATGCTGATGGTACATATTGGAAGCCTGAGCAGTGCCCCAAAACCTCATGGGTTGCTGCAAAGGGACCTCCAGTTGATCCATCTAACTTATCTAGATTTGCATGTGAATCTCCTCGTTCTGATGATGAGTCATTTGACTCCAACTATAAACTGTTCAAAAATCAGAATGGTGAAGTATTTGCTAGATATGGTGGCACTAACTGCAGGAACGGTTCCCCTATGAAGAAAATCTGGGTTCCCAAAAGGTGCCTTGAAAGTCTTCAAGTGAATGTCCTCAGGACACCACCTGTGAAGAATAGGAACCCCAGATCAAATTCTTCATATGGACCAAATTCCTCAAAAGGATCAAAGTCCTCACATGAATATCATCGTGCTAACAACTCTATTTCACAGGGAAGAGCTAAGGGCTATGAATATGAGCATTATTCTTCTAATCATCATGTTCATAAGTCCTTGAAGAATTTCTCTGCTTATTCATATGCTTATCCTAACTCCTCTTATGTGAAACGAAATGGACTGGCTTCTATGCCACCTTTCTCGTATGGAGCTCACAGAGTGATGAACTCTTTGCCACCCCTTCAGATGTGGGTGGTGAAGAAAAAGAACTAATCTCTTCTGCAGGGTCAGGTCTCCAGACGTACATAATCGTCTGAAGAATTTGCTGGAGACCTGAGTGTGCCTGATAGGACGCAGGCTAACCATGAAGAAATGAACTTTCATTTCTCACGTCCTCATACTGCTTTATCTATTCTATTGCTTGATGAAACTGATCTGATGAATTGATGTCATATTCTTCACTTATGAAGTATATGAGTTCGTAAGCTGCACTAATTCATCTGCAGGATGATCAACCCAAATCCACTGAGTGGGTCCTCGATAGTGGATGTACAAATCACATGACTGGTGACAAGAATCTATTGATGGATGCTCCATTATCTCCGTCGCATTTGAAGCATATCATCTTTGCTGACAAAGGCAAAAGTCAGGTATTGGGTCTAGGTAAGGTTGCGATCACAAAGGATCGACACGTGGACAAAGTTATGCTTGTCGAGTCCTTAGGATACAACCTCATGTCTGTCTCAATGCTTTGCAATCTTGATATGGTTGTTGTCCTTGGCAAGTACCGTTGTGTTGTGGTTATGGAAGCTGACAATTCCAAAGTCTTCGAAGGCTTTAGGAGAGGAGACCTGTATATTGTTGATTTCTCTACAGGACCACAACCAGCCGTGTGCCTACTTGCAAAAGCTTCAGAAGGCTGGCTCTGGCATCGACGACTTGGTCATGCAGGCATGAGGAATTTGCACACGCTTGCGAAGAAGAAGCATGTCATTGGCATCGAGAATGTCAAAATCCTCAAGGATCACTTATGCGGAGCCTATGAAGCTGGGAAAATGAAAAAGGCTAAGCATCCAGCGAAGACTATCGTGACCACCACTCGTCCATTTGAATTGCTTCACATGGATCTCTTCGGTCCTAACCATTATTCTGCAGTCTCAAATGAGGCATCTCAATATGGCTTTGTTATTGTTGATGATTACTCTCGATACACATGGGTACACATTGTTACTTACAAACATGAAGTGCAGGAAGTCTTCAAACGATTTTCCTCGAGGGCTTCAACCAACTTTGGTGTGAAGATCAAGCACATCAGAAGTGACAATGGAACTGAGTTCAAGAATTCTGGTCTTGATGACTATCTTGATGAACTTGGTATTACTCATGAGTTATCTGCTCCTTATACTCCTCAGCAGAACGGCGTCGTGGAGCGCAAGAACATGACTCTTGCTGAGATGGCTCGCACTATGCTTGATGAATACAAAACGCCTCATGTTTCTAGATTGAGGCAATTGATACTACGTTCCACATCATCAATAGAGTATATCTTCACAAATTCTTCAAGAAGACTGCCAATGAACTCCGCACTGATAAGAAACCCAATGTAAGTTATTTCAAAGTCTTCGGTGCTAAATGTTGGATTAGAGATCCTCATCACACATGAAGGTTTTATGCTTGGTTACGGAAAGGACTCGCACACCTACAGAGTCTTCAACAACGTTCTTCACAAGGTTGTTGAAACTGTAGATGTGCGATTCGATGAAACTAATGGCTCGCAAAGAGAGCACCTACCTACTGTGATAGATGAACCAGCACCTGAGGAAACTATCAAGTTCAAGGCTACTGAGGATGTCATTCCTACTGAAGAATCTGCTGAAGAATTCATTCCAGAACATGAAGAACATCGAGCTAATGCACCTGAAGAAAATACTGAAGAAAATGGTGCTGAAGAAAATGCTGATCAAATTCATCAACGACAACCAGCTCATCCTCGCATTGCAAAATAAGTTCAAGTTGAAAAGATCATCAATGACATTAAAGCGCCAGGTCCTCTCACACGCTCAAAAGCTTCACATTTATCTAACTTTTTGGTCACTATGCTTTTGTCTCTATCACAGAGCCCACTAAGGTAGATGCATTTCTGGAGCCTGAGTGGATTCAAGCCATGCAAGAAGAATTACATCAGTTCGAGCTCAACAACGTCTGGGAACTGGTCAAACGTCCAGATCCTCGCAAGCACAATATCATTGGCACAAAGTGGATCTATCGCAACAAGCAAGACGAAAATGGCCTTGTGGTAAGGAATAAGGCACGGGTTGTAGCTGAAGGCTACACAGAGGTTGAAGGAATTGATTGCGATGAAACTTTTGCACCTGTTGCTAGACTTGAGGCTATTCGCATATTACTTGCTTATGCTAACCATCATGATATCACTTCATATCAAATGGATGTGAAAAGTGCATTCCTTAATGGTAAGCTTGAGGAAGAAGTATATGTTTCTCAACCCCCAGGTTTTGAAGATCCAAAGAATCCTGACAAAGTCTTCAGACTCAATAAGGCCCTCTATGGCCTCAAGCAGGCCCCACAGGCATGGTATGATACTTTGAAGGAATTCCTTATGAAGAAAGGCTTCAAACCCGATTCACTCGACCCTTCTCTTTTCACTAAATCTTATGATGGTGAATTGTTTGTGTGCCAAATATATGTTGATGATATTATCTTTGGTTGTACTAACCAACGTTATAGTGATGAATTTGCCTATATGATGAGTGAAGAATATCAAATGTCTATTATGGGAGAATTGAAATTCTTCTTAGGTCTTCAAGTTCGTCAACAACGCAATGGCATATTCATATCTCAGGAGAAATACCTCAAGGATGTACTGAGGAAATTCGGCATGCAAGATTGCAAAGGCGTCAAAATTCCTATGCCCACAAATGGCCATCTGTGCACTATTGAAAATGGTATTGACTTCGATCATAAGGTATACCGCTCCATGATTGGTTCTTTATTGTACTTATGTGCATCTAGGCCAGATATAATGTTTAGTGTTTGCATGTGTGCCCGATTTCAAGCTACACTGAAGGAATCACACCATAAGGCTGTGAAGCATATTCTTTGATATCTAGCTCACACACCAACACTTGGATTATGGTACCCCAAGGGCTCGGCTTTTGATCTCATCGGATATTCTGACTCTGAGTATGCTGGTGATTGTGTGGACCACAAGTCAACATTTGGTACATGTCATTTCCTCGGACGATCTTTGGTCTATTGGTCCTCGAAGAAACAGAACTGCGTATCACTATCTACTGCTGAAGCTGAGTACATTGCCGCTGGTTCTTGCTGTGCTCAATTGCTATGGATGAAGCAAACTCTCGAGGACTACGACGTCAACATGAAGAATGTTCCTCTCTTCTGTGACAATGAGAGTGCCATCAAGATTGCTCACAACCCAGTTCAGCACTCGAAGACAAAGCACATTCAGATTCGTCATCATTTTCTTCGTGATCATGTGTTGAAGGGCGACATTTCTATTGAGCATGTGAAGACTGAAGAACAGCTAGCCGATATCTTCACAAAACCCTTGGATGAGAAGAGATTTAGCAGTGATCTTCGGTTCAGCAGTAGCAACACTAGCAGGAGCAGGGGGCTCTACGCCGCCTCCGGCTCAGGTTTTGTCCGATTTGTTCTACGCTTTGGCAACATTGCTCGTGGCAGAGGTGGACGCCGCAAACCAGGATCATCACAACGCGAAGATTGCAAAGGTGAAGGATCAGATAACTCAGGCTAAAGCGGACCTGGCAGCGGAGAACACCAGGATGGCTCAGAGCGGGCCGAGTTAGAGGCTCAGGCTTACTGGCTTATGCTGGATTAGAGTGCGTCAGATGATGTCATCAGGAGAAGATACCGGTCGCACCTTCCGCCGTTTTTCGAGGCAAGAAATCTCTTTAACACGCCAGGAGCAGGCACCAGCAACCAACCAGTGGTAAACCGGGCGGAGGCACCTGGGACCGGGGCACCGGTTCAGCCACGCGCGATGGATCCGCCGCCTCAGCCTCGTCAGAAGGATGTCCCATCACGAGACATCTCAATTGCTCCGGGTCATTATTCTAACCCGTTGGATAACATCGTTGCTGCTGCTTCTCGATTGGCGGCTCTCTTGATTGATGGCGAGTCCCTAGTAGCGGTTGAGATGCGACGGGCTAGCGAGCTCCTTCAGACGGCCTTGACTCAGTAGCAGACTTATTCATATAGCCGCGAAAGGATTCATTCTACTCCCCGCCCGAGCCGGAGCTACAACAGGCATATCAATGAACCGGCCGTATCAAGCAGTGCGCGAAATCGTAATCCGCCCCGTGGCCATAACCCGGCGGGTGGTGGTGGCAATGCTCAGGATGTAGTGGATCACGCTAGGGCACGTCGAGAAGCCGAGTTATCGGCACAACATGAAGCTCCGGTTCGTCAACTTACTCCGGTTCGTCAGTTCACTCCGGTTCGTCCAACAACGCCGGTGGAGCCAGGGGTTACCACCAGTTCTTTGGGAATACCATGTCTTGTCCCAGCATTGCGCAACGTACGGCTACCCAAGGATTTCAAAGGCCCGCGCAAGGTGCCGAATTACACCGCCAATTTATCCCTGAGTCATGGGTGGAAAGCTATGAGATCGAAATGGAGATGCTAGTTGTGGACGAGGCGGCGTGTGCCAAATACTTTACCATGATGTTGGAGGGAACAACTCGCACATGGTTGAAAAACCTGTCGGCCAACTCCATTGGGTCGTGGGCCGAGTTAAGAGTCCGATTCATCCAGAATTTCAAGGATACGTGCAAGCAGCCCATGTCAATCATGGATTTAGCTGCCTGTGTCCAGGAGGAAGGAGAATCAACAACCCACTGGGTGCACCGAGTTTCGGAGATTTTGCATTCATCAGACCACATCAACGCTGACACAACCATTTTAACATTGGAAGGCAATTGCCGGTTTGCACCTTTGAAGCTGAAGTTGGGACAGCTCAAACGCCATTGTAATGACATGGGAACACTTATGGCGGCTCTAGTGAAGTACGCCGATTCCGATAGTACCAAGGACCCCGAATCTGATGATGACAAGACATGGAAGGGAAAGAAGAGCGGCAACACCAAAGGGCAACAGCATAACCCGGCAGGTCATGGGAACAACGGTAAACGCAAGGCGGATAATTGGTTGGACTTTGTGGCTAACACCAACACCCAGGATAACGGTCAGCGGCATAAAGGTAAACCACCCCAGCAGGGTGGAGGGTCAGGCCCCAATGTAGAGCGCCTGTTAAATCAGCCTTGCCCAAAGCACGGATCAAAGGAGAGGCCAGCTACGCATCTTTGGAAGGATTGCTTCATTATGCGGGAGTTCAAAAATTCAAATATCTTTCAATATGACAACGGACCGCCCGACGGTTCAGGAGGCGGTTTCCACGGGCCTGGTTATGGAGGTGGCAGCTCCGGTTCAGGATTCCACGGAAACCAAACCGGACATGGCAATCAGAGCAGCCAGGGCAACCAGGGAGGTTACAACCATCAGGGGAATCAACAACAGCAGCAATCGGGATACCAGAGCAATCCGAAGCAGTTGAATAGTGGGCAGTACCATGTCTTCACCACTTGCTTATGTAAGCGCGATCAGAAGCTTCATAAAAGGGTCGTGAACTCTGTTGAACCGGCGGTACCTCGTTATTTGCACTGGCCTGACCAGCCCATCTTGTGGAGTCGAGAGGATCATCCACCCCGGGTTGACAATCCGGGTCATCTGGCCTTGGTGGTGGCACCTCAGGTTGGGGGGTATAAGTTTACCAAGGTGTTTATGGATGGAGGAAGAAGTATCAATATCCTTTACTATGAAACCTTTCGTCGCATGGGGTTGATAGATAAGAATCTTAAACCGTCGAACACCGTGTTTCATGGTGTGGTGCCTGGTAAATCGGCATACCCAGTTGGCAAGATAGCTCTGGAAGTCGCTTTTGGAGATGATCATGATTCAAGATCAGAGGTATTGACTTTTGAAGTGGTGAAAATCAAGGGTCTGTATCATGCCCTGTTCGGACGCCCGGCTTATGCTAAGTTCATGGCAAGGCCCTGTTATGTTTATCTGCAGCTTAAGATGCCGGGTCATAAGGGGACCATCACAGTGCATGGGAGCCAGAAGATTGCTTTGGAATGTGAAGAAGGTGATCCGTCTTATGCTGAGTCGGTTTGTGCCACAGAGGAGCTAAATTTTTATAAGGACAATGTTGATCCGGCAGATATGACTTCTCTGAAAAAGCCAACTACCGAGCATGATCCGACGCTGAAATTTAAATCGGCTGAGGATACTAGGCTGGCTGACTTTGTTCCTGGCAATTCAATCGTAGTTCAACATCAATGCTAACTTGGATCCGAAATAGGAAAGCACGCTCATCGAGTTCATCCATGAGAATCGGGATATCTTTGCATGGAAGCCTTGTGACATGCCAGGTGTACCAAGGGAACTCGCTGAGCACGCTCTTAATATTGATCCTAAGTTTATACCGGTCAGGCAGTTTCTCCGCCGCTTCAACGAAGAGAGGCGTAAAGCTATTGGTGAGGAGGTAGCCCGGCTCTTGGCAGCAGGGTTTATTGTGGAGGTCTTTCACCCTGTGCGGCTAGCTAAACCAGTGTTAGTACTTAAGAAAAACGGTACTTGGCGTATGTGTGTGGATTACACAGACTTAAGCAAGGCCTGTCCAGCTGACCCCTTTGCTCTCCCTCGTATCGATCAAATTTTTGATGCTACGGCAGGTTGTGACCGTTTGAGTTTTTTGGATGCTTATTCTGGTTATCATCAGATCAAAATGGAAGTTAAGGACCAAGAGAAGACAACTTTCATAACTCCCTTTGAAGCCTTCTGCTATGTATCTATGCCTTTGGGGCTCAAAAGTGCCCAGGCGACTTATCAGCGCTGCATCTAGAATTGCTTGCATAAACAGATTGGGCGCAATGTTCATGCATATGTGGATGATATTGTGGTGAAATCCAAAAAGGAGGAAACATTGATAGGAGACTTGAAGGAAACTTTTGATAACCTCCGAGTTTATAAGATGATGCTTAATCCAGCCAAATGTGTCTTTGGTGTGCCAGCAGGCAAGCTCTTGGGTTTTCTGGTGTCTAACAGGGGCATTGAAGCTAATCCAGAGAAGATCACAGCTATCACATCCCTGGCTAAACCGGCGTGTATCAACGATGTCCAGCATTTGGCGGGCCGGCTTGCAGCCTTAAGCTGGTTTATCAGTCGCCTTGGGGAGAAGGCTATCCCTTTGTATCAGATGCTAAAGAAGATAGATGACTTCGTCTGGAGTGATGCTACTGATAAAGCATTTGAGGACTTAAAGAGATAGTTAGCCAAGCCACCTGTACTTGCGGCTCCGGTTGATAAAGAGCCCTTACTGTTATATGTGGCTGCTAATGCCTGAGCTGTTAGTGTGGCAATTATGGTAGAGCGCAAGGAGGCCGGCAAAGAGTATCTGGTTCAACGGCCGGTTTATTATATCAATGAGGTGCTTATTGAGTCCAAACAGAGATACCCACATTGGCAGAAACTGGTGTATGGGGTTTTCATGGCAAGCCAGAAGCTCAAGCATTATTTTCAGGGTCATCCTATCACAGTGGTCAGTTCAGCCCCCTTGGGAGATATCATCCAAAACAGAGAAGCAACTGGCCGAATTGCTAAATGGGCTATTGAGCTTGGACCTCACGAGTTAAAGTATACGCCTCGCACAACAATCAAATCCCAAGCAGTTGTGGACTTCATCAATGATTGGACAGAGTTGCAAGCACTAGAGGAAAAGCCAGACAACACTTATTGGACTATTCATTTTGATGGGTCCAGACAATTGGAGGGCTCGGGGGCTGGAGTCATATTAACTTCCCCACGAGGTGATAAGTTTTGTTATGTTCTCCGTTTAATGTTCCCTTGTACTAGCAATTCAGCTGAGTATGAGGCCTTGCTCCATGGTCTTCGGATGGCTAAGGAAATTAATTTAAGCCAGGCTAAGTGCTTTGGTGACTCGGACCTGGTGGCTCAACAGGTATCTGGCACTTGGGATTCCAAGGATCAACTCATGGCGGCATATAGACGAGAGGTGGATACAGTGGCTGGTCATTTCAAGGGTTGTCATGTTGACCATATAAACCGACGAAAGAATGAAGCAGTGGATGCTTTGAGTCGCTTAGGCTCTCAACGTAAACCGGTGCCACCCAATACCTTTCTAGATGTGCTGCATAATCCGTCAGTCAAGATACCTACGAAGGAGGATTTGGCTGTGCCTGACTCGGAGGCTCAATTGGTGGCAGCTCTTCATGTTATTCCGGATTGGATGGTCCCATACCTGGCATACATGAATCGGGGCGAGTTACCAGACGATGAAACCTTGGCCTGGCAGATAATCCGGTGATCCAAGTCTATAACCATTGTCAATGGGGAGCTACATCATTGCAGCATCACAGGAGCGTTTCAGCGTTGTGTGTCTCCTCAAGAAGGTTGTGAGATTTTGTGTGAGATCCACGAAGGAGATTGTGGTCACCACCGGTTCAAAATCCTTGGTGGCTAAGGCCTTTCGTCACGGCTTCTATTGGTTGACGACTCATGCTGATGCTCAGAATTTGGTAAAGAGGTGTGACGGTTGTCAGAAGTTTGCACGCCGCGCTCATGTTCCGGCTCAAGAATTACGAATGATTCCAATCACTTGGCCGTTTGCAACCTGGGGGCTAGATATGGTTGGACCTTTTAAGAGGTCCAAGGACAATAAGACCCACCTGCTGGTGGCGGTTGATAAGTTTACCAAGTGGGTAGAGGCAGAGCCAGTCAGTAAGTGTGATGCAGCCACGGCGGTTCAATTCATCAAAAAGGTGATATTCTGGTTTGGTTTTTCACACAACATTATAAGTGACAATGATACTAATCTGTCCAAGGGTGCTATGGAAGAATTTTGTCAATGTGAGCACATCCGGCTTGACGTGTCATCAGTGGCTCACCCCAATCTAATGGTCAAGCAGCCAATCAAGAAATTTTGAGAGGTATCAAACCCCGGCTTATGGTTCCATTAAAGCGGACGCCGGGTTGTTGGGTGGAGGAGTATCAACACCACACCGAATAGATCTACGGGTTACATGCCTTTCTTCATGGTTTACGGAGCAGAGGCAGTTCTCCCTAGTGACATCCGTCATGACTTGCCCTGTGTGGCGGCTTATGTTGAAGCTGATAATGAGAAAGCACGTTAGGACTCACTAGACCTGTTAGATGAGGAGCGTGATCTTGCGGTGGCACGTTCGGTGATTTATCAACAAGATCTGCGACGTTATCACAGCCGCCGGGTTAAAACCAGAACTTTTCAAGAAGGCGATCTGGTGCTCCGGCTCATCCAGGATCAAACTGATAGGCACAAGTTGTCCCCACCTTGGGAAGGGCCTTTTGTGGTCAGCAAAAATTTGCACAATGGATCATACTACCTTATCGATATTCGAGAGCACAAAGACTCACGTAAATCAAAGGAGGAGACCCAACGACCGTGGAATATAGCTCATCTTCGGCCTTACTATACTTGAGCCATAGGCTCTTTTTATGTACATAATTATGACAATGTATATATTATGATCAATATAATAAACCGGAGCCTCAGCTAAAGCGAGGTCTCTGTTGTTTTTACATCATGTGTGTTTACATGGGGGCTTCTATTCATAAAGCGGAGTTCTGCTGATCCGGCTTATAAAGCCACACATATAAAAGGAAATCACTAGGGGGCTTGGTCGTCTCCGCACCATAGCTACACCTCTTGATAGGCTTAAGGCCAAAAGAAAATTATGTGGGGCCAAAGAGAGTGTTGCACCAACTGATAGAGGCGAGGGTGTCCCGATCTTTTGATGAGATGATAACTATCGATTTGGTGGAGACGACTTTGACGATTTGACTAGAAACGTGCACGACGTTGCGCCTTAGCAATCGCTAAACCAATCTCCCGAGGTTATTGACGATGCTGGAAGCACGATCAGCCTGACCACGAAGGTCTATTCCTGCACGCAATCGAAGAACAAGCAAGAATATGATAATGCAATCTGAATATTGCGAATATAGATGAAGTATTGATAAAGGTGGGGATCCGAAAGCGGTCTTGGTCTGGTCGTTGGACACAACCGATGTACACGAAGTTGTAATGGCTAACTTTTAACTAAACAAATCTCAAAGAAAAAGCTACTAGATGGATCTACTTATATAGAAGCAAGGGGTGGAGGCCAAGGAGGTGGAAAGACGTCCCAAGGCAGCCTAAAACTAACCCTAGGTCATACAAGGCTCATGGGCCCAAGCGGAGGTGGTGTAACACCTTTGGACTTGTTGTTTGACTCAGATTCTGCTGCAGCGTCAGATTGTTTCATCTATATCGCAATGCTCCGGACGAATTTGAAGGTGATTCCAATTGGGTTGGAAAGAGCACGGAATCTACTTTCCAACAAAAAAAGAATCACCCAATTTGGAGTCCGTATGAAAAAGTTGTTGACGTTTTGAGTCAGATATGTTTGTGTAGTCCGAATCTGAATCCAGAACGTGAGAGACTTGGACTCTATCTTCTCTTGGCCCAAAAGTGACGTGAGAGGACTTTTTGAACAAAATCTAAACTTCTCCTTTTCCATTATCTTCATATTCAGATTGTACAAATGTCCCATACACCTACAATTAGACAAAACACAAAAGTGTGTGAAGTATTTTTGTCCTGGATAACGTAAATAGATTATTGAATAGTTTGCACTAGAAATCACCTGACAAATATGCATGTATGCAATATTTTTGGTCGTATTCAAGGTAGTCATGTCCTCATCATCCTCCCCTTCTTGAAAACAAAGCCGTCCTCGGCGTTGCTTAATCTGAAATGTGACAAACAAAAGAGACAAGGTGTACATGTTGTATATGTATATGTCATCCATTTTTACTTCCTTGATTTTTGCACATATGACACATGTATACACGAGTAACTTTCATAGTTCAAAAAATCTAAAGCCAAAAAATTATCACAAGAAGTAGAAGGCATGAAAATATTGCAACTCAGTTTGCACATATAAGTGAAGCTCTTATTCATTTCAAAAGATTGACAATGTTCATCATTAAACCATCCCAACGTTGGTGAATAAACCTTACTTGCATCAAATTTACATGCTACAACATGCTTAAATAAGCAAACATGCAATAAGTCATTGGACATATGCTAGGACCCTGATTCCAAGTCACATCGATCTAGCCGGTAACACCTCATATCACTTTGCGGCCTCACACACGGTATTCCCACGGGTGTTGCCTTACCATGGCCCGGGACCGTTTGTGCCTTTTGGCTCACATATATGATAGTGTCGCTAGCATCCATATGACAGAGAACCCGGGCCGACATGACTAGTCATGAACCCAAAGTGGCACTAACTTGTGGGGACAGGCATACATGAATCAACATCGAGCATGTCGGTCAGTAGCGTGCGAATCCGGGCTGTAGCACTGGGCTAACAGGACTCCAGTGAACCGGGTTGTAGTAGGCTAGGCAGGACTCCGGATGTCACCGCGTGACATTTCCCCGAAGGGACAGACACAGGAACAAAGTGAATCACATGCCGGCCAGTCAAGTGTTTCGGAGCAGTAGTGTTGGGCTAGCAGGACTCCGGTAAACCGGGCTGTAGCAGACTACCAAGGCTCAGTGGAAGCACCAGACTACATTTCCCCGTAAGACAGGCTACCAAGGATAAACAACTAGGTTGTCGGATCCCACACATACCGAGCATTTCAATCATACACACAATATGCTCGATATGTGCAAATACAACATGGCATTACAACAAGACTCTACGACTCAGAGTATTTATTCATTAGGCTCCGAGGAGCCAAGTATTACAAACGTGGGTCTCATGACCCAACATACAAAGCATACAAGCAACAAGCACATGCAGAAGCTTAACATGTCTAGGTACAAACATCTACAAATGAAAAAGGCTGAGAAGCCTAACTATCTACCAGATCCTGCCGAGGGCACATGATCATAGCTGAGGTATCAAGCTAAATGCCGAAGTCCACACAGAACTACTAGCGAGACTGACGTCTCTCTGCAAAACATAAAATAGGCAAACGTGAGTACAAATGTATCCAACAAGACTTACATCAGAACTAGCTACATATGCATCAGTATCAACAAAGGGGGTGGTGGAGTTTGACTGCAGCAAGCCAGCTTTGACTCAGTGGCTATCCTAAACTATGATTGCAAGTAACTCTTTGAGGTGGCGCACACGAGTCCACATATTCACCATATCAATACACCACTATGGATCTGCTCTCGTCTCCCTATGAGAAGGCCATCCATAGCACTCACACTTATCTTGCGAGTTTTAGAGTATCCACTTTCACTTGTCTATGAACAGTTATAGGCAACCCAGAAGTCCTTTACCGCGGACAAGGCTATTCGAATAGATCATTTATAACCCTGCAGGGGTGTACTTCTTCACACATGTTTCCACCACTTAGCGTCTGCACACGACATGTGGTCGACAGACTTCAAGTGAAAGCCGAGGTGGGTGTAGATCACGACCTGACTAACCACACAAGTCTCTAATCCAGGTTCATTGCCTATTCGGGTTCCATCCGCTAGGAGATTCGGCCGGAGTTTCGCTCACAGCCCCAAACGATGTGTGCAGGGTTCCTGAGACACCAAACGGGCGCCCGGTACACCGTGCCACGGTGTATCTACCGCATCATAGCCCACCCCTAGGGTCAGCGCTATGCACAGCCTCCAACACATATCCTACAAACACCAGAAACTAGTTGCAACTCCTGGACAGAGGGCAGGGGCGGTTAATAAGTCGAGAAGGGTCATATTTCAGGGCCCAACGTGTGGTAGTAGCTGTTCATGGATCGCAAACACAAAACTCAGTTCCTGAGGACGGTTTCAATGAGACGACCACCATGTACTCCTACATGGCCTCTCACCGCTACCTTTACCAAATCGTGTTCACACACTTAGCTCACACACCGTAGCACATGTTCATCACCATTCCAATTCATCCCCGATGAATCAGACCTGACTCAACTCTAAGCAGTGGCAGGCATGAAAAACAAGCATGAATGAGTAGGCACATCAAGGCTCAAACAACTCCTACTCATGCTAGTGGGTTTCATCTATTTACAGTGGCAATGACAGGTCATGCAGAGGAAAGGGGTTCAACTACCGCAGCATGTAATAGTTGAATCGTTGTTGTCCTAATGCAGTAAAAGAGAGCAGGAGCGAGAGAGTGGGATTGTATCGGAATGAACAAGGGGGTTTTGCTTGCCTGGCACTTCTGAAGATAGTATAGCTCTTCATCGGTGTCATCGAACTCATTGTCTGAATACGTCTATCGAGAGGGGACAACCACCGACAATAGAGAGGAAACACAATCAATGCAATGCACAATATGATGCATGATGATGACATGGCAATATGAGTGTGTTGGGCTAATGCAACTACAACCAGAAGGTTTTGAGCTTATTTGAACCAAAGATTCAAATACAAACTCAAGTTGTGGGTTCATATAAGTGCATTAACATGTTTGACCTAAACAGCAAGGTTAAGTTGCTCTAACATGCATGAAACCAGTACAGATGGATAGCTTGGATTTTTTTGATCATTTTTCATATATAACTTATTTCATTCTGAGTTACAGATTAATTTCTATGGATTTGAGAAGTTTTGGCTATTTTTTGGAATTTCCTGAATAAGAATAAATCCAGAAAAAGGTTAACTGTGTCAGCATGACGTCGGGGTGACATCAGCAGGTCAAAGGCGCCAGCCCAGGTCAAACCTGCCGGTTGGGACCCACATGTCGGTGTAACAACTAACTAACATAGTTAGTTAGTGTTAGGTTAGCACTAACCTAGGTTAATTAGGGCCTGGGCCCACTGGTCAGTGTCTAAACTAACTGTCAGGGTTAATTAGCACTAATCTAAATCTAACTAAAGATTAACAAGGATGGGCCCGCACGTCAGTGACCCTGGGGGGTCAAACCCAGGTCAAACGAGTCAACCTCACCGGACTTGGTCCACGGCTCGCCGCCGGCGACGCCAGAGACGGCGGAGGTGCTCAGAATCGCAACTCAGGCGACCAAATGAGCGGCGGAGAGGCTCTATGCGGAGCTGGCAATCACGCGCATCTAACGGGGCAAGCGGAAGCAGCCGGGGTGGACCGAGCTCGTCGGAAGCGAGCTCGCGGTAGCAGCGGGAGTTCGGCCAACGGCGGTTTGCGCATTGCAGGGCATGTCCGGAGTCGTGGATGGCCATGATCCACTCGCGATAGTGCAGCGAGTGCAGCGGTGGGCTCGGACGCGTGCTTGCATGGCCGTAGTCACGGTGGTGACATGAACGACGGCAAGGAGCTGTTGGCTCCAACGGCCACGGTGGTTGGAAGGTGCGGACGAGCACGGGGAGAGAGGGGAAAAGGGCAGGGGCTGATGGTGAATCCAGTAGAGGCAAAGGCGAGGCCGGGAAGGGGCTGGAGCTCGCGAATCCCCGGTGAGTTCACCGCGGTCAGAGGTTGAAGATGAGGTCGGGGACGATGTTGCAGGGCTTCCGGTGGGGCGTGGCTCGGTGGGGAGGAATATGGGGTCGAGGCGGAGCTTCTGAGCGCTTCGGCGAGGCGAGGCAGTGGTTGTGGCCACGACAACAGCGAGCGGCGGCGACGACGACTCTCGGGTGATGCGAGGGAGGAAGCCAAAGGAGGGAGAGAGGCACGGGGAGGGAGAGAGAGCGGTTGGGAGCTGCGTGGCGTCACCCGAAGAGGCCAGGGCGAAGCGGCAAGCAGGAGGTGGCCGGGCGTGCGCTGGCGTGCGTCGGCCACGCGCTCGTCCTCCTGGCAGAGGAGGAAGACGACAGGGGAGGAGGCGGTGGTGGGTTGGGCCGGCCAGTTGCAGTGCTGGGCCGGTTAGTGGGCTGCACTGGTGTGGCCAGGTAAGATTCTCTCTCTCTTTTATTTCTGTTTTCTATTTGTCTGCCTCTGTTTTGATTTAGTTTAGAATACCAAATCAATTTCATAAATCCTGAAAATATTCCTGAGCACTTTCTGAAATATTTCAGTGGCCCACAAATAGTTCCAACATTATTTGAGCATTTAAATTAGTTATAGTGTTTAAATGCTCAAAGTCAAATACAATATGATTTAATTCAAAAATCCAGGAATGACCTAGAAATATGTTCATCATTTTTTGCAGAGGTTTTCATCTTTATCAGAAATCATGAACATTTTCGAAGGGCATTTTGGGTTCATTGAAAATGATTTAAGTTTGAACCTAGTGTTTTTAGATAGGTGCTAGGGTTTGATCAATCCCCATTTCAAATTCAAAAGAATTTAAACATGATGCAACACATGGAAGCTAGCCTAGGTCAGACCAGAACTAGGGATGTGACAACATAGAATCATCACCAAGATTAGAGGTCATATCAAAATGATTAAACATTGGTTCTTTTGCAGCAACAGTTAATTCAATGGGTGCACTCAAACTTGTTCATATTTCAGTTATTTGATCACATGACGCATTCATGACAGTAACAAGAATCTCTAAAATAGGTGGTGTTCTCAAATCAACAGGTAACTCAACACATGATGCATTCAAGTTAACTAGGCATGCATCATTCTCATGTGAAGTTATATCATCAATACCTTTATTGTTACCTTGTGGCAAAGACGTAGCTGATGTAGGTACGGACGTTGACAATGTACCATACTCTTGAGATGATGTCACACTCACAATCCAAAGTGGGGCTGCTCTAGTAGGTGCAACAGTGGAGGAACCAACCGGCGATGGTGAGCATGAACTAGAATAGTAGTTGTTGTTGTCACCCAATGCATCCTCCTGTATCTATCTCTCAAAGGTACAAGCACGAACATACATACCAGTAATGCAACAAGGAATATACTGAAATCTTGCCTGAATATCATGGTTCAAACCACCAAGAAATCTATTCATTGTATCATCCTCATATTCTTCTATATCACAATGATGCATATAAGATTTGAACTCTTGGTAGTAAGCATGAACAATGTTGTTGCCTTTTTTAAATTGTTCAAATTTGCGAAGCAATTCACGGCGATAGTAAGGAGGGAAAAATTGTTGTCTCAATACATATTTCAAATCTTTCCAAGTTGTGGTTTGGTTATCAATGTTTTTCTTACAATGTACACTCCACCAAATAGAAGCAAAACCAGTAAATGCTCTTGTGGCAGCTCGTACTTGCTCAAGATCAGAAAAGTCATGGTGACTAACAACTTGTTCTACTTCAAGCTCCCAAGCTATATAAATAGCAGGATTAAATCCACCCTCAAATGACGGTAAAAAGATAACCTGACGATGTGCTTGTGTGTGTTGTCCCAACTCTCGTGATGGTGAAGATGTATCCGTCGTCCAAGAACTTCTATCTCTGGAACCTCTCATGATTAGTAGAAACAAGAAACAAAATTCAAGAATAATGTTCCTATGAACTACTAGGATGTGGTTGTAAAGTGCTCACAGTAAAGCAAATATCAATATCTTACAAGTTCTTACCATGCGGCAGGTGGTGACAGGCAACTAGCGGTGTCAAATAACTCCGAAGATTATGTAAAGAGATTGCCAGGGAAACGTACGTATACATGGTGTAGAAATATGTGGAGCTGGGTTGGCTATATATGGTAGCAAAAGATTAGCAATAATCAAGTCAGAGATGCAATGTTGAATAAACGTTCAACGACGGTACTGTGCTGGTCCTAGGCTAGACCGGACTAGAGACGCGAGCCTAGAACACTAATGAGGTCATAGTGTAGCACAACTAGCATCAATGAAGGATACTAAGTAGCTCTGGACAGCAAGATATAAGTGTAGATCACAACGGCAGTAAACATAATGATGAAAAACAACTGCCAAGCAGGATATACAACAACTCTCTCTCCAACTTTCCTCTTGAAAAGTTTGAGCCAATTCTCTGATAACTTTTTTCAAAGAATGCTACTAACTCAAGCTTTCCAATGCAAAAAAATCACTCAATTCCGAGTTGATATGAGGAGTCAAAAAATTCTAAAACAGGCTTGAAAAACTAGAATAAGCTGTGTTCGTGAACTTTAGAGGGAAAAAAGACCTATTTAGAAGCCGATTTTGAGGTGCCAAATATTGAACTTGCTTCTGCAACTATTTAGATGCGGCTCGTCGCTAGCTTTCTTTTGAGTACTCGTGGAGCCAAAACAGACTTCGTATGAGGAAGTTATGCCTGTTTTACTGAACAGTGCACAAAATAGATTCCAATCGGAATTCAACTACGAGATTGAGTCTAGATAGATCCGAATTTTGTTTTTTCTTCTCTTTTTTTCCTCACACTTTTTTTTCTTTCTCTCCTTTTTTTCTCTGACTTTTTTTCTCTGACTTTTTTCTCTTGTTTTTCTCTCTCCCTCTTTCCAAAACAAACTAGATAAGATGCAGATTGGATCAAGCGAAGATGTGAACGATCTCAACTATGATTATGACAATGAACGGTCGGTAGCACGTGGTGGAAATTGATGGATGGGTGGTGGACAGCGGAAGGGATAACGATGCAGCGGCGGCGTGACAAATGTGAACAGAACTCGAAACTCTAAGCGAACTAGACACTAAGACCAGCAACTCGACATGACGATGCAAACGATAATTCAACTATGCAAGCAATGAAACGAAAATTGCAAAGGCTCAGACTGGCTTGGACAAAGGATGAATAGATCTAACTTTTTTGGGTTCTTTTCTTGGACAATAGGTAAGAAAATAAATCTAATCTAGAAAAAACTGGAAATTCTCACCGAGCAACCTGAAAACTGATACCACTTGATAGAGGCGAAGGTGTCCCGATCTTTCGATGAGATGATAACTATCTATTTGGCGGAGACGACTTTGATGATCCGACTACAAACATGAACGATGTTGCGCCTTAGCAATCGCTAAACCAATCTCCCGAGGTTACTGACGATGCTGGAAGCACGATCAGCCTGACCACGAAGGTCTATTCCTGCACGCAATCGAAGAACGAGCAAGAATATGATAATGCAATCTGAATATTGCAAATATAGATGAAGTATTGATAAATGTGGGGATCCGAAAGCGGTCTTGGTCTGGTCGTTGGACACAAACGAAGTACACGAAGTTGCAATGGCTAACTTTTAACTAAACAAATCCCAAAGAAAAAGCTACTAGATGGATCTACTTATATAGGAGCAAGGGGTGGCGGCCAAGGAGGTGGAAGGACGTCCCAAGGCATCCTAAAACTAACCCTAGGTCGTACAAGGCTCATGGGCCCAAGCGGAGGTGGTGCAACACCTTTGGACTTGTTGTTTGACTCAGATTCTGCTACAGCGTCAGATTGTTTCATCTATATCGCAATGCTCCGGAAGAATTTGAAGGTGATTCCAATTGGGTTGGAAAGAGCACGAAATCTACTTTCCATCAAAAAAAGAATCACCCAATTTGGAGTCCGTATGAAAAAGTTGTTGACATTTTGAGTCAGGTATGTTTGTGTAGTCTGAATCTGAATCCAGAACGTGAGAGACTTGGACTCTATCTTCTCTTGGCCCAAAAGTGATGTGAGAGGACTTTTTGAACAGAACCTAAAGTTCTCCTTTTCCCTTATCTTCATATGCGAATTGTATAAATGTCTCATACACCTACAATTAGACAAAACACAAAAGTGTGTGAAGTATTTTTGTTCTGTATAACGTAAATAGATTATTGAATAGTTTGCACTAGAAATCACCTGAAAAATATGCATGTATGCAATATTTTTGGTCGTATCCAAGGTAGTCATGTCCTTATCACCAGCACAACTCAAACATAGGCACCCACCGAGCACAGTTCAAATGTTGCTTGGGGGCTCTTTGCTTCTCAAAGAACAAAGAGTCTGCACCCTTGCAATAGGCTATCAAGCCAGGCTTGGAAGCCAGGTGTATTCACCTAAAACCCTGGGTTATCCTGCCTCTTTAAGTAAGCCACTCCATCCAGGTAAACCTGGTATGACCCGTCGAACATTTGACAAGTCAATCTCATAGACCCTGAACTTGTCAAAGTTAAAACGATGATTGGTTAAAGCTTGAGGTCCATCTTAAAAGGCTTTGAAAAATGGTCTAACTCAGTGGCCTGGCAGCCCATGAAAAGCCTCGATTTAGGGCCTGGCAGCCCATGAAAAGCCTTGCATATTCTTCTTGTGTTTTTTGCAAAGTTTTTTCTCTTTTGATAAGATTCATAAATATTTTCTGAAACCGGCGTTTGTTACAACCCGGCGTGGCTTGCAATGCTAAGTTGTCAGTACATGATCAGCTATAATCAGGCGTTTATTCCTTCGGTCTGGTTTTGACTACAAGTCACCAGTATTATATGGATAAAACTGGTGTTTATCATAACCCGGTACAATTTTATCGTAAACCGACAAACCTGGAAGGAGTCATCAATACTCCAGATTGGTGTTATCACCCTTATTATAACAACCGTTGGTCAAACAACGAGGTAACATGCATTATCTACTTTATATCTGGTTGTTTTTAAAATAATAGCCTTGGCTCTACACCTAGGCTATATATTTGGGCATCATGACCCGTCCAGCGGTAAACCGCCATTACACTTTCAATCTCTTGTATGCATGAACAAGTTAAAATACAGCCACTGCGGATTATGCATATAATAGACCCCAAAAGCATGGCGAGTTATCAGTATCAAGCAAAATAAGTATGCTCGATGGCATAACAGACAAGTGTTTGAACTAGCCTATTACAAGGCGCTGTAATGCCCACACAGAATAGTTGTTTCCATAAAGAGTAGCAGGCTGCGACAGGCTAAACCGGCCTCCAGTTTAGGATTCATCGCCAGGGCGACTTGAAGATTGAGGGTCATCTTGAGCCGGTGCATCCTCCTCCTCCCTACCCAGTGGCTGGAAATCAATGGTTGCCCAATCGATTCCAATTAAAGCTTGGAACACGGCTTCTTCACTTATAAGGTTGGAAGGATCAATGTTAGGGGCATAAGTATGCTTACGAATTGGCGGAACAAGATCTTCTACATCATGTGTTGGCGCAGGATATCTTTTCTGATCAGCATCGTAAACCGGCTGATAATGAGACAGATCTGTTTCTTCCGCCAATTTGCTCGCTATGGGTCGCATTTCCCTTGTCAGCCTTCGGAGATCATCATTGTTAAATTCTGAACTATCTTCCTCCACGCCGGGATAGCCTTTGCCAATATCTGACGATTCAAGATCAGGAATCCATGCCTTGGCCCGGATTAGCGCAGTCAGCGCGCCTGACCTTGCAGTTGATTCTTTAAGTTCATCCAACCGGGCAGGCAACATTGACAGCTTCTCAATTGTTTCTATTATCAACGTTGGAGGAGGCTTGTTATGAGAAGTGGTGCAAATAGCCCATTGGGCTCCGGAATGTAACTGCTCTATCATGGTATAGGCAGCCTTCAGCTTCATCCGCATGTCAGAGCCCAGATGGGTAATGCGGGTCCCTGTGACATTGCAAGCATTAGTAAACCGGTAACTGATGAGATAAAATGAATTGAAAAACATCCGATGAGGATACTTACCAAAAATACAGCAGAGGTCATAGCGTTTATTTGCCGCTTCAAATCGGTCAGTTCTTCGACTACCGGTTTAAGGGCTGCTTCTGCGTCTTCAGCTCTCTTTACTAAAGCGGCTTTCTCTGTGTCCCAATCCGCCCGTTTCTTTTTAAAGGTCTCCTTCAGCTTCTCCATGGCTGCTAAGACATTGGTTAGTTCCTCCTTGGCTTTAGAAGCCTCTGCTTGCTGAGATTTAATGTTCTCTTGAAGATCAGCGGTTTGGGCGTCCTTTTTGCTCAGCTCAGCCTATAAAGGAAAGACATATCATCAGTGGGCTGTATATATTTGAAATACCAAGCACATAACAAGTTATGCACTTTGCACTTGGGGGCTAATGCCTATTCGCTTCGTTATAGAAAATTGTTTCAAGTCCCAAGTGTAATGCAAGCATTATTCTTGGCACTTGGGGGCTAATGTACATCTGCTCAAAGTAACAATGGTTAAAGTCCCGGTTCACCTTGGAAAGATAAACCGGCCCTTGGGGACTACACAGGCGAAAGTCACAGGATTACAATGCTCAAAGTACCGGTTCATTTTTAAAGGATCAACCGACCCTTGGAGGATAAAGTATGCAGAGTTGAGAAATTACAAAGTCCCGTTTTTTGATTGCATCATAAATCGGCCCTTGGGGGCTACTAGAGTTGGTACTTACAATTGGACTTAAGAGAGAAAAGGTTAGGCAATTACCTCATAACGCTCCTTCATTAGGTTCACTAAACCGGCTTCGTAGTCACGGTTTGTGTACAGGCGGTTTAAAAAACCAAAATGGAGTTCCTGGGTATTGAGGTGGGCATAGCTTGATAAATCGGTGCTCCATTGGCCTTTTTCCATGGCAGAACGTTCCTCCTTGGCGCTATGTTTTGCTAATGCAACAGGATGGCCACAGGAGGTGTGGCTAACGCTAGTAATGATAACATCATCTTCCTTGTCACCAGCAGCCTTCACTGGAGTTGGCGGAATATCAGTAGATGGTCCATCATCAGTACGGACTGGACTTGTCGGTTTATCATCCTGAACTGCTGTATCAACTTCTACTTGTTCAGCAAAGACATGATCTAGGGGTGGCAGGTCATCAAGCGTGGCGTCAACATTTGCTCTCTCTGGTTCTGGAATTGTCTCTGGTTCAACAATCACATGATCATCAGACGGTTTATCTACACGACCTTTCTTGCTGGGTCTGGCCTTGGCTCTGAAAGAGAAATATATATATATATATATATATATATATATATATATATATATATATATATATTAGTATAGCACATAAGTATAAAGCGTCAAAAAGAAAGCTTAAGGCGTTTACCCAGGGACAGTCTTGAGGGGCGGAAGCTCTGTGGTAGTTGACTCGCCGGATGATGAAGGTGGCGTTCCCTGATAATTTGAATAGGATGGATTAAGAGGCTGTCGGAAATAACCCGCCTTGGGGTAAGAAGTATTGGAAGTATTTGAGACCTCAGATCGGCGCTTCCGAACCGGCGTATTTGGTAGACCGGCTGAAGTGACTACTTGGCCGCTATGTCAGGTTGTGCGGCGAGCTTCGTGTTGCTGCTTCTTCAAAAGAAAGTTTGGGTCCAAGTGAGCTAGGGGGGGGTGAGAAAATCCTGCTTTCCAGACTGCTTGAGGGATTTTTTATGTTGGCAGAGGGTCTGAACCAGAGGAAAGGATAATTACCTCTGCGTCATCAGCTTGGCTGCCCTCAGCGTCATCCTGATAAATATCATTGTCAATGAGGTGTATGAAAAATGAACCAAGAGAATCAAGTTCTACCTCTACATCTGGTTCATCAGGGTCATCGTCAAGATCTAAACCGATGGGTTCAGTTGCCTTCCTCTTGGCAGGTATCTTGACAACCTTCGTCTTAGGTCGAGGGGCCTTAACCGTTTTCTCCCATGGTTTCTTTTTCTAGAACGAGTCATCACCCTGTTTAAAAGATGGGCAGAGGGTATTAAAAGTTGCACAGTTAAGAATATCAGATATAAAGCGGAAGCAAGACAACTCTTACAGCGTCGGTGAGGCGGATCTGTTACGGCGGACGAGGGCTTGTATGAAGGGCTAGCGATGGGGTGGACGAGGGAGTCAGTGAAGGGCGTACACTGTGGTGGATGAGGGCACTGGTTAAGCAGATCGGGTGCGGTGGACCATGATGGCGGTCAAGGAGATCTGGAGCGGTGGACAAGCCAGTCGGTGAAGCAACTCCAGTGAAGTGGTGAGTTGGAAGTTGGGGGTTCCAAGGTGCGGAAGGTAGATCCGGCGTGGTGTGAGGTCCACCGTTGCGGCGGAGGACTAGATTTGGTGGCTTGCCATGGTTGGGGGGGGTCGAGGAGGGGAAAGGGGAGGGGCTCTGGGGAAGAATGTTGGGGGCAAAGTGGAGAAAACAATAGAGTTACCAAAGCATCCCTTTTCCGTTCATGTGGGAGGGGTAAAACAGGACTATCATAGGGCTAAACTTTCGGGCGTGAGATATTCTGATGTGAGCGGGAAGTTTGAAAGCTTTTGGCGCCTAAAATTGTAAGTGTTCTGCTCTTGTACGGCCGACTCTGATATCATGGTTGAGAATTTATTTGTTTTGCACCCAAAAAAGTGCAAGTTTTGAAAATCAATGTCTCCAACTCGAAACTTATATTGTCCATTCAATTCAAATATGGATCATTGAGCTAGTACAAGTAAATACCATCATACGGTCCAATTCAAATGAAATTCAAAATGTGTTTATCCTAAATATAATGACAAAAGCAAAAATGTGTATGTGTATGAATAAAGTGGATGATTATAAAGTTTGAACATGCCCGTATGTGTATATCTCTAGGTTTGATATATGAATTTCAAATCACGAAATCCCGGCTTAAAAAATGTACCTCCGTTTAAATGAATTACAAAAGCTAATGATGGAGTCGAATTCCAAAATTCCAATCTTAGGTTTGTAATTCTGGTACATCAAGGTATATCACACATGTTCAAAAGTATAGTTATCTCATGGTCCAAACTGTGAAACAAATTGATCAACCATGAATGCACACACTATTGACCATATATATCTCAATTACGCTAAAGTCCTTCAAATATAGACACCTAACTCATTATCTAAAGCCACCCCCCACTCCCACCCCCTCCGACGCCCCCACACCGTTCTCTCCCCCAGACATGAGCACATTAACACCCCCCTTTCTTCTAAAGTCTGGACCCCAATATAGGTCTCTTACCACTTTGTTTCTCGGGCATGCACACATCTCTTTCCCCACTCCCCAGGTCTCCCGGCATCTCTCTTTCCCAAGCACACGCACTATGTAGAGTGTATCTTTCTCATACACACAAAACGTCACCCCAAACGTCTATCTCCCTAGTTATGTGGTTCTCGCACACTCACCTCACACACCACCCCCACTGCAAACAAGCACACTTTGTCTCCTTGTGCACCACTCTCCTCTTTCTATCTTTCCCACATGCAGACCCGCCCCAGCTCCTTCCCTGTATACATATATGTTGTGACTCTTTCCATAGCTCCCTAATGTATCATCATTCTTAATATCGCACGTTGTTCTCTACACCATCTATTCTTGATCTCTCATGAAGTCCCTATCACACACACGATGACTCGCTTCCCTTGCGTCTCCGTACATAGGCCAATTTCGAACAATATCAACATTGTCTCCCTATCTATACGCCACTTATGGACACAAACGACCCATCTCCCCCCTCTTTTCCTCTCTCCCTCTCTCCGTCGCTACTCTCTCTCTCTCTCTTTCTCTCTCTCTCTCTCTCTCTCTCTCTCTCTCTCTCTCTCTCTCTCTCTCTCTCTCTCGCTCGCTCGCTCTCACACCCCTCTCCCACACACACTCGATGTCTCTTCCAAATAGTCTGCTCCCCGCCCGCACCCATGCTATCCTGCTACTACACATGACTTTGTCTCTCTTTGACACACATGTCACACCATTCCCCCTTCCCTTATACTAGGTTTACATCATTAGTGGTCTCTCTACTCCACATACAGACACTCCCTCTCACACAAAAACGCGCGCACAAACACGCACAAACACACATCTAGCTATCTGGATCCTTCTTTTAAGACACACACCTTGCATATTATCTACATCTCTAGATATGTATATACCCCCCTCTCTAGCTCAGATGCACACCAAAACTCTCCATCTCTCTAACTCACACATCTCTCCCCATGCCCGCATGTGTATCTCACACACTCACTCTCTGATTATGTCTATGTGTCTCCATGTTACAAACACAAAGCCCCATGTACATGTCTTTCTCTCTCTATCCTCCACACACATAGACACAAAGAATCTATTATCATTGCCTGAGTCTCTAGACATATCACACACGCACACACACACACACACTCTCTCTCTCTCTCTCTCTCTCTCTCTCTTGCAAACACGCTCAACAAGGGTTTCCCCGTGAATAACTTACCGTCCATTCATCAACAGTCATGGCAGTACGGCGAACACAAGACGTGAAAAAGAATAAATATACACGTGCGTAGACAACCTAGTATGACTACTAGGATTGGAGCAAGCCGAAAGCGCGCCGCCGTCCCCCCCTCCTTATCGGCGATGGGAAAACCTTTGTTTTACATAGTCGAGAAGTCATTGTGCTAAGGCTCCACATGCTGAGCCGTTGAATAGAATGTAGATCCTAGTTTACGGAAACAAGCTAGTATCGATAATACATTTGTATCTCCATACTTATATTTCTTCTCTTATAAAAAACTGAGTTGGTGATGATGGTATGCGTGCCATCTTGCAATAGACCGTCCGATCTATATCTGATGGATGGAAATTAAACTAAAATATACCCACACCTCTCTCCACATTTGTAGACAAGGCCTTCCCTCGTTCATCCTTATCTCCAACAACCTCATTGTTGAGCAATTAAAAAAAGGAAGCCTCTGGAACAAACTGGCCTGGTGGCCGCTGCCGGCGTCATCCATCCCCTTGCCTCCACTCAGTCCGACCACCAATCACCACCACGCCCCACTACTCTTCACTTTATCTCCTCTTTCACGAGATATCATTAGTTTTTACACATGGGATTACTCCTACAGAAGACTAATTTGGTGATGATGGTGTGTCTGCTATCTGTCATTTCTGACCATTAGATCTACATCTAACGACTATGAGGTAAGTTGTTGCCTTTTCTCACCAACATCCCACTTATCTACCAATTTGCAGAAAAACCCATAATTGGTATCTTAAAACCAACCACACCCCTCCTTCACCTCACCAAAACAGCCCAAGGAATATTTTTTGATTGAAACATAATATATCTCTAGTGATATCCACACTCTTATAAAAAACTGAGTTAGTGATGATGGTGTGCTTGCCATCCTGCAATATAGACCGCCCGATCTATATCTGATGGATAGAAAGCAAACTATGATAATTTGGGAAAAAAGATACCCGCACCCCTCTCCACATTTGCAGATAAGGACTTCCCTCGTTCATCTTTGTTTCCCACTAGATAAGCAGCTCATATAAATGCATGTTGATGTTCCATGCAACGCATGGGCCTCTTGCTAGTATGTATATCAAAATTAGAGTGATTTGTATCAAGTTTGTGAATAAGTATTATTCTAATTATGATCCGTTGCAACGCACGTGAACATTGCTAGTATTTCCAACCATTCCAAAAAATGCTAGTATTTCCATATTTTCGACTTTTCCATCAAGATATAAGTCACCCATGGTTGATATTTACTTTCAATCACGTACACATAGGCACTATGTAACTAGCCTTGCTTATTGGCTTCCAAAGCTTAACTTTCACTCCTACGTACAATATGTAGAGTATTTAACAAAAAACTACCACTTTCAACCAGCCCTAGGAAGAAACCATTGTACAAAAAATAGCAAAAACATACCCAAAATTTCTTAATCCATGACAAAAACTACTACATAGTGCCGATTAGGCTCGTTTAAACCCGTTTATGACAGGGTTGGCCCACATGTCCGTGCTGACGAGGCATCTTAAACCAACACATTTTGTTCGACCATTGACACGAGGGACCCACATCTGATCTTCTATCCTGTTATATTCCCCCCAAATCATTATTTTTCCTGAACATTACTTCAAACAGTACTGATGCGTGTTCGTCAGTGCCGCCAGTGATGAGGGAGTTGGCCGCCGCTCCACCGGACGGGCCGGACGTTGCGCTGGCCTCCGCACGGGGTGGCAGGCTGGCCCGAGCGTGACTCACGCGCGAGCAAGCCGCCGCGCTGGCCTTCGCTCAAGCTAGATGGCTGGCCTTAGCACGGTGCGCCCGAAGAAGCTGCCGCGCTGCCATGCCAATCTAGCTAGCAACCTTGCAGACAAGCAGCTGGGCAGAGCTATCTTGGCTAGCTAGCGACCGTGAGCACCGACCGGAGCTGGCATCCGGGCTGCTGCAAGATGGGCCGCGCACCGCCGTCAGTTTTGACCTCGCCTTCTGTCGGCGGTGGTAGCTGCGTCCCATGGCCGAGGATGACAAGGTGGACGGGCCGGAGGTAGGAGGTCACTCAGGGATTTTTGTGCAGACTGACATGTAGGTCCTACAAGTCATAACGCCTAACTTGTCGGTCGAATAGAAGGCATTGAATTGAGGGGCGATATGGGTTGAAACGTGCCTATAACGACACTTTGTAGAGTACTCGTTTCTTGGTAGGGCTGGTTGGTAAGGGCATGTACAATGGTTGATAAGGTAGTCTTATATTAAGTCTGCCACGTATGCAAGTGGTAGTAGTTTCTTGGCATTATTAGTGGTTTATTTGCATTATTTAGTGGTTTCTTGTAAGGAACAATGTACTACTGGCGACAAAAGGCGATTCTAGGTTGCGTTGTACTCCAACGAGTACTACTAGTGGTCGTGGGAGTGTATACCTCGTTTTGTGGGTTCGATCCCGGCCGAACGTACAATGGCCTTTTTTTAAATAGTAACTTCACTGCGAGCCAATATCGTACACGGGTAGTTTGAGTTTTGAAGTCGAACGAACCTGTCGCACCACAATCTGGGTGCACCGGATAGCCCAGCCACATGAACGAGTTTTCCTTCCCATCATCTCGTGGCTCGCGTGCTCACCCTAGCCGTACCTCGCTTGCAGCTTCCTCACCAGCTAGTAGCATATTTAAACTAGAGCCTCCTAATTAAGCCCGAGGAGCCGGAAAAGCCTGGCTTGGCATTGGGAACTGTGCAATATGGCTATGTACGTAAAGTACTAGTACTCCACTAGTACTCTGTAGCTTGTGGCGTTGCATGCATTGACTTCACTCCATTATCGGCTCTATAAAAGAAATTCCTCTTGACGTGATTTTTTTGAAACGGAGGCAAAAGCTTTGTCTCATCTCATTCATAAAGAAGGAACTACTAACAAAGTTCGATGAGATCCATTACACCTCCACAAATTGAAGCGAAAAGCCTAGTCTCGCTGTATCAAATAACCAAAATGTTCTGCCCCCACAGTAACCGTCACTGATAAACAGGCTGCTAGTGTGTGCGTGAGAGGAGCGGCTGAGTAAGCCAGCTACGCGCTTGAATAGAGCACCGAGAGTACCCACAATGCAGGTGTACTTTCCCTGCATTGATAATACAACGATGGTTCTACAGAACAGTACTACCCTCCACTTCCAACTATAGCTCCTTGGACTAGAGATTAAGAGTTCATAACTGGTGCACTATACTAGAAGCACAGTACATCGCACTACTAGTTGAGAAATTAGTACTAGCTAGCTTCACATTCTTTGGCCGATGGCCATCCAGCATTGTCATAAAAGTGTCAGGCAGCCTCTGCAGTTTGGGACAAGGAGTGATGTAGCAAACAACAGAGTTATCATAATGAGATGGGTGAAGGGGAGATCTCTCCTTTTATATACCTGCCTCTTGGAGGAAGTCCCAAGTATGATACTGAAGAACTTGAAAGCATCCAACTCGTACTCCGGTGTGGCAGAGCGGTGCTTGCGGTGACGGCCTCCCCCCATCTCTAATAAGAAGCAAAAGAGACCGATTAGTATCTAGCTAGAAGCATATCTATAAACATTGAGCCAAGTTTCTAGACATGAAAGAAAACTGAGAAAAAAAGCAATGCACTTGTGCTCAACAACATCAACAACACTTAATTAATTTGGTAGGTTAGTTGGCAATGTCAATTGGCACCCTTCAAAACTAGAAATTTCTTTAGACGTGAAAGAAAACTAAAAATGTTGAAAAAATAGCATAGTAATCTAAAAATATGGGAAAAAAATACACTTCTTCCTCCTCCTCTTTATCTTATTCTTCTTATTTTTTTTCATCTTTCTTCCTTCTTCTTAACCAAAACTAAACCTAAAATTCCTTGTGGTGTGATCATATTGGAATACTTGTGGCAACAATCATAGTTGCACCATATTTTAGGTGGCTCTAGGTTCCACACACCAAGCAAACAAACATACTTCAAATAAAAAACTAAGGGTAGTGTCCTAAAATCAATTTACTTTGTATGCAAATCAGAACAAGTACCACATCACATTACCATAGGATCCTATTACAGAAAAGGTGTGTAAATGCACGCTGGGGTAAGACATTATAACCATACTGCAATCTTATACTTGCTCAACTATGATCACAAGAGACGCAACTAACATACGAGTTTTAGGCACACACACCTCAACAATGATGTTGCCACTTGCTAGGACTGTGACCGTCACAGTCACTCCGATCAACACGGCCTCCTGTTTAGATTGAGATTATGCTTTCATGCCTATGCTAGTGAGAAAGACACGCTAGACTTTCCTTCGGCTTGCTGAATGTATAGTTTGCCTTTCCACAAAAAAAGAAAAGAAAAAGACGGGTATAGTTTGCCTCTTATGATAGATTCCACAAGAAATATGCATGCCTTGTTGTTTTCTCAAATTAAACTATTTCGAGTGTTTTTTATTACTTCAACAGGTTCATGCTTAATTATTTCAATATTTTTAAAAATGCTTTATTATGTGTTGTTCTTGTAGGGGGCAGAATTATCATATTATAGGGAACTTATCTAGTTATATTAATATCGCTGAGATGCTATCTCCTGAAAAAAGTAACACTGCATACTCAGGTGTGATCAGCAGCTGGATTATACACCATGCTTCACATCAGTGCACCAGCACCGCATTTCAGTAGCAGGCTATGCATCTTGAGCTACTGGTGTGTATCAGCAGGCTATCATGTTCTATTCGCATGGACCCTAAGAACTTCCAAGTCTAGATGAGCTATCGTAATCAAGTCTTGCATTGCAATATAAGGCTCTCTGCTCTAAACCTAAACTAAAGTAAACCTAAACTAAACCAAACCTAAAGTAAACCTAAACTAAACTTAAAATACAGAAAGAAAATCAGAAAAAATACAAGAGGTCTTACCGGGTGGAGG